>NC_068296.1:12897703-13214976 GCF_025860055.1 Xyrauchen texanus | reverse complement strand
AAGTACATGATGCCCACGGTTAAATGTGGTGCTGGATCTTGAATGTTGTAGGGCTGTTTTTCTGCCAGAGGTCCTGGATATCTTGTTCGGATACATGGCATCAAATGCCAACAGATAAAAAAAATCAAAACCCGACTGCCTCTGCCAGAAAGCTCACAATGGGCCCTGGTTGGATATTCCAGAAGGACAATGATCCAAAACAAACATCAAAATCAACACAAAAATGGTTCACTGACCACAAATTCCGGGTACTGCCATGGCCATCCCAGTCACCTGACCTGAACCCCATAGAAAATGTGTGGGGTGAATTGAAGAGGAGATTCCATCAATATGGACCTCGGAGTTTGAAGGAACTGTAGTGATTCTGTATGGAGGAATGGTCTCAGATCCCTTACCATGTGTTCTCCAACCTCATTAGGCATTATAAGAGAATACTCAGAGCTGTTATCTTGGCAAAGGGAGGTTGCAAAAAGTATTGAATAAAAGGGTGCCAATAACTATGCCCAATGTGTTTTAGAGAATAATATTTATTTAATAATGAGATATTTCCCGTTTCAATTGTTTTACTTCATTAGATATTTTCACAGCTTTTGTGCATATTTAGCAAGAGTGGTAAATAAGTTTTATTGAATTGTCTGAGGCAGAAATTAAGAGTCTTCCAACACCCACAGTTTTCACCTAAATATATGGTATTTTTGTGTGTAATTCAGTTTTTTTTTTCTTTTTTTGCTTGCTAGCTTTATTAAAAGTTATTGTGCGCTAAAATATTTACATGTAGTTGCATTTACAATGTAATTAACAAAATTACTGAGGTATATAATGACGATTTGTGAGTTTTCACTGCAAAAAAAAAAAAACATACCGCAAAATTTGAGAAAAGCTGCAACAAATTCAGTCATTTTGGACCGCAAAAATCAGGAAAAAGTGCCACGAAATCTTGGTGGGACTGGATTATGTCAGACATGTAACAGGTTGATGAATACACATCCACACACCTTTAACACACTTCTAAAGCCTAAGTATTTGGGTACTTATACAGGTGAAACTCGAAAAATTAGAATATCGTGCAAAAGTTCATTAATTTCAGTAATTCAACTTAAAAGGTGAAACTAATATATTATATAGACTCATTACAAGCAAAGTAAGATATTTCAAGCCTTTATTTGATATAATTTTGATGATTATGGCTTACAGCTTATGAAAACCCCAAATTCAGAATCTCAGAAAATTTGAATATTACATGAAATCAATAAAAAAAAAGGATTTTAAATACAGAAACGTCGGCCCTCTGAAAAGTATAATCATGCATATGTACTCAGTACTTGGTTTGGGTCCCTTTTGCATTAATTACTGCCTCAATGCGGCGTGGCATGGATGCTATCAGCCTGTGGCACTGCTGAGGTGTTATGGAAGACCAAGATGCTTCAATAGCGGCCTTCAGCTCTTCTGCATTGTTTGGTCTCATGTCTCTCATCTTTCTCTTGGCAATGCCCCATAGATTCTCTATGGGGTTCAGGTCAAGCGAGTTTGCTGGCCAATCAAGCACAGTAATACCATGGTCATTGAACCAGGTTTTGGTACTTTTGGCAGTGTGGGCAGGTGCCAAGTCCTGCTGGAAAATGAAGTCAGCATCTCCATAAAGCTTGTCTGCTGAAGGAAGCATGAAGTGCTCTAAAATGTCCCGGTAGATGGCTGCGTTGACTCTGGACTTAATAAAGCACAGTGGACCAACACCAGCCGATGACATGGCTCCCCAAACCAACACAGACTGTGGAAACTTCACACTGGACTTCAAGCATCTTGGATTGTGTGCCTCTCCATTCTTCCTCCAGACTCTGGGACCTTGGTTTCCAAATGAGATGCAAAATTTGCTCTCATCAGAAAAGAGGACTTTGGACCACTGAGCAATAGACCAGTTCTTTTTTTCTTTAGCCCAGGTAAGACGTTTGACATTTGAAGCCCATGTCCAGGACCCGTCTGTGTGTGGTGGCTCTTGATGCAGTAACTCCAGCCTTTGTCCACTCCTTGTGAAGCTCCCCCACACATTTGAATGGCCATTTCCTGACAATCCTCTCCAGGCTACGGTCATCCCTGCTGCTTGTGCACCTTTTTCTTCCACACTTTTCCCTTCCACTTAACTTTCTATTAATGTGCTTTGATACAGCACTTTGAGAACATCCAACTTCTTTTGCAATTACCTTTTGAGGCTTTCCCTCCTTGTGGAGGGTGTCAATGATGGTTTTCTGCACAACTGTCAGGTCAGCAGTCTTCCCCATGATTGTGAATTCAACTGAACCAGACTGAGAGACCATTTAAAGGCTCAGGAACCCTTTGCAGGTGTTTAGCTGATTAGAGTGTGACACTTTGAGCCTACAATACTGAACCTTTTCACAATATTCTAATTTTCTGAGATTCTGAATTTGGGGTTTTCATAAGCTGTAAGCCATAATCATCAAAATTAATATCAAATAAAGGCTTGAAATATTTTACTTTGCTTGTAATGAGTCTATATAATATATTAGTTTCACCTTTTAATTTGAATTACTGAAATTAATGAACTTTTGCACGATATTCTAATTTTTCGAGTTTCACCTGTATATGCATACTACCATCAGACATACAATATGTGTCTTAACTGCTTAATTTATTAACCCACTTACAATAAATAATATTTTACTTCAGTATGATCATATTCCATATGAAAATTTAACAGCAGCTGTTTTCGAATGAACATTATGACTTAATCCATTCAAAATAAATGCAAAGAAATTTTTTTTGCATTACAAAATTTTATTCACTTATCCTTTCACAAACAGCAGTCCATGTACTGTGGTGGTGGAGAAGGGTCCCATTCCTCCTGTTATATCATATATGGTGGTCTTGATCATATAAGATCATCGTTAGATCATAATTTGACCTCATATCTGTCACAGCTACAGCACTTTGGAAATTAAAAGCAGCTGTTTGCATGAATTCTTTGTAAAATAAATAAATAAATGATATCCACCAACAGCTGCTGCGGGTCAACTGTGTCTAATAGAGCAGAAACTATAAGTATGACTGTGACTTGTAAAATATCATCATTTACCTAAAAGCCTGAGTTTTTCCTGATGTAACAATCTGGTGGAAATTTAAAGCACTAATTTTTTACACATTTTAGCACTAATCTCCAATAATCTGTGAGAAACAAGGTGTTTCAACCCCACAAACAACACCTTTTGGGCAGTTTCAGCACAATTTCAGTGAAGCACAGTTCTTTTCTGGGCTACCAAAAGAACCTGCAAGAGGCGGAGCATTTGTTTGTAAACAGTAACTTCATCTATGATTGAGCAAGAGAGGTTATCTCAGTAAATAAAATGCTCTCTTCCTTCCCTGTCAGTGATAAAATGATGGAAAAAGGATCTTTTAACACTATTTGATATACAAAACATACACAGATGGGACTTGACAGATATTAAGTATTTTTCAGCCTTTGTAAGGTACGTTTTAATTACCACAGAAGCACACCAAATCTTAACTATTACCAAAATGCAGAATGAGATGTTTTTGTTTGCACATGCTTTTCATGATTAGTTTAAAGTGGTGCACGACGTTGGCAAGTCAAGTCATTTTTATTTGTATAGCGCTTTTCACAGCACACATCGTTTCAAAGCAGCTTTACAGGAAATCATGCATTAACAAAAAATGTAACTAAAATCTATAAAGTTTTAGATTGATCATTGTGTAGTTTGATTAAGTATGATTACAAAGTGTGTATAAAAATAAATATGCAACCTATTTGGGGACTAGTTCTTTCAATTAGTCAAACTCCCACTTTGACTTTGGGAAATGTTTAATGTTACTTGAATTGGTGCTGTTTTAGTGCATTGGCTTTATATTGTGGAAGGCTTTGTTTGTAAAATGTTAATAAAGCATTATATTGCTTTTAAATATTATTAGTTTATTTTTCTAAGTGGGGGCAGTCCACCCCAATATTAATAATATCGGTCAACAACATACCAGACTTAAATGTGGCATAATGTGAACTTTAGCATTATGGTAAGGCTAGCCGGTTGGTTCAGAGAATAAAATGTGTGAATATATTTAGTCATTGTATTTATACAGGGTCAAAGAAACCTTAAAATATTAGGTAATTTAAAATTGTGATTTTAAGGCTTGAAAAAGTCACAAAATAACTAAATCTTAAACAGATTTTTTTTGCGACTAAGTTCTTGAATTTAGTCACAAAAAGAAACGGTTTAAGATTTAGATAATTTCCATTACTTTTTCAAGACTTAAAATCAAAATCTAGAATTGTTTTTAAATCCTTATCCAGTAATCATGAATGACTGGAACAGTCATGGTAAAGTCATTGGTATTTGTTGGTCAAAGGTGTAGAAATTTAAATGTTTTCATAAATGTATGTATCTATATCTACAGTAAAATATGTATTGAAGTCATTAAATGCTTGGATATGCACATTTGAATTTCTTAGATCATCAAATATAACATTATGGTGCATTGTAAGCATTAATACTGTCTGTTAAGTCACTGGCTGACAGGACAGCAAGGCGTTGGCCTTCCCTTATGCAAGCCCATATTAGAGTGCACCAATCCTTATGCCCAGGTTGAAGTTGCGTATTTGAATTTACACCAAATTGCTTTGAGTTTGCTTCTCTTTCTCTTGTTCTATCTAAACTTCACCTGAATGTGATCCCTGTGTTATTTGTTTCTCTCTTTGTTCTGAGATGATAGATGGCTCCAGTAGGTGGTTACCTCATCCATCCTTCAAACCTCTGACTGACAGTTTGATCTGATAAAGGGATTCTTGTTGCTCTTGTCACATACACCACGTTTTTGTTTTTTTTTCTTGTTTTGTTCAGGTTCATTATCTAGTGCACTCTAGATATTTTTTTATAAATATCTTTGGCTTTATTAAATCAGTAAAATATATATTCACCTGAAGCTAAAAAAAAAATCCAGGATTTTTAGATTTCTATTATCTTTTTAGCATTTTGGGCTAAGCGTAAAGAAAGTAGAAAGATAGTAAGGCACCTGGAAAGTTATATTATAAAATCCCTTATTAAAAATATTCTTTCTTTCTTTCTTTCCTTCTTTCTTTTTCCTTACATTATTAAATGGTGGCCTGCAAAGATTTCAATGTTTTTTATGTTTTTTATTTTGTTTAATCTAATCACAAATGGGATGTATTTAAGGTAAAAAAAAAAAAGAAAAGAAGATTCATTATTATCATGAGTCATTCTTATTTGACAAGGAAGTTTGATTGCAGCTAAAAATCCAGTCTGAAGGGGAAAGCATTTGTATACAGTACCTCCGCTCCCTATAAGTAGACTATGCAGTCTGCGTAGGGCACCTTCTTACCCTAGGAGGCCACCAGAAAGTCCACCGGCTGCCCTTACTCGCACGTTATACGTTATTCAAGGACCCGAAAGCAGTTGCGGAACACAGATGATGGCTTCGTGCTCATATCACTTGAGTGTAGGGCATCAATTTGGTCAGCCCTGTTTGTATATATTGTAAATTGCAACAGTGCAGAATGGATGAGATGAAAAATCAATGCATAAATCAACCTCACTTGGAATTCCAACAGTTTCTAATACAGTTTTCCATTTTAAGATATTAATGCATCTGGGCAGAGTCAAATCTTATTAAACAGTGAAATGGCTCAACATACAATCCGTATTTCCTGAAGTTACATTTTTTTTTTTTAATTGTGTTGCATTGCTGGACAAGCCCACGCTCATATAACCAGAAATTGCCAACTTTCTTTGAAAATGAATGACTTTGCTGTTAGTTCCTGTATGTGTGAACACCCCTTTAAACATAGCTTTCACTTTGGATACAGTGTGGAGAGGCCTGCCAGTCATTCTCCTACAAGCTTTAGTTAGAAAACTGTGCTTTTATTTTTGTTTGGCAAGTTGTTTGTCTATTTTGGGTGTATTTCATTTTAAGTTTCTGAAAGAGAGAAAAAGGAGAAATAGAAAATAGTTCTCTGAAATGAATGGTTAGACAATGAAAGAGACTGACAGATACATTTTGAGAGAGAGCAAGAGAGAGAGAGAGCGAGAGAGAAAGTGACCTCTAAACCACACCGGAAGTGCAGGTAAATGGTTTTACCAGGCTGAATGTTTAGTCTATTAGACATTAAAAGGTCAGACGAAGTCTGTGTGCCAAAGTACATGTCCTTCTACCTCATAGTGAAACATTGATGTTACTTGACCTCTTTGGACAAAGCGTGAACAGATACATAACTGCTTCAAAGCGTGGAGCTGAATGATGATTGGACATGCCGTCGTCAAGGTTACAGCCATGTTCTTCGGTTCATGAGTGTAATTAGAGCTTTTGGTTTTGAGACAGATGCTGAGGGTCATGTAGGGGTAACAGGCAGTGTTGTCTCAGAGGGTCACATAATTTTTGTAGAGAGATGTAAGCGTAAACTGCCTTTCACTTGACAAGGTATCCGCGGGTCCTTAAAAAGTTACTTATTAAAATTAAAGGCCTTAAAAAGTCTTAAATATCTTTAAAAAAATACAAGAAGTCTTACATTTTGTTTGCTGAGGTATTACATTTTGGCTGTCCTTTTCTGCATATAGCGGCGCCGTTTTGTGGTCCGTTCCGCATAACGCGGCGGCTCATTTTTGCTTATCGTGCCCCATACGGCACATTTCACGGCCAGCCCGCTCGGTTCTCCCGATGGTCATTCCGCCCCTGATCGGCCCCAAAGTGCGTCGGCCCACCGGGAAAATGCCCAGTATTCCAGATTACCAGTCCAGCCCTGAGTCAAAATCATCTCTCTCTCTCTCACATTCTTACTGAATTTACGATGTTACACATGGATAAACCTTCATAAACCTGTTAATCCGAAATGCAAATGGCATTATTTTGCATCTCTAACACTATCGTGCCTGCTTATAATCGACAAAGTGGTCAACGTTACAATTTGCAAGCGCGCAAGGTTGGAGCGGTCGTTTGACGCCTTTCAAATTGTTGCGCTTCCTTATTCTACACTACATATGACAATAATTGTAAAGCTAACAGAACTACTCAGCTGCAGATTTATACCTGTTATATCTCACATCTCCATCTCTCTAGATCTAGGGCTGCCAACGCAATTGACACTGTTCTCAGGCTCTCATGCCACACTTCCCTTTTCTCACGCAGTAAAAACTTAGCAGAGCAAAGATGACAATGACAGCGCACGGACAGACAAGACAGAGCAGCCTGCATGATGCAGCAAGTTATTCAGACCACAGAGCACAGCATTTCTGCAAAACATCTCCTTTTATGTTCCAAGGCAGAGAAAAAATCATTCAGACTTAAGGGTGAGCAGTGATGACAGAAATGTAAATTTTAAATGAACTACCCTTTAACTACCTGTTAAAGTATTTGTTAAAGGTATCTGCCAAGAAAAAATATATAAATGTTACTCAGCATATGCCTTATTCACAGCTGCGGTATCTTTGATTTTTAATGACAATGACTACAAGGCTGTGTGGGATAGACATATAGTCGCTTCGATGAGCTTTACTGCAGTTTAAAGTGTTCTTGGATCATTCCGTGTACAAACATTGAAAAATATATATTTTCAAGTACACTCAGTAGACAAAAAACATGAGTTGTGGAAAATCAGTTGGGATATTGGAGCTTTTTACAGATTTACACCGTGCATGCCATTGAAGAAATGGTAAGTCTATCCCTCACAGCCTCATTTCCATTCCCATTAAAAATCAAACATGGTGCTACTGTGAATAAGGTCTATCCTCTTATTTACAAAATGTCAGCGCATGTGCAGTAAGTGGTGGCAGAAAGCCCGCTGACTGCTGTGTTAGATTTGACAGATTAGATGATTAAACAAAATTATGACACAAAACCATAAATTAAAACACATTCTTACCAATACAATTACTATAATGATATGAGTTAATAACAAACATGTAATCATGTGCGCTATACATTTATGCTGCGAATTTGTGAGTTGAAATGATCTCAGTTCAGTCAGGTCTGTTGATGATCTTGAAGCCACACCAGTGATTTAGAGCCCTCTGAATAATTTTTCAACAAAGTAATCCAATAAAAAATTGGCTTATTAGCGCTTGGTTTTTGCCACCACTTCCATGTTTGACATAAGCGGTGACGTTGCCAAAGCATTGGTCTTATGCGTCATGTGTTGCTTTTGATTTCCCTTGTTGTCAAGCAAAGAGGCACTGAGTTTGAAGGTAGGCCTTAAAATACATCCACAGGTACACCTCCTATCAGAAGCTAATTGTCTAAAGGCTTGGAATTTTCCAAGCTGCTTAAACAGTTAGCTTAGTGTATGTAAACTTCTTACCCACTGGAATTGTGATATAGTCAATTAAAAGTTAAAAAAATTTGCCTTTAAACAATTGTAGGGAAAATGACTCATCTCATGTACAAAGTAGATGTCCTAAATAACTTGCCAAATCTATAGTTTGCTAATAAGTGTTTGTAATCTTCTGACTTCAACTGTACATTTTCATACATTTATCTAATCAGCCAATCTTGTGGTAGCAGTGCAATGCATAAAATCATGCAGATACGGATCAGAAGCTTTAGTTGATGTTCACATCAACCATCAGAATGGGGAAAAATATCTGAATATTTCAAGCAGACATAATCACTCATGCACACACATCTTGGTTCCTAAAGATTTCTCATATTGTGTTTTGACAGTTATAATAGGGTTGAGTGAAGGAAAGTACCTTTGCATGGTGGGTTTCCATGGTAACAGACCATTTCTCCACAGACATACAGTATATGCCAAACAGTAAACAACAATTATGATATTTCATCTCTCACTCATGCAATATGCAAGTGCGCGCACACACACACAAACATCACTCAAACTGGATAGAAATGAATTTCAGTGGCATCATTGGCACACATAATGAGATTTTCAGGTCTACTTCAATGTTGTTATTGCATGATCATAAAGCATTATTTTAATTTAAGCTGTTGTATCTATTTGAGGATTATTACTACTCATTTTATGCATTTTGATGCATGCTGAATTAAACCTATAAGGCAATATAACTTCATGTTTTGAATGTGAAAATGTATTGTGTGTGCATGCATTTGAGTAGGTGTGTCATGTAAGAGTACCGTGGTTTTGTACCTTTGGTAAATACCATGGTATGTGAATGATAATCATTCAGTACCATAGTAAATATAAAAAGTACCATGGTACTGAAAAGATTCTCAACCTTTCAAAAAAGTTAACTTAAAATGTAAGCCACAGTTGCAAGTTAGTGTTCTTTAAAAAAAACACCAGACATTTGCTTGTAAAATATTGTTGGTTTTATAAGCAGGGTGGTTCTGCAATATTGGTATTTGTTGATAGTCATACTGGCTCCTAGTGGATGGTTCAAAAACAATACATTTCAAAACGTAATTTCCCAGCTTGTAATATGTCCTTGTTCTAGTTGTCTTGCTGTTTGACTTCAAAGAAGATATACAGTCTATGCTCAGCACATTGTCATGATGTGAACACCTTCATATGCTGAGTGCTTCCATCTTTTGTATGTTTTACTGTAAGCAGAACCTCACCCTGCTGCTCTGTTAGGAGAGATGCTGCTTAATTGATCTTTTGTGCTGTAAAGAGCCAGTGAGTCAGAGATCAGAGTGTTCATTCACTGTAATTACACTTTCATATTAAGAGAGAGAAAGAGAAGAATTTTACAAAGTGTTGCAGCTGCGTACAATAAAGTAACATAACAACTGTACAAATAAACGATAACGTATTAACAAATAGAATTAAGTAGGGCCTTTTAGTAGTGCAAAATAAAATTAAAATACAGTTAAAAAAGTGAAGTTATGCAGAGTAAATTAAGAAAGTAGCAATTAAAATCAGATTAAAAGGAATACATTAATGAAGAGAATTTATTGAATTGAAGTTTTAGAAAGATAAACGAAGAATGAAGATGAAGAATAAGAATAAATGTGCCAATATTCCAATAATAGTGATAATGAGCATACGTTTAGTTATGTAGATACAGACTCTGTCTGTCTGTCTGTGAAATGTGACACAATGTGTAAGTCTGAAAGTCTGAGCTGTATGTAGTGAATCTGGTCACAGACACCCAAGGCCTTAGATTCATCCATCAGAAACGTGAGCTCTCTCACTACAGCTACATCCTGTGACCTTTCTGACCTCTGAACTCACTCTAAAGACCCTTTTGACCTGAGAAAAGAGCAGCAGCTTCTCTGAGGACACACACATGGGGATGGTCCACAATTTGCTTTATTTTCTACTATTTATTTTTATTTTTTTGTTAATTTCGAGAGCTACTGGTCACTATGGTACTTTAACACATTACAATAAGTTTCCATTTGTTAACATTATTTAATGCATTAAGTATCATGAACTTACAAATTATATTTACAATATATAATAATATTGTAAAAATAATATGTACAATATATTTTGTACAGCATTTATTAATGTTTGTTAATACAATTACAATTGTTCATTGTTAGTTCATGTTAGTTCATGGTGCATAAACTAATGTTAACTAACAAAACTTTTAATTTTAAAAATGTATTACTATATGTTGAAATTAACATTAACCAAGATTAATAAATGCTTTGAAAGTATTGTTCATTTTTAGTTCGTGTTAACTAATGTTTTTAACTAATGCTAACTAATAGAACCTTACTTTAAAGTGTTAGTGTCTGTATATTTAATATACTTTGTATATAGCTGTATAGATTGCCCCCAAAAATATTTGCATGCTTAATCTACACTTCGAAACGTATAAATGTATTTGCATTGGATAAGAAAATATGAAAACAAGTGACACCAATTTTAAGGAAAGATAGCACAAGGACAAACATTTTACCAAAATACATTTGTTAGGTTTTTGACATTTAAAGTATTTGGAATGGTTCTGGTTTGGAGATGTTCCACTAAGTTTAACATTTCCATACGTCTGTGGCTACTCTGCTAGAACACCTGTGTGAACACGTGCATGCAAAAAAATTATATTTTAAACCAGTTGATAAAAATTGAATTACTGAATATAGTTGAAACATTTTAGTTCTGAGAAAGTTCTAGCGTCACTTGTTTATGAATGGTACTTACTTATATATTTTTTGTCTACATTCACATTTATCTGGATACATTTGAAAATGGTGTTTGAAGTGTTTTCCAAAAGTTGCTTGTCTGTACTACAACGTATGAAAACATTTCTGCACACGAAACATCAAAAATTGCTGTTCCTGAAATGCAATGCAATTGTCCTCATGTTCCATGCCTGGACAGCAATTCCACCTTTGAAGTAATGCAATGTGAAAGTTGTACAAAGTAACATTTATCTTTAACAACGCTATCAAAGTGAATAGCAGGCAGAAAAACATCACTACAACTTGGGCCAGAATCTTGATTGTTTTGGGTTGGATGGATCACATGAGTGAGTCACAATACATATGTCATTTTCAGATAGCTCACTTTCCCCTGTCCACACTACAATGCGAAGACAGCGTTTTCAAATTTGTCCACTTAAGAGAAGGTTTTCGTAAAGCTCTATTTTCGCTGTCAAAAATGGCATCACAGTGTGGACAGAAGGCCAAAACGTAGAGAAAAATATGTGTTTTCAAAGGAAATTGTATTAGTGTGAGCATGCCCTAAGTAAAGTATATAAATAAAAAAAGTGAGGTTTAAGTGCCGAAACCACTGTATTGATATTTGCAGTAAATATGTGTAATTACAAGCAGCTCCACAACCTAAATGTAGTTGATGGCATATTTTATCATAGTAAATAAGATGTACTCAATATAGCTGACATCATTCAAACATATTTGAAAAAATGTGTGTCATCTATGGACAAGGCTGTTTATTTTGAAACAACACATAAACAGGAACGACCATTTTTGTTAACTGGCCAAGCATGCACTGTTATTGGCTGATGAAGGCCAAATGTAGCCTAATATCATTTGATAAATTGGCCTGCTAGGTCTATCACTAATAAATAAAATAAATCAAGTTTGCCTTCCAACACAACCCTTCTCAGATCTGCAGCAGTTGGACAATCATGTTGTGATACAGCAGCAGCAGTGTACAGCTGTTCAGAGTTCTCACACCAGCACTGACTGATAACAGTGTTTGTTCAGTCATCTGTTTCCATCTGTTCCCATGTTTCTCGTACATAAATCTGTTTATTTCTTGGACAGAAATTTGGGTTTTAACCTATCCTGTTGCTAGGAAACACCCTCCATGCTTCAACTAGAAGCGATCCAGGATGGTTGACTAATGGACTAGTCGTCTAACAACTGGCTAGTAGATTAGCGGGGCGACTACAAACATTAATATTTTTGTGGTGGTGCTTTTAACGGGAGATGCAATTCTTTCATGGAGAATGAGCTTCAATCCCTTAGGCTTTCATTTATACTTCATTCGATTGAGTTACGGCCAAGAGGGAGTCTCTATTCAGTAAAAAACAAAGCTCAATGTATGGATTGCTACAAGGTCATGCTGGGAGATCTCTTCAAATCTACTTCAGAAGAGCAGTGACAAGCTTGAGAAATTTCAGTACACAGGTCATGCATGGGTTTTATCATTTTCCTTATTTTTGACAACACAGATGACACCTATGGAAAATGTATGGAAATTAATACAATCTTAAAAGTAATTGAAAAACCATAGAAATGTATATATTGAATATACATTTTCTAGCCCCTGCTCTAAAGTATTTCGTTTTCTAGAAATTACTTGTGTAGAGTAAAACTTCCAAAACAATCCATAGTGAGATTTGTGAGTGAATCATTATATTTAGTTAGTTCAGTTTGAATGAATCATCCGAACTGATTCACGAATCGGTCTGAATGATTCATTAGCAAATAAGTCTAAATATTATCCAGTAATCACCAATGACTGTCATGAAAAGTCATAAACATTTTGGAAATTCACTGGTCAAAAATTGTGGGAACCCTGATATTTATTTGGCTACTTAACAAATTATTTAAAGGGGACCTATTATGCAAAATTCCCTTTTACATGGTGTTTGTACATAAATGTGAGTCGGCAGTGTGTGTACACAACCATCCTGCAATATTAAAAGGCCACCCACTCCTCTTTCTTATATTTCTATTAATCAAAAACAGTGTGTCAAAATTAATGCTTTTCGTTTCTGCTCTACCGTGACATCACGTTAGAGCAGGCCTCGCCCACAACTGGTGACTGACTCCACCCTGTTATCATAGATCCTTCCCTGAGTGATCTACACACAGTCCACCATTTGTTTCCATGCTGGAGAAGATATAGTGAGAAGAATAATGTCTCAGCTTTGTAAGCGTCATAAGTGTTCTGTTGTTGGCTGTAAAAGTGAACAGAAGAGTCTTCATGTACTCCCGGCATCAGAGCCACTGAAGACGCAGTGGACAAGTTCTGTTTACATACAAAAATGTGTTTTATGTTTGTGCAGTTTTATACCGGACTGCTTTGTGAATGAGTGTCAATATAAAGCAGGGTTTTCAAAAAATGTGATTCTCAAACATGGATCAGTTCACCAACTCCTGGTGGACCAACTGTTCGTGTTCCAGCTTTATATCCTAAAGATATAAGTATTGTACTCTATATTTTGTGAATGTTTGCAAATCGCCTTTCCGAATGTGCTTCTTAGCTTATTCCACGGCTAATGCAGCTAAAGTTACCATTGTCTCTGATTGTATTCACAGAGACCAGATCTATGTCAGGGGTGGTGAGCAGCAGCTCATTTGCATTTAAAGAGACACACATGAAAACAGCGTTTAGAAGAGGCATTTATAACATAGTATAATACTTTAACCGTGGGGGATTTTGAGCTCAAACTTCACAGACACATTCTGGGGACACCTGAGACTTATATTACATCTTGTAAAAAGGGGCATAATAAGTCTCCTTTAAATGGACATTAAAAAAATGTAAACATTTTATGAATTTTTTATTTTGTAATAAGACACCACAGAGTGATTTTAGCACAGCTACTGAGGAAACATCGATTCTGATTGGTCAAAAATAAATTTTAGTGGCCAGTATACAAAAATATTTGACTACATTACACTGAAGTTGACCAATCAGAATTGAGTATTCCAGAGAGCTTTGTAATAAACTTTTGTTTTATACTGTCAGTATTATTATTACAATATTTGCTGTTTCTCTCTTGTTACAGTGCAGTTTGATGGTGTGGAAAAGTCCAGAATGTCACCCACTATAGAGGTGAAATCCCGCCCACTCCAGCGTCACTCCAGCGGTTGCCTGGTCAACACAAAGATGAGCTCACTGGATCACAGCACACCCACCGTTGGCGAGCGCATAGACCCATCCATGCCCCTGGAGAGCCAGTTGTGAGTTTATTCAACCCATTTTCTAGTTGCACAAAACTGAGAAATGTGATTTCTAAAAGTTTGAATTTTGTTTGATGCTCACTTTTTCTCTCACTGTCTCTTTCTCGCTCATTCGCAGCTGGTATCATGGTGCGATTAGCCGGACTGACGCAGAATCTGTGCTTAGGTTATGTAAAGAGGCCAGTTATCTCGTGAGAAACAGTGAGACCAGTAAGAATGACTTCTCCCTCTCACTCAAGTAAGAATCTCACTGACACACACTGTTATAAACATAATATTTAACAATCACCTCAGTTACACAAAAAATTTACTCTGATTTGCACAGAAACAAAGATTTTTTTAGTTTTGACCAATGTTGCGTGACAAAATGCATACATTTAAAGTGATAGTTCACCCAAAAATGAAAATGATGTCATGTTTTACTCAACCACAAGTTGTTACAAATCCGTTTGACTTTCTTTTAATAAACACAAAGGTTGTTCACTGAAATTCTTTCCCTCCGACGAAGCTCTCACATCAATTTGCATTACTTCACATGTTGTATTTGGCAACAAAACATGTTATTACTGGAAGTATGGATTATTGAGGATGAGTAAATTATTACAGAATTGTATTTTTAACAATTAAATTTGTCAGTAAGATAATCCAGGTAAAGAACAGTCCGACTTTCTGTTCAGGTTGTGATCAAGCAGTAAATTTACATACTCGGTCACATTGCGGACAACAGAAGGTTGAGTCCAGCTTGTATAATTTCCAAATTCAGCCCCCACCCCCCTTTTTTTTTTCATCCTAATAATATGAATAATTAATTAAAATAATTATAAACTATAATATAATTAAACAAATAATTAATATAATAAATGCTATAAATAAAAAAATATTACTAATATAAAATATTTATTAGAAGTATAAATTATATTTATGTATATGTGTGATTAGATGTGTAGATTATTATATTTTATCATATATTTTAATAAATAATTAAACATAAAATGAATATAATATAAATAAATATTCATCTAAAAAGATAATAAGTTACTCTTTAAAAAATTTCAGAATTTGTTTAAATACTAAGTGCATGCATCATATCATCAATCTTTTGCCATGTTTCAGCATGAGATCATCTCATATAAGTCATTCCCAGCCTCGTCTGCTGACATGTCATTCTCTAAAAGCAACCGGAGACACCTCTTAACCCTTCACACCTCCATGTGTACCCCATCCCTCTCAAACCTCTTTCAGTCCTCCACTCAAGTAACCTTTTCACCATGCTTCAGACACTAACATGCTGACATGCCACAATACTGAAGTTATCCAGACTGACGCTCCCTCTCTCCCTGACCTGCTGGCTGCCTGTGGTGGCCCGTCAGCAGCTCTTTTCAGTGGGCAAAGGCCCAGGGGAGCAGCAGGGTTATAAAGAGCGTGTACGGAATGGCCTCTGATTGGATTGGTTTGTTCTGACATTTTATAAAAGCAATGTGACCATGAAGTGACTTATACACCTTTAGAGCAGTCACCTCTTATCTGCTCGTGAAGGATAGAGATGGAGTTCGAGAGATGGGGAAAGAGGTTTTGGAAGTGAGACTAAGAAATTCCGGAGGTTTTTTTTTGGCTTAAGCGCTTATATTAATCGTCCAGTTGCAAATATATATGTTATGTGATCTGTAAAGTTGTCTTAATTATTATTTTAGCTATGTAACTACTGTTTCAGGAAGATGAGCATCTTATTAAAGCTGAAGTGTGTCATTTCTGAGCAACTTATACGTACAGCAACCAGTGAAATTCCAGTAGCTAGATTTTCCGCTACGTAAACAGTCCCTTTTTGTAATTTACTGTGTTACACGGTAATGTCAAAGAATTGAAAGATTGGATCAAAGCTTTGCAAAGACAAGGTTAGTAAGCAATTGCATCATACTAGTGTCATGTTAACGCATACAATATAATGTTAACACATAATAAACGTATAAAGTTGTGTGACTATACGAAACGGTGTGTACAATATTTTATGGTTTATCCCAGTGCAATTTTCTTGCATTGTAATAATGACTAAGTTCAGGCATGAAACTCTGAATGGCGCAAGCTGATAGGTTCTTTGATATCTGTTAGCCAATCAGCTCGCTCACATGTGATATGTCAAGCCAATCGGCTGACATGATGTAAGCTGATAGGTCCTTTGACGTGTATACGGGTAGCCAATCAACTTGCATACTCTCTTTTTGCCTAACAGTTAAATTTGCTCAGTTTGCAAGTAAGCTGGTTTCAATGCAGCGCACTGCAAGCGTTTTCTCTGAAACCCTCCTCTTCCCAAGCTCCACCTCTAGATCTGCTACATGTAGATTGTTTAATTTTTCAGCAGCATGTCCACATGCTAGCTAAGTATGTTCTAGCAGTATTAAGTACCCATACTGCGGCAGTGTAGTAGTGCCAATATATAATGTTCAGTACCATGAGGACACGTATAAATACAGAAAAAGTGAGCGTTAAGAATATTGTCATGGTTTTTGTGTCGATTTCCCCAAAAATGCAGGTGTTTCGATTTATTAAGAGGGACTCTGGTAGAGTGAGTAGTGTGTTGCTTATCTGTGCAATATGGGAACCCTTATGAGTGTTGTGCTAAACCAGAACTGACAGTCATATAGAAACCTTTGCCTTTAAACCTGAGACTTTACACACAGTCAGTCCACTGAGACTCTTACATGCAAACCATTCATGTCTGAGTCTACTGAAATATTAATGCCACTGTGAAACTGTCCTGGCTGTGCTCAGCATGACTGATGAGTATTTCATCTTTTTCTAGACTGAACGTCTGCTTAAAATAAAAATGTTTATTTGTAAACAAAAGAGAGCGATCTGAGGATTAATAATCTATGATAAAACATCTCTGATGGCAAAACCTAGCCAGCTTTCTGTCTTGTCCGTAGATAGTGACCTTCTAAAGGAGCATCTTTCTGAAATGGAACTACACACAGTGCACAAATGACGCTCCTCACAAGATGTGCACAGGAGACATGACTCACAATTGATTCTAGTGTAGTTTGAGGTTAGCATGTTGCTAAGCTAAAAACATGATGTCAAGGTGGTGCCACGGATGGTAGCCTCTGTGTGGAGCTCTCCAATTATTTTGTTGTTTATTTGTTTGTCCTGTATTTTTCCAATCAGTTTTGCCAGTAATGAACTGCTGAACATTCAGCAGCACATACCAGACAATCTTTTCCTGGTTTTTGACTATTCGGATGTTTTGCTGGAATTTTAAGTTGGAGGCGCAGCTGTGTTGTTCAAGTGTGCTAAGAGAGTGAAGCGAGCCGGTGCACTCAGCACTGCAGAGTATTCATCTAGCGAATCTCCACTCTCTTCCTAACAAAACAGACAAACTACATCTCCTCACCTGTAAAACAAGGACTATTCTGCCTTGTGCTTCACAGAAACCTGGCTGAATGAAGCCATTCTGGACAGTGCGTTAAATCTGCTGGGCTTTCAACTGTTCAGAGCAGATTGCATTGTGGAGTTAACAAAGAAAACGACAGGTGGTGGAACATGCTTTTACATCAGTTAACAACAGATGTAACAACGCTAAAGAAGATGTTCTGTCCTAATTAGGAGCATTCTTTAAACAACTGTAATCCTTTCCACTCGCCATGGGAGTTTTCGTAGTTTATTTTGTTGAGTGTTAATATTCCTCCACAAATGTGTGTGAGTGCAGCACTGCTACAGCTGGCTGATCAGATCACAGACACGGAACAATACTACTCAGACTCGCTTATTGTTATTCTCAGTGATTTTAACAGAGCCATCCTCTCCTGTGAACTGCCAAAATACAGACAGCACATTACATGCCCCAGCAGAGACAGAAATGTACTGAATCACTGCTACACAACAATAAAGATGCATATCACTCTGTCCCTAGAACAGCTTTGGGACTCTCTGATCACTGTCTGATTAATCTTCTTCTGACCTACTGGTAGAAACTAAAATCAGCTAAACCTGTAGTTAAGACTGGACCAATGAATCAGAGCTGGAACAATGAATCAGAGCTGGAACTAAAAGCCTGTTTTGACTGCACTGATTGGAGTGTTTTTGATGCTGCAGACACCAATCTGGATGAGCTCACAGATACTTTGACATATCAGTTTCTGTGAGGATATATGCATTCCTACTAGGACTTATTTAACGTTCAACAATGACAAACCATGGTTTACAACAAGAATGAGGCAGCTTTGTCAGGCCAAAGAGGATGCTTACAGAACTGGAGTGGCTAAAAGAAGCTACTCTGAGAAGCTGAAAAACAAGTTTTCAGGTAACGACCCTACATCAGTGTGAAGAGGCCGGAAAGACATTACTAACTACAAGACACAATCCCCCAACACTGTAGGGGATCAACAACTGTATGATGACCTGAATGTGTTTTTACTATAGATTTGAAAAGCCCAGTCTCACACCCCACACCTGCTCTGACCTTCACTTCACACAAACATCAACACCTCCTGCAACCACCCTCCTCCCCCCTAATGCTATGCAACATGCACTTAAGATCTGTGAAGATAAAGTGTGCTGAGTCTTCCGGAAACAAAAGACAAGGAAAGCACAGGGCCCAGATGGTGTTTCACCGACTTGTCTAAAATCCTGTGCTGGCCAGCTGGCCCCCATCTTCACACAGATCTTCAAAAGACCACTGGAGCAGTGTGACGTTCCATGCTGCTTCAAACACTCCACCATCAACCTGTCACTAAGAAACCCAATATCACAGGATTTAATGACAGACCCGTAGCTCTGGCTTCTGTGTTCATGAAGTCATTTGAGAAACTGGTGTTGGCCCACCTGAAAGACATCAATTGACCCTTTCGTGATCCCTTTCAATTTGCTTATTGAGCAAACAGATCTGTGGATGATGCAGTCAACAAGGGATTGCATCATATACTGCAACATCTAGACAGACTAGGCTGCTCGCCCAATCTAATCCAATACAGTTCAGAAAGATTCTCTGGAGTCCCAAAATGAAAAGATATCAAAGGAATTTGTACATTTTTATTTATCGTCAAACGTTACACCAAACGTTCATAATGGGCGTGGCCACTTTAACTAAAATGGTTATAACTCTTGAACAGAATCAGGTATTGTCACCAAATTCGGTACACATATGTATGGAGTCATTCTAAGGACACTCAAAAACCATTGTACATCTCCACCTCTGTGGCTCTAAAATAGAAAAAACTTGAAAATGGCTCTAACTATGGAACGGTTGGGCCAATCGACTTGAAATTTAGCATGCAGTGTCTGTGTCTAAGGTGCCATCAAGGTATATGTGTACAGTCACTTAACTTGAAAAACATGGCTGCCATCAACAAAAACATCTTTCAGCTGCTAATTTAAATAGTCTTAGTCCGTTCACCCAATCGGAACCAATACAGTGCAGAAAGATTATCTGGAGTCCCATTATTAATAATTATCAAAAAAAGTTTTAACTTTCCATTCAATGTTGCAAAGATACACAAAACGTAAGTAGTGGGTGTGGCCACTTTTACTTAAACAGTTATAACTCTTGAACGCAATGAGATATTTTACTAACATTTGAGACACTTATGTATGGGGTCATTCTGAGGACACATGAAATCAATTGCATACCTATGCCTATTGGTGGCACTATAACAATCAAAAATGTAAATAATAACATATCTGTTATACCTCAACTGATTTTTCTCAAAATTAAGGCACTTTAACATTGTTTTAGTTGCTTTCAGGCTATCTAATTAATACTTAATATCTGTTGCATGTGAACTGAAAGCACCTTAAAGGCTTGATCCCCACTAATTGCTGCTTGCAGCTATATTTGTATATGTGTTATTTTGTTATTATCTGTCTTGTTGATGTATTATTTATGCACTGGAAGATTCTGTCACCAAGAAAAATTCATTGTATGTGTGAGCATACTTGGCAATAAAGCTCATTCTGATTCTGACATGATTTAATTAAATTGAGCTACTTTTTATTGAGAATTTTCATTATAGAATGAGTATGTTTCTAATTAAAGTACTTTAATTGATCCCATATTAATGTGGATAGACTAATATAATTATGCTAAACATAGCTTTGTTTGTGGATCTGACCAGCACAACACAACAACATTGGGTCATCCAGTGATGTGAGTTTAGGGCAGGACTATGTTTGTCTAACCAGTGGCAGATGGCTAGTGTTCAGAACACCTGTTTGAAAACTTTAATTATTTCATAATTATTTTAATTCTGTTTGGTGACACTAGTGGCCAGAATTTACTCACTTCACCTTTAAAATGCTCTCTAGTTAGTCACCTCACTAGGTTTAAGTACAGAACTATATTGTCTCCTATGATTAGTGGTAAGAGCAGAGCATAAGTGATATGAGAGCCCAGTCTCTTTATGATTTTAAACTGCAAAGAGGCTTTAGAGGCAGCCTGGTTTATGGATGGAGAAAGCGTGAAAATGGCTGAAGGGAGAGATATAAATCTCCTGTGAATGGAGGGAAAGTAAAGTTTATGAATTAACATTGTGCTGATGTTCAGCTTCTCCAGGGCCACAAGCAATGCGAGGAAATGGAGAACAGGTCTGTGCTAAAATGCACTCTTTTGGCTTGTAATTTAAATGCGCTATAAAACCAAGCTCTCGTTTGCATTTTTGTTCATTTTACATACAGTAAAATCACCAGCAGGTTTTCAGCTTCTTCAGAGTTACCTTTTATATCTTCTCAGTTTTAATTTAACATATGAGATTTTGCTCTGTACCTTAATGACATTTATATTTTAAAGGTTTAATACAAGTTAAAGTAGATGCAATATATGTCAGAGATGCTGTCAATTACCACAGAAAATAAAAAAAATGACTTATCCCTCAGTTTGTAACAAACAAAAATTGTGCTTACAGTAATGTTAATGTACAGTAAGTCAACATAGCAAGGCATTGCATTGGGATACAAATACACACCGTTCAAATGTATAGCCTTAAGACTTAAAGTTATAGATATGAACATGAGACTAGAGTGATACAATTGATAACTAACCATGTCAATGCAAAGTTCTGACCATATAAAGCTGGTAAACCCTGTAACTTTCACATGTCATATCAAGGATGCCATAAAGAGCCCGCTTGCACGGTGCAAACTGATGGACAAGTCAAAATTATTTTCTGTGGTAATCGACAGCATGTTACAGATGTTGTCCATAGAGCTTAACTTGTATTGAACCTGTAGCATTCCTTTGAAGATGGCTTATAAAAGTGACAGGAAGATACTTCATTGAAGTATGATTTTTTGGATCTCCAAATGACATATTATGTTCTTCTTCACACTTTTAATGAGGTACGTCAGTGTAGTGATATATTTACACTTACCCACATAAACGCACATAAGACCATCTAAATCATATCCGTTAGCACTGAGAAGACACTGCAATACCATGAACTGCATTAACTCCTCTTTCAGATCTATAAAGTGAAATGAATACTTGGATTAAAAGGGATAAAAAAATAAAAATAAGTACCTAATGGTTACTGCACAAAGGCAGTGATGGCCTATATAATGCCTGAACGCCCCTGTCTTTTATAAGCAATCCTTACATATTGTGCTTTGCTTTGCTTTGCTTTGTTCTGCTTTGTTCTCGTGTCGATGATAAGATAAGTGGGAAATCAAATCCTTAAAAGGAAGAGAATAGCAATATTTTAGTGAAGTAATTTCCATATTGGGGAATTTGAGCTTTTCCAGACATCTCGTAGAACCTCACACCTTTCTCTGGTTGTGGAGAGATGGGGGATTAATCACAAAACCTTTAGCGCAGACTTTTAGATGCTCTTAGCATGTTCTTTTGTGCTAGCAGCCATGCTGATGGGTCTCTCAGGGGTCTGCGGCAGTTGAAATGTTTTCTCATCTCTCCTAATGATGATGAAGACTCCGGTAATGACAGGCAGCTAGAGAGCAATGGGAGCCCTAAACTAGGATGTGTGGTGGAGATGGTGGGGTTTATTTATAATTAATGATAGCAAACAATTTGTTTGATTGAAGGATATTCTTACTAGAGATAGTGTTTTGAGCTACTTCAGGCTGCTCATAATTGCCAGCTGTTTTTTACAGATGTATTTGCAGATAAGCAAAGGCTTTTATATATATATATATATATATATATATATATATATATATATATACAGTCATGTGCAAAAGTCTTGATGTTTCACAAAAACATGTCTTAATGCTTTTTTATATCTTCAGCTTTAGTGAGTCAATAGGAAATATACATTTTCCCAAACATTCCTTTTGAAAAAAAGAATATACTAGAAGAATAGGGAGTCCTGCAACAGATGGCATGGCCCCAACAGAGCTCCCTACTGAACATCGAGTAAGTCTGTGATTACATGTAGAGATGGAAGTAATTGAGACAGCTTAAATAGATAAAGAATTTTGCCGAATTATCCGAGACATCCAATCTGCCAACAACCAAGGAAAATTGTGTCCAGGGTGTACCTAGGAGAATTGGTGCTGTTTTGAAGGCAAAGTGGGTCACACTTATTTTATTTTTATTTATTCATTTTTATATACATGTTTACGGGACTTTGTATGAAGTTAATTGATAAATGAAAACTAGTAATGCCATTTTTTCTGAAGAAATCCCCACAATGCAACATCTTTCAAAAGTGCCTAAAACTTTTGCACAGTACTGTATATCCAATGAATATTTCCACTTCTTGCTGTACAGTATATCCTCATTTTAAACCTACTGTCCACCAATATGGAATAAATACATTTTAAATTGCCCAAAATTACACAGATCTGCCACTTTGGTGGTGTGTTTGTAATACACTCACCTAAAGGATTATTAGGAACACCATACTAATACTGTGTTTGACCCCCTTTCGCCTTCAGAACTGCCTTAATTCTACGTGGCATTGATTCAACAAGGTGCTGAAAGCATTCTTTAGAAATGTTGGAATGTTGTAACCAATTTGAAATGATTCGAGCTTTGTGACATGGTGCATTATCCTGCTGGAAGTAGCCATCAGAGGATGTACCCATGGTGGCCATAAAGGGATGTACATGGTCAGAAACAATGCTCAGTTAGGCCGTGGCATTTAAACGATGCCCAGTTGGCACTAAGGGGCCTAAAGTGTGCCAAGAAAACATCCCCCACACCATTACACCACCACCACCAGCCTGCACAGTGGTAACAAGGCATGATGGATCCATGTTCTCATTCTGTTTACGCCAAATTCTAAAATCACCAGCAATCACCAGAAACTACAGCACAACTGGCAGATTTTGAAATGCTTAAGACAGACGTTACTGCCATCACCTCACAGTGATTGGCTTCTGCCTGGCGTTTTGACTCTTAATTGCCTAAAGTTGAGCCTTGCCCCTCTTTTTGACAGTTTCACTGCTTACTCTGCTTCAACCCCTCAATCCCTTGCCTGAGCCTGCTGCTCAACTCCCATAGAAAATTAATTGAAAATGCCTGCTCACATCCACTCACACTACACCAGTGGACACATACGTTACCTCAACTTACCTCTTAGAATGTGCATACTTTTTTTGCAGCAAATCATGTGGTACATTAGGCTAAATTTAGCATGCCCTATACAGGCTCACCTCGTTATCTCTCACTTTTCATCGCCTGGTGCAGCAATGAGATTGCAGCATTTACAAATGCAATTAAGCGATAAGCAATGTGTGAACTGGCCTCATTTAAGAGGCCCAGTGTCTGTTGGGCCTTTTCCAAGTGTGAGTATAGCTAGAAATCGGCTGCAAAGACACAGGTTACAAGTTCAATTCCATGTGGTGTTTGCTTCAGGTTGACTGCAATTAATGTGATGTAAGTCTCGTTAGGTGAAACGCTTCTGCTAAATGCCAAGTAACTTTTATTTTTATTTTTTTTTAATCCTTTTCTCTGCCTCCACTCTGGTGATTTAACATTGCTGGGCACAGTTCCTGCAGTTTATAGGCTAGGACAGCTGAATGTATTTTCCACCCTGTCTCTCATTTAGAGAGAGGATTTCTGTCAAATGCACTGGGACATAAGTAGTGGGTGTTGAGTGTTTACCACAGCATTGTGGTGCGGTTACAAAGGTGTTCTGGGTGGTTGCTTACTAGCCCAACCATCGCTATCCCCATGTTCAAATGTGCATACTTCCCTACTATTTACTGAATTAGCACTGTGCCACTGTGTGTCCGACTGTTTGTACTGTATTTTATTTTATTCTAAACTGTTTCAATTATTCTTATTTTTTTATTCTTATTTTAATCTCGTCTATGTAAAGCACTTTGAATTAACATTGTGTATGAAATGTGCTATATAAATAAACTTGCCTTGCCTTGCCTTGCCTTGCCTATATAGTATGCCAAAAGCAGTATGTCAGTTAAATAGGATGTCCGGAAACAGTAGCGATAAATTCACTGATGACCTGCTACATCCAGCGAGATAATGAATTGTGCATCCAGACACTCCAAAATGTCATATTCAAAACAATGAGAAAAGAAAAAAACAAACATGTTTAACCCAGACTAGAGTAAAATATTTAAAGAAAATGTTCTCATATAATATTAATATTTCTAAGAAAATATATTATTTGATTGTTGCTACATCATAGATTCGGGTTATGGGACAATGCCAAAGTTCCCTGATAAAGTATGTCTGGGAATGTATTCATACTGCTCACCTGCATACCTAAAGAACATCCTTTATTACCTGCCGAGAAGTATGTTCTTCATCAAATGCAGTACATACTCTGACAGTGCGCGAATTCAGACTCAGCTTATGAAATTCTGGTCCCTAAATATGGCTTCTGTATACGTCCATGGGGTATTTAATGGGGTTACTGCAAGTAAACTGCAGGTAAAAATTTACATCAGATCACTTTGAAAAGTAATAGCACATCTGTCCACAAGCTGCATGATATGAGGCATCATTCATGTCCGTAGCAAAAACGCTGAGAGAAGAATTACGTCAAATTTTAATACTTGGCGTTAAAGGTTTGTTTAAATACCTTCAAAAACACAAAACAGTCTTTACCACAGAAGCAGACATGTAAACTATTGACCGCTGAAAATAGCACAAACCACATTTTCCTTTTAATTTTACATTCAAAGCACACACAACATGAAATTCCTTTTTTGCAAAAGTGTCACAAGGTAACCATGTTCACTCTGTTCTTGGTTTAGTGCAGGAAAGCTTTTAATTTGCTTTGTATTCACTACCCCGATGAAACCTAACTACATTTTAAATGCTCTACGGATGCACTCATTAAAGCTTGTGGGTCTCAAGCCCTACATTTCAGTGCACCACATGATGTGTTTGCCAGAGAACAGAAGCACGGCGGAACTGTATACCATGAGTCTGACAACTAATCAGATGTTGTTGTTGTTTTCTCCTCTCTCCATTAACCCCCCCCCCCCTCTCTCACTCTCTCTCTCTCTCTCTCTCTCTTTATCTACATTTCCCTTTCCTTCTCACTTTTTCTCCCATTTCTATTCTATCTCCCCTCCAGGAGCAGTCAAGGTTTCATGCATATGAAGCTGTCAAGGACCAAAGACAATAAGTACGTACTGGGTCAGAACAGCTGCCTGTTTGACAGCGTACCAGAGATCATCTACTATTACTCCAGTCGCAAACTGCCAATCAAAGGAGCTGAACACATGTCCCTGCTTTACCCTGTGGCCATACGGACACTATAGTTGCACTTTACAGCAGGACAGCTAATGCAGTCATTCATAAATCCTTAAAAAAAAAAACACTAAAGAATGTGTCATACAACGTTGGATATGGACTACTTTTTGAGGAAAATGATTGTCTTATGTTTCCTTCATAATAACTCATGTTGGATCTAATAAGCTTGTTATAAACATTTAATAACATGAGTTTGGGTGTTTATTAAGCATTAATAAATGGTTACAAATAACCATCATTATATTTAAGTGCTACTGAATTCCCAAAGGCAAAAAGGGAGATGGAATCCCAATTCAACTCAACTGAATTCAATGGACTAATGGAGTAGGATTGACTAGATTACTGAAGAAAATCACTTCTTTGCAGCATTACCTACTCAAACATGCCTTCTCCTTAAACCCATACCTGTTCACTCCCTCTTTCTTCACATAAGTGGATCTTTAGTCATAGACCTGCACCGCCACACTTTATCCTCTATTGTTACATACTGTAAAACGAAAAAGAAAAAAGAAAATTGCCATTTACATCATCATGGAAATCTCAATAAGACTGTCTAAATATTTGGATGATGTCTCACATGCTGGCTTGTGCTAGTTCTGTTTCTACTACCGATTTCTATATCTCAAAACACATAAATCACTTACATGGACATAGAGACTGAATCCTATTGTAATTGCCAAAACATCATCATCTGGACTATATTGTTGTTTATATACAATGTCATATGGATTTGGTATTTTTATTATTAGTATTATTATTATTGAACAAACATTTTCAAACAATACAGAGAAAGTCAAATTCAGATGACTGAAACCATTCACAGTTCTCAGTTAGACAGATATTCAGTAGCTCCAAAAAGTATTTGGACACTTAAGCCACACTTAATGTAGGAATGTTGCATGTGGTATTTTTTTTAAAGACATACAACAAAATTGCACTTTTTCAATCAATAAAAAAAAATATTTGGGCATTTTCATGTTATTGAACTTCCATAGTTAATGTGAAGAACAACACTCGTGGTTTCCAGTTTTGGGTAAATTACTTAACAAAATAATGCACTACAAATCATTTATCACTTCTATAAAATTGTAATCATATTACTTTACTGATTTCTTCATTTAAAAAGTAATTACATTACCAGTGTAACCCAAGTAATGTACTTAAAAGTTATTAACTGTAATCTAATTACTAGAATTTAAAATGTAACATGTTACACTACTTTTTATTCAAAGCAATTTGAATACATTAACTAATTATTTGGTAATCAGATTACACCAAATACTGGTGGTTGAATAACCAATAGTAAAGAAAGCTGCTTCTGAAAAAGGATTCACTTGCTTTGGTTTATGCAAGTTTAATTGTGACTTAAATGTCCAAATACATTTGTGCAAAAGAAAGTTCTGACTGAAATTAACGTCACTCTTTCTATATACTGTAGTTCTGATCTTAGTGAACTTGTTCAACAGATTATAGTGAGGAAAAATGAGGGATGGTTAAAGACTCTGGAGAAGAGGAGATGGATGGTGCTATTTAAGTGTACTTGGACAGGGCCAGCATTTCAGATAATGTAGCAGACACTTGATCTAGGTCACCCTATAGGGTAGAGAACTGGACTGCAGTGTGTGGCCCTATGTTTCTAAATTGTGAAAAAGGACCTTTTAATTTAAGGGGGAAAATATTTGTCACTTTATACTCCACCCGAGTTTAAGATGATCTCAACCAAGGAGAATGAAATATGCCTGTATTGTCTACCTCAGAAAATGTCATTCATCCATCCACTGAGCAGTAAGGTACAATAACGTTGCATATATTGATACATTTGACTCATCCCATTCTGTCATCTTAAATTTCGCCTTTTGGTTTAGGAATAGCTTCTGTATCCAAAAGCAGTAAAAAGCTGTTCTGTTTGTGTGTTCGCTAGAGGATGTGTGGTTTGACCATCAGTTATATGAAAAGTCACTCTGTACTGTTGTGTGATGCCAGTGACTTCTGTTCGGTTAAAGCCTTTTACAGTAAATGCATGGTTTAAAAAAAAAAAAAAAAAAAGACTACATATCAAGTATGTCAAACTGATTTGCAAACGTTTGCCCTTAATTACTATTTTGTGGCTGTAATTTATTACTGAGAAAAAATAATAATAATAATACTATTGCTGATGTTTTATTCCTAGGCTACTAAGATTATCTCTGTGTGCCATATATTTGATCTTACATTTCTTTGGCATCGTCCCCCATCTAAAGACTGATACTCTGATTGGAGCATTATTTGCCATGGTAACCAGTTCAGCCAATCAGAATACAGCTTTGTCAACAGATCTCCCCTGCCCCTATTTCTGACCAAGATTTCCCAGTCTGCCATCACTCAGCAGTTTCTTTGTGCATTTTTCTCCCATGTATGTAAACAACATAATGCAAATTTCAATTTTGGGACAGCTTTTGATATTAATGCCTGTGCATTTAATTAAGTGACTGGGGATGGAAGCTGTTGAGGTCCAAATATTACACAAAATCTCTATAAAAGTTAGTACAACTTGTGCACTATATTTCAAGTCCTCTAAGCCATACGATAGTTTTGTGGAAGGTATAGACTGAAAATTTTGCTCTAAACAAAAAAACAAAATAAATCTTCCCCTACGCCGTAGCTTTCAAATCTCATTCAAGTACATGTAAATAAGGTGCGTTAAGATGCATCATACACATCATACAAAAACAACTTTAAATGGCATGAGGCCAAGTAAATGGTGACCCAAAGTTTACAGTTTGGGTGAACTATTTCTTTAAAAGATTTCAAAAGAAAAGCTAAATAAGGTTTAGTGTCAATCTGTATGAAATCAAAACTATCATCTATTTGAACTCCAGCATTTGTTCTTAGACTAAAATCTCCTTGACATTATTAAACCACTTACCACATCCCTTCACTAGATAATACGTAAAACTATTAATGCTCTTGATAGCATCTCATTGTTAATAGCTATTCGGCTCTTCTAGCCATTCTGTAATTATTCAAACAAACCTGAAGGAAATGGCTTTCAACTGCTTCATCTCCAATTCCCTCAATCCCAGGGGTTCAATGAAGAGGAGCATCATATACAGTACATGTCTTTCCTGGAAATACATTTGTGTTGCTGTAGAGATGGACCCAGGGGAGAGTGCTCGCAGAGACAGGGAGGCTGTTTTTAGATAGGTCAGTACAGATATCTGTCTCTCTGTCAGTAGAAACATGCATCCATAAGCTTTAATAAGCAAGCCATGTGCCCAGGTTATTACAGTGAGGCACTTGTGTGCTTTTCTGTGGAAGAAAAGGGAGTAAGTTTTGCCTAATTCAAAAGGAAGATGAATGTATGCATGTAAGGAGTTGTAAAGGCTTTGTAAATGCAGACTAAAGGGAGAGTTCACCTAAAAACTCACCCACATGTTGTTCCAAACCCGTATGACTTATTTTGGTCCATTGAACACTTAGAGGAGAAGCCTAGCAGAGTGTCTGAACTGCTCTCTTTAATCCCAATAAAAGTGGATGGTAACCCGGGACTTTCAAGCTCCAAAAAGGACTAAAAAAAACATAAAGCATACATGATACCTTTGTGCGGACAACAGAAAAGTTGTATGGAAAAGAACAGCTTGGACATTCTATAAATAATCTAATAATACATATCTTGATTTGTGTTCCACAGAAGGAAGTCATGTGGGTTTTAGAATTACTTGTGTGCAAGTAAAATGTGTTTTTATTTCAAGTCAGTTTAAATGTCCATTATGGGCAGAGCGACAAGAGATAAGGTATTTTAGACAACTGTTTACAAAAGAGATGTTGAAAGAGCAAAATAAAACTGAAATGAAACGAGATTAAATGATTATGCAAGTAATTGAAATGCGAGGGTAATAAATGGGTTAAAAGATGAGGAGAGCTGTAGAAGAGAGGACAGTTACAGTATGATGATTGAAGGATGAGGGAGGAAGAGAGAAAGCAAAGAGGAGACAGCTCTGTCTCAGTGGAGATCTGCGTTTGCATCACTCCACCCATGTTGACAAGTGTTCTAGCAAGGGACACAAAGAAGGCGTGTGTGTGTGTGTGTGCACGCACTGCTATTTTTCATTGCCTCAACTGAGAATAATTTTAAAAGGATCTCATCTCCTGGATGTGTGCGCTGTTATATTTAAAATGATTTTATTCCCCAACTGTTAAAGTCTGCATAGAATGGTTTTGTGTACATTTTCTTCCTGTGTATGCACTAACATGACATACAGTACCTGTACAGTATCTCTCCACCAAATGTATATACTGAATGTATTGTTTGGGGATGTAGAGGTTTTGAGATTCTGACAAATAAAGTTAATAGGTCTAACTTAACCAGGTGTTCTGTGTGAAATAATGCAGGGGACAGTAACTGCAAATTACATTTTTTACATGATTGTGTCATTTGTTATGCTGTCAACACATTTTACTCTACATGAATGGGTGACATTTATTTATTATTATTATTATTATTATTATTTATTTATTGAAACAAAGATTTTTATGTAGTAAATGGGTAGTTGACAGATATCATTGTCAATAATCTTTTTATTTTTTTTAAGCATCAAACTTTTAGGTCTATCTGTGTAAGGTAAAGTATATTTATGTGCTATGACTGTTTTGTTACTGTTCTGATACCTTTTTAGCTTTTACACGACACTGTCACTGCTTGACATTTCATTCCAGCTTACCACGAGCAGAATATAAAAGACACAAATGTTCTCTAAATATTGATAGTTTGCAAAAAGGTTTTCAAAAAACGATCAATGAAAATACGTTGACATTATCTGTCACCATAGAAACAGGTTATTTAAGGTAGGAAGGATACAGCCCAACTGTTTTTCTTGTCAGTCAGTGATAGTTCTGAACATCTACTATGGGTGTGTTTTCTATAGGTGAATGTGTATTTTCTTTTTTGGAGAATTAAATCAGATTATTCCAGAGACTCATGACAAAAGCTTCCTCTTAGTATGTTACGCTTCATGAGAGATGCAGTGTGAGGCTACATAAATTCAATCTCAGGCATGTTTGTGACTCTCACTCGCCACAATTAAATAACCATGTTTTACAATGCACAAGAGAGCTGTTGTTGTCTTTATTGAGGGAGTGTTGTCACCATGAATGAAAACTACTTTAGAGAGAAGCTACTTTACAATAAGTACCATACAATCATCATTGTTCAAAAGTTAGTTCACCCCAAAAATGAAAATTCTTTCATTTACCTGTCCTTTTGTTGTTCCAACCCAGACTGACTGACTTTCTTCCGCCGTACATCATAAGGAGGGTTTTTTCTGATGTTCTTTTCCATACAAAGATGTATTGGGATGTATAATGTTGAGCTACGAAAAGGCAAAAAATAATTACAAAGTATTATAAATGTAGTCTATATCCATGGAGTCCTGCGTTATATTCCAAGTCTTTTGAAAACATACAGTAGCTTTGTGTGAAGAACAAACAAAGTTATTATTTATTGGAAACTGTCCCCTTAGTCACAGCTCTCTAATTCTGCATTCATGCGATGCGTGATTTTGCTTTTTATTTCATCTTCAGAGCTCAACAGCGTCCGACCCCATTCATGTGTATTGTCTTAAAAAACAGATTAAACATTCTGCATAGCTTCTCCTTTTGTGTTCCCAGGAAGAAGAAAACATATGGGGTTGTAATTAAATGAGCATGAGCAAAGGATGACAGAATTATTAGTTTTTGGTGAACTATTCCTTTAAAAGTTTGTTACAGTTGAGAAAACTCTACTAGATTAAGCTGTTTGTCTCTGTTGTGAAATCTGTTTTAATCCATTGGCAGTGTATTAAAAACTGTCTGATGCACAGGAAGTCTTCTTACTTTTCCAGTCAAGCCTGTATGGGTGGATGACACCAGTCACACAAGTATAACCCATCATGAGCACATTGATCAATTTATTCATTGTGGGGAAATAAATGAAAAGGAAAAAACTAGTAGTAGTGAAATAGAGAAATAGAGCAGAAATAGAAACGTGTACAGAAGCAAACATCCACCTAAGAGGAACAGCCTATCACATTCAAGAGTGAGTCTGTTTTCTTTTTCTAATTTCTTCCTTCCTTTCTTGGTTTTCTTCCTTCTTTTTCCCTGGTGTCCCTTGCATCATTTCTTTCCTTTCTTCATTCTTTCCTCCTGGTGTCCCCTTCCTGCATCCTTTCTTTCCTTCCTTCCTTTCTTCATTTTTTCCTTCTCGAGTCCCCTTCCTGCATTTTTTCCTTCCTTTCTTCCATTCTTCCATCCATCCATTCTTTCCTTCTGGTGTCCCCTTCCTGCATCCTTTCTTTCCTTACTTCCTTTCTTCATTATTTCCTTCCTGAGTCCCCTTCCGGCACCTTTTTCTTCCATTCTTCCATCCATCCTTCCTTCTTTCCTTCCTGTCGTCATTCTTTCCTCCTGGTGTCCCCTTCCTGCATCTATTCTTTCTTTATTGCTTTGCTTCATTCTTACCACCTGGTGTCCCCTTCCTGCATAGTTTCCTTCCTTCTGTTCTTCCATACATCCTTCTTTCCCTCTTTCCTTCCTTTCTTCTTTCCTCCTGGTGTCCCCTTCAAGCATCCTTTCTTTCTTTCTTGTTTTGTCTCATTCCTTCCTCCCTTGCTTGTTTTTTTTTTTCCTTCATTCTTTCCTCCTGGTGTCCCCTTCATGCATTATTTCTTTTTCTTTATTTCTTTCCTTCCTCTCTTTCTTGCTCTTTTCTTCCTGCATCCTTTCTTTCTTGTTTTTCACATTCCTTCCTTTCTCTTTCTTGTTTTTTTCCCCTTCCTTCTTCCTCCTGATATCCCCTTTTGACTTCTGAGGTTTTTCTTTCTTTCATCCTCTCTCTATCCCATTCTTTATTTTTCTTTTCCCCCTTTTCAGGCTTGTCACGTTTGACTGAAAGCAATTTCGGGGAGCCGGCCTAATGCTAATATCACACTCGCTGCCTTATTGAAGTTGACAAACGGGGAGCAGTTCCTCTTCAAAACTCTTAACATCAAAGTAGGGACAGAGTGGAAATGGAAATGTTGACCTGTGCTCCTGTAGTTACTTTAACTTGGCTTGTGGAAGAGGAAACTGGTTAAACCAAAATCAGGTGCTGCAGCACAACAAATTCTGGTTAATTGTTTGTCCTTCATTAAGGTATTTAATCCAAGGTTCCTCAAATAGACACTATCAGAAGTGTACAGTTTCCCTTTGGACATGCAGTGTCTGTTAAACTACATTAAAATAGAATATTTTGTCTGATGTAAATAAGTACACTTTTAACAGTTATTCTCCTTACATCTACCAAAATGTTAACTATCAACATATATGTTTACTTCATCCGGTTTACAGATGCAAGGTTTATGCCTTCAGTTATATCACTGGTCTGTTTACAGTGGCAGATGACCATATGTAAACTACACAGACTCAGGATACTGCTTGCAGGTGTGTGTGTGTGTCCAGAATGCAGCAGGGCAGCTGTGTTTAGATATTATTCAAGCACAAAAGGTGAGATTAATTTATGAACAACGCTATAAAAGTGGGGAGGGTAATTAGAGGCCATTGTGAAGCACTCAGAAAGGAGTGAAGAGAAGTGGAGGAATTGCATTTGTCTCTCTCAGCCGCCCCTTAATAAAACCAGAAAAAGATCTTGACAGATTTATAGTGAGGTTTTGTCAGGTTGACAATGAGATAAGAGCAATGTGTTTGGCTAATAGCCACTTTTAGACTGGGAAACTTATTCCAAGTCTGGTGCTATATTTTTCCCTCTTGAGACACTGTTGATTAGGATGAGAATTTAAAATGTACCTGCACAAGAGGGTTTGTTTATATCGCATGGAATGTGGAACCAGAGATATTCTGATCAGGTAAATCTCATGATAAAACATGCCAAGAACATATGTGGGTTAAAGGATATTCAAACATTAAAAAAGAGATTAATAATTTTTGCTTACAAAAATACATGTTTTAGGACCATCAAGATGTCTGTAACATTTATGTGACATTTATGTATTATCACTTAAATATGTGTTCCTGTTATGCAGGGGGAAAAAAAGCTATATTCTTTAAACTGTTAAGTGTTGCTACATCATTGTTGTAGTATTTGATTTAATTACTATTGATAATGAAGGGAATGTCTGAACTTGGTACTTCATTGTCATGAAAATAATGCTACAATGCATCTTAATGGTCTAAACTGTCTGTGAGATTTGCTTGGTTATTTATTTTTACTAACCAAAATCTGGATTGTTTTGGGGTGGTTTCAGTCAATTGATTCAATCTATTTACATCATGCTTTTGGACGTGCATAATGTGTGTTTTTTTTAAACCATGGACAAGTGTAAACCTCACTACTGACTAAATCCTTTAAATGGTCATACTCTGCCACCTAGTGGCCATCCACAGCATTACAGTAGAGCCCCAACAAGCTGCTTTAATCTCCACAAGTGTATTTCCACTTTAACTCAAAAACAAACAGTATATTATTGACAATAATCGCACACCTGGTATAATAATTGAATACAAAGCTTATTATAGTTTATTATTACAGTTTAATAAAATAAAAAAAGCAGTATTTGTTTAAGGCAAAAGTAAATGTGCAATTAACAGTAAACTGTTAGCACTGGTTAGTCTACAGCAGTTTAAGGCTCAGTTAAATCTTTAGAAAACTCCTCCCCCAGCAAAGATGAGCTCGAGAGCTGCCTGGAGGTCTCCGTTCGTAGCTGTTAATGCGCGGAGTGCAAGTTCCTCATCCTGGATCCCCATATCCCTCAACCGCTGCATCTGAGACTGCCAGCGTCCCTAATGAAAACACACACACATATAGGCTATGGTATAAAGGCTCCATAAAAGAAAAACAAGTGTAAAATTTTCAGTGACAAGAAACGTGTCTGCCCGCACTCAGAGTAAAATTCCATGTTGTGTTAAATATCCATATACATTAAGTGAATCATAGCATTTTTTTCTCTAGGCCTATGTGGTTCTACCTGTAGTGAGCTCACACCAGAGGCCTGTAGAGCTTGCTGCAATGCCTGACTGAGCAGACTGCTTGTGACGGGAGCCCCTGAGGGTACTGATGGCCCAGCTGAGGACATTTCCTACAGAATAAAAGACAGTATTTTGATTCACAGAGGACTGAACATTTATTATTCATCAATCTGATCTTTATTTTATTATTGTGACAATGGTTCATAGGTATGTGCATACTAAGCTCTTACCTGACCACCCAGTGTGGGTGTGACTTCACTGCCCTCGGGTGTGCTGGCTAAAGCCAGAGCTGACGCTAGCTCACTCTGGGTGATGGGACGGGGTCCTGTGGCTCCGCTATGTCTCAGTGTCGACGGTCTGGACCCTACAGACGGTCTCTGTTGTCTTGATGAGCCAGACCTATTTCCCTGCTTTGTGTAATATTTAAATTACATTTGTGATTATTATAGTTACTTATGATCTCCCATGGGTTGTAGGCCATCAGCCAGATGAATTTCAAAATACACCACTGTTGAAGCCTTTAAAAGCTTTTGTTGCTGTCTTCCCACTAACAACCTGCCAGTACTTATGAACTATGTGTTTAAGAAAACTGTCATAATGAAAGTCTAGAGTCACTAAAGTTGTTTACAGTTACTTATGAATCAAAAGCATTTCAATGAATTACCACCGTAGACTTCTCTGCCAACACACCGTTCAATATACAGTATAAAAAGGATAGTCTATTTGTGTAATATTGTGAAACCATACCAGTCCTACATTTTATTACAGGTGAAGTGTTCTGAATAAACTTACAGACTGAAAATCTTCCTCATCATCAGACATGCCCTCGAACAGAAAACCTCCTGTCAAGCATAAGACGTTCAAGTCTTATGAACGTCTTTTAAACAACATTTGAGAAGATATATAATGCTTTAAATGTCCGCAGGTGCCGTTTTAATTTATTTAAAAGAGCTTATGTGTTTAGAATCTTCTGTCAGGGTTTACCTGGCATTTCATTGTAAGAGCTGGCCGTCACGTTGCGGGAAGAGCTGGCACTGGTTTGGTTGAACATGCTGCTTGTAACAGAGTGTAATACCAAGATGATAGCGTTGACCAATGCCGGGTGAGATCTGATCAACCTGTGAGTCATTAAAAATTAAGGAAGTTGAGATTGTGTTGACTGGTGTTTTGTGAATGGCCGTACTTGTAATGCTCTTAATGTGCAATCAAGACAAGACTACATTTTGTTTCCTTAAATTTCATGAAAACACAATTCTATTCCAAAACAAAACATTAATTCATAGTTTTTTCTTTTTCAGAAGACTCACATGTCCAGCAAGTTTGGGTCTGTAAACTGTACAAACAGATCTTTATCCTGGAGCACACCTGCAGAGTAAATGAATTGATTAGACACATTTGCACTTCCCAAAGGCCCTTAAAGAAATAGTTCACCCAAAATTTAAAATTCTCTCCATCATTTATTCACCCTCATGCATCCCAGATGTGTATGACTTTCTTGCTTCTGCATAAAACAAATAAAGATTTTTAGAAACATATTTCAGCTTTGTATGTCCATACAATACAAGTGAATGGTGACCAGAACTTTTAAGCTCTAAAAATCACATAAAGGCAGCATAAAAGTAAATTATATGACTACAGTGTTTAAATATATGTCTTCTGAAGTGATACAAACACTTTGGGTGAGAAACGGATCAATATTTCAATATTGTTTTACTATAAATCTCCACTTTCACTTTCCTATTCTTAAATGGAGATTCATAGTAAACAAAAGGACTAAATATTGATCCGTTTCTCACCCACACTTATTATATCACTTCTAAAGATATGTATTTAAGCACTGGAGTCATATGGATTACTTTTATGTGATTTTTAGAGCTTCTATGGTCTGGTCACCATTCACTTGCATTGTATTGACCTACAAAGCAGAAATATTCTTCAAAAATCTTTGTTTTCTGTAGAAGAAAGTAAGTTATACACATCTGGTAAGACATGAGTGTGAGTAAATAATGAGAGAATGTTTTATGTTTTTCAATGTAAACTTACCTAAAGCAACAGGGTCTGAACTGAGTCCTGGAGAGGCCACTATTATGTGGTCCAAAGATTCTTTATTACCCAGCATCTTGAACACCTGGAAATCAAAGGTTAATACAACTTTTGACCAATCAATTTTCATGTGTTTTCCAGTCATTCATAATTATGGATAGTTTTTTGTTGTTGTTTTTTAAATATCAGACAGCAGTTTTTAATGCACAAAGTGTTTATACATTTTCATGACTGTTCCAGGCCTGGAAGTATATACAGTATATACATTTTAAATTCCCTAATCTTTTCAAGTTTTATATGACCATCAGAACTCTAAAGAGAGTGAAGTTAACTGTTTTAATTTAAACGGATGGTCCTTTGAATCTAATTTTACATTATATATGTAGTTGCAATGTGCTTCTTTTAATGGAGTGACTATTTGCACTAGGTGTAAATAGCACCTGGTACACAGCACGGCTATTTGCGCTCAAAACGTCTGGTAGAAACACAGAAACTTAAGACAAACTGTGCCCCCCAAGTGTCGCTGCAATGGTGTAGAGTGTAAAGATGGTGTTAATGTGGTTTTGTTTTGGGGTTTTTTTTGCGAACAACACCGGGTTCGATTCTCCTTTTCTTCCCCACCTGTTTCAGCTATTAATGTTTCCTTTAATACTACTTATAAATAATTAATATAAATGTTGATTTTCTCAGTGATTTGGTCACAGTGACAGTCAGGGAATTAAGAGAAAGGTTTGAACTGGGTAAAATTAATCATAGTTTTACAATAGTAATATGTAACAACCATGTTTTTTTGACAGTGGTGTAACTACAGTAATATGGTGTTAATATAGTAACAATGATTAATTTTATGTTACTATGATTTTACTACAAAATACCATGGTTACTTTAGTAAAACTATGGTTAATTTTTGCAAATTAAGGTTAGGGTTAGTATAAGGGGTAGGTGTATCGGCTTCTAGGGTTGCCACTTTTGGAGTTTTAAAATAAGGGACCTTAAATGGGGGATCACGGCCCCTAACCACATCCTTTTTTTTTTTTTTTTTTTTCTTTTCTTTTCCTAACCACATCCTCCACAGTTTTAGCAATAAATGCATTGAGTTAATATTTGTTATTAATAAAAATTTTATATCCTTTTTATATCCATATGCTACCATGAGAACTTTCCTGACACATGACTTATAAAGAAAATATGTAAAAAATATATATTTATTTTCATTTTAATGATTAATTGTCTTCTTTATCTTATGTATATATTGTGGATGTTTTATACATGTATATATTTTTTTTTAAATAATATACATTTTTTCCTTCACCTGTACTTATCTTTATGATTGTATTTATACATTGTATGATATTATTGAACATTTATATAGAAAAAAGTTTTACCACCATCTGTGGACTTTTCAGACGGTCCCTTACCACACCCTCCACAGTATTAGCACATTTTAGCACAACATGTAGACTTTTCAGACAGTCCCATACCCACAACAGGCAAACTTATATCAATGTTAAATTGGCAATCTGGAACGATTTCACAGTGACGGCATCTGACCATTGATTCAATACAGGATGCATAGTTTTATCTTTAAGGGACGATCATGTATTGGTGGCAGCCCTAACCAATGGTGTCTGTGGGACTATAAATAAACACTGCATTGATACTGTATGTTCGTAATAAGGAATCCAAATATCTGCCCCTATTTGCACTTAGAGCAAAGAAGATGCTTTTTGCTGCTATTTACACTTAGTGCAAATAACCTCTGCCTTTTAAACATTCATTATGTTGTTTATTGTAGAGAAGTAATGAATAATGCTAATTACAGTCATAATAGCTAAATCTCTTAAAGGTACTGATCAAAATAATTGTACCGCATCTCTATACACTGCATTGGAGTGTAAAGCTGTCTGAAGCATCCTGAATTCTCTGGCAGCCGCTGACCTGTTCACCGGCTCTGCGTGAGATTAAGAGATATGTTCAGAAAAATTTATTCTCTCTACAATTACGTCTGATAACTGACACTTATCTAAACCAAATTAACTTTGCCCTCACAGATATGTCAGCTTCAAACATACCTGGCTTGACCTCAGGTTCTGGCCATGTCTTCTTAAGAATATGCAATGTTGATCCACACTTAATCCCATAGGAGTCTAACGTAAAATCGTCTTTGAGCATGCAGCCACAATGCACAAAGTCTGCAAAAGTTGAAAGCAATTGCTCACAATAATGAAGAGGAAGTCAATAAGTGTAAATGATTGTGTGTACTAAATTAATGCAAACCTATCAGATCAGGGTCAGGCAAGGAGTCTGATAACTGTGCTGAGATTAGCTGTTTCAGTGTTGATACCAGGTATCTGCCTGGATGGACATCTCCTGGTTCAGCGTCTGGAAACTGGAAGACTGACTTGGGTTTGTCACTGAGTTTCAGGGAGAGATGCCATGCTGAACTCTCCATTTCCTTTATTAGAGTGAAGAAAGAACAACTTATTTCTGGTGTCTCTTTTGTTAAACAGAGTTAAAGGAAACTACTTTTAAATTAATTTATTCCAGTTTCAGTTCTACATGCTGTTCAATGCATACATTACAAGATCGTGTCAATTTAACCAGCTGTACGTACATAAATTAGAAGTAGACAATAAAGGTCGATCACTCACTGATCACAATACACATTCCTACGACACATACATGTATTACGATACAATAGAACAAATATCTCACCCGTTTTAAGGTGATCGGTTCACACAACAGCAGAAAGCAGTCAGTGAGGCAGCTCTTTGTCAACAGCTGATTCCCAGAAGTGACGTCAAACTTGTCCTTCCGCCGGCGCGCCGACGGACATAATAAAAGTAATGTAAATTATTATTAATATTTAAAATATGATAATTCAAAAATATAATAAATTATATGTATATGTGCGGTTTGCCTTTATGCGCTCTTGAAATTAATGCTTAAATGATGTAATTTAATATTTCAACATTTCAATACATTAAAAAACAAATTAAAAGCTATTGTTGAACTTTAAATTTTAAAAACATTTAAAATAATTGAAAATTAAAAAATAATATCTATCCATATCCATCTATCCATCTGTCCATCTGTCCATCTATCCATCTGTCCATCTATCTATCTATCTATCTATCTATCTATCTATCTATCTATCTATCTATCTATCTATCTATCTATCTATCTATCTATCTATCTATCTATCTATCTATCCTTCTGATTTCTCAAATGAAATCAAGGGTGTAGGAATCAAGATACATGAAAACAATGTAGATGCACAAAGATTTGCGGGTGCACGCACACTGACCCAAATAAATTCATCAAAAAAGAAAGAAAGAAAGAAAGAAAGAAAGAAAGAAAGAAAGAAAGAAAGAAAGAAAGAAAGAAAGAAAGAAAGAAAGAAAGAAACGTCCCTTTTTCAGGTCACTGTATATTAGAGATAATATTAAAAAAATCCATGAAACCCTTTACAATAAAGATCTGTAAAGTTATAACAATGTTTTCCATGCATGTTCAATGAACAATAAACAATTAAATGAAAATGCATCGGACACTAACAGCTTACAGACGATTGGCAATTAAGGTTATACAAATTTAAGACACTAAAGAGACCTTTCTACTGACTCTGAAAACACCAAAAGAAAGATGGGTCCTTGCTCATATGCATGAACGTGCCTTAGGCATGCTGCATGGAGGCATGAGGACTGCAGATGTGGCCAGGGCAATAAATTGCAATATCTGTACGGTGAGATGCCTAAGACAGTGCTACAGGGAGACAGGAAGGACAGCTGATTGTCCTAACAGTGGCAGACCATGTGTAACAACACCTGCACAGGATCAGTGCATCCGAATATCACACATGTGGAACATGTACAGGACAACAAGTGACCGAGTTACACCAGGAATGCACATTCCCTCCATCAGTGCTCAGACTGTCCGCAATAGGCTGAGAGAGGCTGGACTGAGGTCTTGTAGGCCTATTGTAAGGCAGGTCCTTACCAGACCTCACTGGCAACAACGTCGCCTATGGGCACAAACCCACCATCACTGGACCAGACAGGACTGGCAAAAAGTGAACCTCACAGGAATGTCAGTGTTTTGCCATGGCCAGCAAAGAGCCCGGATCTCAATCCCATTGAGCAAGTCTGGGACCTGTTGGATCGGAGGGTGAGGGCTAGGGCCATTCCCCCCAGAAATGTCCAGGAACTTGCAAGTTCCTTGTTGGAAGAGTGGGGTAACATCTCACAGCAAGAACTCGCAAATCTGGTGCAGTCCATGAGGAGGGGATGCACTGCAGTACTTAATGCAGCTTGTGGCCACACCAGATACTGACAGTTACTTTTGATTTTGACTCCCTTTGTTCAGGGTCACATTAATCCATTTCTGTCTGTCACATGTCTGTGAAACTTGTTCAGTTTATGTCTTAGTTGTTGAATCTTTTTATGTTCATACGCATGTTTACACATGTTAAGTTTGCTGAAAATAAAAGCAGTTGAAAGTGAGAGGACGTTACTTTTTTTGCTGAGTTTATGTAATATTTTCTTTATTCATTTAATAGTTCACCCAAAAATGTATATTCTCTCAGTATTAAAACACAAAAGGAAAATTTTGAAGAATCATTATGCAGGAAAAATAAAAGACACCATAAAAGTAGTCATAAATGACTCTGTCCAGTCTGATGACGTTACTCCAGTCTAATGACTTTGCTGTTTTAATAAAATTGGGGTATTTTATCTTTTGGAGCTTAACTTCCAGTTAGCTATTACATTAGCCTAACTATTGTAAAACCTCAACTGAGGTAGCTCAGACACTATCAGAGTATTATAAAAGCAGTCAATTTGACATCAGACTATAGCTATATCATATATTCCATTTACAATAGCTTTGTGTGTAGAATAGAGCAAAATTTCAGTCAATATTCACTTCTTAGTGTCCATTAAAATATGGTGGGACAAGCTGCTTTGTGCCAGGTTTTCTAGACAGTGACAGTACTTCTCGTGTCTTTTGGCAGAATGTTTGACTGTTTAAAAGAAAATTTTGCTAACTTAATTACTGATATCAAAATGCATTATGCATGCATCTATGACTGCTCTGTTTAACACTTGTGTTCTGTTCATTTCGAGTGCATTCTTATACTGTCTGGGTCAGACAGTATAATTTGACCCCAGACAATAATGTGTAACTTTGTACCCTACTCATGTAATTTTTTTCAAACAAAAAAAAATTGGGTTATGGTATTTTTGACCTCATTTGCCTCAAAATGACAAAACTATACCATTCATTTTCATATAAAATAAGAATAGTTTTATATTACATTTACTTCAGTGAAGATCAACATTACTCAATTTAATTTATGGAAAAAATATTTGTCATGCTTTAGGGGCAGATTGCTGCCATCTGCTGGACATTTATTTATTTATTTAATATTAAAATGACATGAAATTACAACTATAACCTGTAGATGGCTGCAAAGGTCCACTCATTTGCCTGGTTGTAGCAAACTGATATTTTTTTAGAGCTTACATTGCATCTTATTTTGTGTATATTGTATACTGTATGTTATTAGGTGTACCGGTATATTGTATATTGTGTTGTATAAACAAGATGTGTAAATTTGATGTTTATTGTAGATTGTCATAACTGCTATTTAGCTTGGAACTTCACCCAAGACTTTCACCCACTGTTGCACTTGTGTATTTGGTTTTGTGACAATAAAGGGATTTGACCCCAACAGTACATAACGGTTATGAAGCAGAATAGAGAGGCAACATCTAATATGTTTTCGTTTGAACTTGCAAAGTTTGCAAAAACTAAGATGTTAGAAAACGGGAAATAGAGTTTTCAGTCGAAAACGTATTAGTGCAGACATGACCAGAGATTGCTCAGCTGAAAAGAACCTGCGTGCACACAATCAAAATATGACTGTTTACACCTCTGCTTCCAGGTGTCATTCCCAGAGGAAAAATAAGAAGCTGAAGCAACAAAGAGGATGAAATATGCATGAGTGCACTAAAGTATCCACTACAATTTGGAACCATGTATGACAGTGCCAGTTGCTTAACACAGTCAACCAGCACATATGTTCTGCATACTGGCCACACCTTTAATGAGTGACCAGCTGTATGACTTTATATACTGTATCAGAGATCCATTCAATATTACTGTGCTGTACAGTCTACCTTCAAGCTTAAAGACAGCCTCAAGCCATCAGTTGCTTCCAGTGTAGACACGGTGTACTGTGGGTGAGGTGGGTCAGACCCTGCATATTTTAGAAAGGATTTTGAGCAGTACATCTTTATACAGATGCTGGAGGCAACATAATGGTCATTGCTTATTTAATTTCAACTATACAAGCCATATACAACTATATTGGAAAAATATTATTAGTTCTGGGAAGGAAATGTAGTAATTGGACTTATGTGTGTGTGTGTGTGTGTGTGTGTGTGTGTGTGTGTGTGTGTGTGTGTGTGTATATATATATATATAAAGACAACCAATGAGAACAATTTTGAATTAAAAACAATACATAAATTATTTATTTGTATACAGATATATAATTTATGTTTTTTTTTTCTCGTTGTTTGTCTGGGTCATGACCCTTAAATGTATACTTCGGAGACCCGGGACCTCATTCCACCCCCTGTACCTCATAATATTTTTGGAGTTGAGCCCACAACTCTTTGGTATTCCTCAACTTATCTCTTATAAATAGTATGACACAAAAAATAAAACAAAAAATAAAATAATAATTCAGTGCTAAAAGATTTTAGTGTCTCTAAAACCTGAGGTATGTAAGAGTGTTTTTTTTCTTCTTTATTTCTATGCCGTTCCATAATTTTTTTTAATATAATTATTTCATTTCTATTTAAGTTTACTATCACATGGTATCTATTTCTCTGTGTGTTATAAGACAAATGAGTGCTATATTCAAATAAACACTAAATCACATTGACTTTCTGTGCAAAAATGAACTATCAACAATGATGAATTGTCAGTATTTTATATGAGTATCCACATACATTATACTGATGTTAAATCTTACTCAAGGTGGAACTAATGTTTCAGTGATTGACTTGATTTACATTTGACATTGCTATTTGATGAAGAAACAACATTGAAGTAAACTTATAGCAAGTAGCCTACAACAAATGAAAAGTATGATACGACTTGTCATTTGGGTGCACTACTAAAATAATGTAAGTTGTGTATCTGTTTAGACTCAACAAGTGCTTGAGAAAATACACATAAGCTACACATTAGTTACACATACATTACACATGTGTAGGTATGTATGTGTTTGACAGCTAGTTGCATCTCATGAAATTTCATTGTGATAGTAATGATTCCTGTTCTTGATTTGCCCTGATTTGTTGCAGTATCTCTTTAATATATGAAAAAAAAAAAAAACATCAAATATATTTGATTTTATATTGTTTCCTAATATTTTGACAAATTGACTCTTAAATGTACGGAAGAGGATTAGGGCCAAGCAATAATAAAAAAAATAAAGCCATCTCGAGATTAAAGTCATTATAATGCGAGATTAAACTCGTTAAAGTTCGAGAAAAAAAGTCGAAATACAATCTTGAGAATAAACTCATTAAATATCGAGAATAAAGTCATAATAATGCGAGATTAAACTCGTTAAATTTCGAGAAAAAAGTCGAAATACAATCTTGAGAATAAACTCATTAAATATCGAGATTAAAGTCATTATAATGCGAGATTAAACTCGTTAAATTTCAAGAAAAAAGTCGAAATACAATCTTGAGAATAAACTCATTAAATATCGAGATTAAAGTCATTATAATGCGAGATTAAACTCGTTAAATTTCGAGAAAAAAGTCGAAATACAATCTTGAGAATAAACTCATTAAATATCGAGAATAGGGTAGAGTGGGGGAAAACGCCCCCCTGGGGGCATAGTTTCTCTCTATCATAATTACTATAATAACACATTTCTGTCTATCAAATCCTTTGTTTTACACTTAATGCAGGATAACTAGGTGGTAAAATCAAAATATTTGAACAAAACATGAAAAAAATACCTCAAGTGAGCATAAGCTAGTTAGCTTGCTAGCACAGTCAGCTGATGGAAGGTGGTTAGGTGACACAAGGATAAAACAGTGGCTTTTAATGCATTTATTGAATATATTTCACTACATAAATATACTAATTTTTAAGTTTAATATTTATTTAGGGTTTTCTGTTTGTTTTGATGATAGTGGTGAACAAATACATCAATTATCAACCCCATGTAGGCCTATTGTAGAAATTTCAACCTCATATATATTTTTTTCTCTCCTTATAGATGCGGACATATAAGAGACAAAGTAACCGTGGTGCTTATACAGAGCAAGCTCTACAAAATACCCTCAGAGCTATTGAAGAGGGAACTGCTTTGAAGGCTGCAGCCCATCAATTTGGAGTCCCCCAAAGACCTTGATTTATTAATTACAACATATTTGTTTGTATGTCTTAGTTATATGTTATATGTAATATCAAATGTAAACAATATTCCTGAAATAAACATTAATATATATACATGTTGATACATTACTTGCCTTTTACTTTTAGAGATTAAAAACAATAGTCTTGCTGCTGATCTATGAAGCAAACTGGCTATTATGAAAGGGGGCATTTTACCCCACCTTGGGGGGGCGTTTTACCCCACCGCTGGGGCAAAACGCCCCTTTTGTACAAAAATATTTTCAGTCAAAATACTAATTAATCATGAAGGCTGAGCAATTTTATTATTTGGTAAATAACTCCTGCCACAGTCACTCAAATCTGGGATGGCAATTCTAGTCACATTTATTTTTTTGTTTCACAGTAATGTCACATTTTCCTTAAGGGGGCATTTTCCCCCACTCTACCCAAGTCGTTGTGTTTCGAGAAAAAACTCGTTAAGTTTAATCTCGCATTATAATGACTTTATTCTCGATATTTAATGAGTTTATTCTCAAGATTGTATTTCGACTTTTTTCTCGAAATTTAACGAGTTTAATCTCGCATTATAATGACTTTAATCTCGATATTTAATGAGTTTATTCTCAAGATTGTATTTCGACTTTTTTCTCGAAATTTCACGAGTTTAATCTCGCATTATAATGACTTTAATCTCGAGATGGTTTTATTTTTTTATTATTGCTTGGCCCTAATCCTCTTCCGTATAGCCTATATGAGCATTTTGTACAGCCATTTTTTTTATTAAAATAAATGTAGGGTCACTAAAAACCCGAATATGTATTATGTTTGGAAAAATGAGCATGCATTTAAGGGTTAAATCCAGCAGCAGTAAACCTGGACTCTGGAGTGACGTCATCAGACTGGACAGCGCGCAAGAATGAACTAGGAGTGGTTTCACTTTCCGACCGGAGGAAAACCCTTTTAACATAACGGTATTATCGTTTACCCGTACAAACACACAATTTCAGATTTAAATCAAGCTGTGACACACAAACAAGGAATGATAGAAAATAAAGTTTCTTTCGTTTCTTCCTGGGTCTTCTGTAAGTAATTGTACAGCTGTGGATGACCGGTGTTTTGTCTTTGTTTAACTTCTCATTCTTGGAATGGTAAGTTTATTATAAATGTGTCCTTTAAAATGTATAATAACTAGTTATAGTTATCGATGTTCGTACCACGATTCGGTAGATTGACTGATTGTTTTTTTTTTAGTAGTCTAGTCTGGAAAACGGCAGATTGGGAAAACAGCAGGATAAATTTAAAATATGAATCAATGAAGTGTCGCCGAGTTTTAAAACAGCTCATCGAAGCTCTAATGACATTAAAACAGCGTTTTGTCTTTAGTTTTAAACTAGAGACTGTTTTGGCATCAGATTAGAATCATTAGATCCAAAGTTGCCTGCAGTGAAATGAACGCAATTAATGAAAGATACGGCCAATATAAAGTGTTAATAGCTTATATATTACAGTACAGGCTACTCTTATGCAAATTGTGTCGTTTTGAGTCTTGGGCCATATTAAAGAAACGTAATGGAATTCTACACTGATTTTTTTTTTAACATAAAATATGCTTCATGTGGTAACATCTAATGAATGGTTGATTCAAGTCAAACATATTATTTAGCATCAATGAATCAACCTGACCATTAGGTTACACAACAACAACAACAAAAAGGGTTAAATCAGGTAGAAATAGTTATTTAAGGTAAACAAATACAGGTTATCATCTTTCACAGTTTGTCTTATCTATGTTTCTAAGTAAGCTCTATTTAACTTGTCAGGCCTTAACATTAGATAGTGAATCTGATTTACTGACTCCAGGGTTTGAGTTTTTGTCTTTTTTATATTATAAGATCCTTCCCCCAATCTTTATAGGAAGAAAAAGAGTGAGTCATGTTATTTTGAATGGGTTGGACCATTTGTTTTAAGTGCTCTGTCACTGCCCTAAGGCACCACGCCCCTGGTGGTCTAGACAGAGGATCTGGATAACTTTTAACCTAAGCATCCAGTTTTATTATTTCACAAGATTACCCCAAATTTTGATTTAAGTGCTCCATTGATTCACTGGTAAAAGAGCTCATCAGTAACACATTAGAAAATGTTGGGAGTTTTTATTAGGCAGGGTCTAGACACACTCTTAAATTTCAGAGACTGAGCCCACCCATAAATCTTAACAAATTAAACATTTGCTCTCTGAACTGCACCTGAAATAGTGCCCTAGATGTGTTTTTCTTCACCTTTTCTATATGAGAGGGTTCAGGACTGGATTCCAACTTGGTTTGTCTTAAAACACTATTTGATTATACACATTTGGGGACAAATGCAGACACTTTTTTTTTCAAGGGTAGGTTTTAGACTACAGTATATGGTTAGAAAAGAAGTATGCTAAATCAGTTTAGTATACTACTAGTTAAGTTGCATATGGTATGAATAGTCCAACATGCTTTTAATTTTGAAATATTCCTTTCCCAACTTACTGTGGATAGAATACTGCAGATAACTATAATGAAGCCATTCATAGATTGATCTCCCTGAGAATATGTAAACAGAGTGGCTCTAGTGCACTTTCAAAACATTGCCTTATTTAAGCGTCCAATATCATGAGTTTGAGGTGGATTTTGTCAAAACAGTGCCACTGGGGGGCGTTCAAGAAACCTGTTTGTCATATTTTTTGCACTTTCAATAGCCAATAGTAGCACATAAATTGCACACCTCACAATTGCTGTAAAAAAAATAATAATATATATATATATATATTAATTTGTCCATTATGAAGTTAAATGAAGACCCTCAACCATTTGGTAATTGTGTTTCTGTAGAGCTGCATTTTACAGTAATCTTTCAGGACCTAAATACTAAATAGTAACATACTAAACTACCTGGTGGCTAAACAGTAGGCCTGTTATCACAGAGGTGAATTATTGGCTAATAGAGGTTCTTGTTTAAGAACAGGGGAACCCGCTTCTTTCACAGCAGCAAAGATAAATATGCTTGAGTCTTTGATGGCAAACATCTAAATAGTAGACTAAAAGAATATGCATATTATTGAGACTTAATGAGGCATAGTCCACAGTAGAAAATTACAGTAGTTATCGTAGAGGAATAATTTAAATTTCATCCAAAATAGCTACTGATTTATATTTTGATGGGTGATTTTCCAGCATAATGCTGACATATGTACTCTGTTTGTTTGACTCATATATTCTACAGATTGAGATGTTAATTGTTTAGCTGCGAAAAAGTGTATTAAGAGTAGCAGAGTTTAAGGCTAGATAAATTTGATAATTTGTCTGGTGGTGAGCAGACCTCTCTAATTCAATAGCAAAGCAACATTGAAAATGACTGACAAAAGGTCCAGGCCAACATAAACAGTCTGGGGCTTTCTGAGATTTCATAAAAAGGAAGAGAAGTGCTGAGAATGATTGAGAGAGACAGACAGAGCTACATTATGAGTATTTGAAGTTCATACAGACAGTATTCCTGTAATCTATAAAGTGTCAGGTTAAATTATCCAGTGCTTTTTTTTATTTTATTATTTTATGCTTTGTTTGGCTCATAAACAAAAAGTACCAATAGAAATAGATGCAGGTGTTTGTCTATCAAATATAATGTTTTGAGGAGTTTTGACCACTCTTCCCAGTAGAGTTGATATTGACCCCAGTTCGTCACTGCAGTTTCAAAGGTATACACTGTCAAAAAAAATTGTAATGTAATGTAATTAATTAACTTGCAATGAAGTAATTCAGTAGGTGGCCAAAGCTGGAAGTGTCGTTGAGGTAAAATGTCCACTGGGTGGCGCCAAAAGCGAGTTGTATTTTTAGTTATATATGATGTAATACCATCAACAGCAATGGCCATTTTATTAACCCTACCCCCAACCTTAAACCTGACCATCAGTGAAGTAAAAATGTAATTTTAGAGCAAAAATCCAACCTCCAAATCGTGCTCAAAGTTGTATATACTGTATAAAAGCGACTACATCTGATCCTTTTTGAGCATGTTGATTTTTATTCAGTGATTTTTTTTGGCAACCATGGCTGCCAGTTTTATTTTACCATGAATGAAACAGGATTGTTTTATGGTTGATCTATGAAGAGAGTAACAGGCATACTGGCTGACCATATGTTTTTTGCTGAGTTGCATGGTTAGGCCACAGAAAGTGCTTGATTTTGACTAAGGCATAGCGTAGGGGTGACACCACCTCGGATGGAATATATCATATTACAAAGTTGAGCTGAACTACTGGAAAGAGTTTAGTCAGAACCCACATTTATATGACCTGTTTATTGAGTGCTGTATGAGTTTGTGTTCTTATATATGCTGATCAAATAGCCATATGAGTGGGTAAAAGTTTACCCTTTCAGGAAATTAAATGTTCTTGTCATATAATTATGGTGCAAAAACACTAGACTTGACCACATTTCTCTGACAACATAGAAAAGATATGGAGGAGGTTTGGTGGAGAGAGGAGAAAGTAAGATAGTAGATTCAGCTGTTTGTGTATATCAAGTACAATGTGCCATAAAAAATTACTTTTGTAGCTCTTGTTGGTCTAGACATGTTAGTCTATGTCTAATAAAGTCATCTATATGCTAATTTACTCCTAAAAAAAGAACAAAATTAACCTTTAAAAGACACATTTAAATGTCTTCTCTTAATTTAGATCTCCATGTAAAAAGACCAACAATGTCATTGACTCATCTTTCGCTCCGGGTTGAATGCACATTTTTGTCCAATAAAAAGCTGTCTAGATTGAAAATGTCCTATCCCCCTAATACCACCTGCCTCTTAAAATTAATAATAAGATGCAAATACATAAACTAAAGACTATTTGCCATTAAAAAAAGGGACAAGCCCTTGGATTTGTCCTGAGATTTAATAGGAAATACATCAACACAGGAAATAAATTTGTTTTGAGAGAAAAAGGAAATGAGAAAATGATGTTGAAATTTTTACCAGGATGCACCTGAATGTAAAAATAAATAAATAAAATAGACATTGAAACATCCTGGCCAGCCAACAAAATTACCTTATACAAGCCATGGATTAAAAATGATTTTTGGATTAAAAATGAATTAAAAACTAATTTCTAAAATAAGAACTTAACTTAAAGCCTTTCAGTAAATGAGTGAATAAAATGTTTTTGTAAGCTTAGGCAGAATGTTAGCCTCAGTCACCATTAGCGTACATTGTATGGAAATAAATGCACTAAATGTGAATGGTGACTGGGGCTATCAGTCCCAGATTGACAACCAAGTTCAGCTATTGTGTGTGCAGTATGTGTACTTTATGTTCTTGCTGTGAAGAAAATCAGTGCCAGAAGAATCAGTGAAGAAATTCCGCAAGAACTCTTCTTAATGGGAATTCCTTTGCTGAAATCTTTTTTTTTAGAACTCTCTGTAGATTTATTGGGTACGGAAGAAGATTGTCCTTCAGGGTGGTGCGTGTTCTTCATTCTTTTTTTTGTATTCAGATCTTTACTTCTACATGCAGAGTAGAAGTATCAGGAGACAAGTGACAGCATTGTCTCGCCAAGAGAAAATGAAAATTCTCGGTGTGTAAGCTAAGCTACTCACACAGTTGACAGTCCACAGAGAGAGAGAGAGAGAGAGAGAGAGAGAGAGAGAGAGAGAGAGAGAGAAAAAGACCATATGTGTATGCCAAAATGTGAAAGCCCCCTCTTTAATGGGCAGGCTAGCAGACTGTAAAGTGAAGTAGTACAGTGTGAAAAAAACTGGCACACACACTTGCATTACAAATGTCCATGCAAGAACATGCTATAAATCCAGAAATACACAATAAGCACATGGCCTCTTTATATATTTAACATGCATTCTGGCATTACTGTGGTGGCAACAAACCTCAGTACTCAATGGGGGTGATAGAGTTACCTTCAGATGTCAGTAGGCAGGAAATGTTGTTATTCAAGTGAGGTGCCTAGCTATGTGGCTCTCTGGAATACTTGATTTGAATCATATGATTCTGGTCATATATTTTTGTATTATGACATCTAAACTGTTTAATTGACCATTGTCAATTTTCAAGATGTCATAAGTGGGATACTTATCATTTGGTCTTTATTGCAAAATAACTCCTTTCTGGGAAATATACACTTCTTTTTTTTAAACAGAATGAAACAGTATTTTCATTTTTGGGTGAACTATCCCTTTAACACTTGTGTAAGATTTGTATACACATTTTCATTCGTCCTCTCTGTCAGTCAGTCAGCTCCAGGTTAATCAGTCTCTCTCTGTTTTTTTTCTTCTGCAGTGCCGTAATTGAAGGAGCTGCCCCACGGTTACGAACACGTTCTTGGTTGGATCATACACGCTCGTCTCACCATGACCATGTTGGCCCTCCTGTTGTGTGTTCTGTTGACTGTGCAGTCTCTCGGTGGGTGATGTGTTTTCTTCCTTCTATGCTGATTAGCCAAAGATCACAACCTGTAAACTGGAACAACACTAACAGTCACACTTACAGGTCTTGCTGACAGGTGACACATGTGTTTTTTTATTTTTTGCAACTGCCTCTTTGTTGACCTCTTGAATAAACATACATACAATAAAATCAAATCAAATAATAGGTTAAATGCCTTTTCACATCAAACGCGAATGTTCGGAGCGATTTCTCTCGTGATCAACATTTTCAATCGAAACAATAGATTCCTAATGAGCCATTCTCACCTGGAGTGAACATTCGTGCCGAACAAAGCAGATCTTTTTTTTTTTTAAAGGGTAACTAAACCCTAAACCAACTTTTTTTAGTTAATGATCTGTAAGCATGGGGCTTTATGAGTACTGGTCATTGATTCAAGTAATTTTTTTGACATTTGTGTATGAAGTGTTTTAATTCTACAACATATGGTGTAAAAACGTCTGAGTGCTGCCCTCTTCAGGTTGAACGGTGGCTGCTGCAGTTGAATTTTCCTATTGGCTGTTGCGGTACTTCGTGACGTAAGCGGTGACAGCTGACGTAAGCAGGTTCCAGCTCACCATGCCAGATTCATGTACATGTCGTCTTGCGAGCGTGTGAGGAATAATAATAACATAGAGTCTGACAGCAGCTGTCAATTAATCCGTCACTACGAGTCTCAGGTGCCCCCCCCCCCCCACTCAGCCCCGCACTCGGTTCGTTCCCTCTATCCCCGCTGGGGTCTGCCCACTTTTCCTGCATTTTCAAATATTTCTAGTGGGTGGAGTCAGACTCTGAGCAGGTGTTTAGTTACCCTTTAATGGTGAGTGCGTCGATTTTGTTTTACTTCATCTGAAGAAATTCCTTGACCAATAATAAATAAGCCAGAACCAGAGCAACAGGTGGCACTTAAGCACAGAAAGCTGTTTTGACCACCAACATTAAACGCTGAGGTAGCTCGAGGAAGAAATCCTGAAATTCAGCAGTGAATATGTTTATTTCATCTGCATCAAATGCATTAAAAACTGAACATTTTGTTTCTCATATGGGTCTCTTAACATGTAAATGATATTGCTGCATCACTGCCTTGCATCTCCTTTAAAATGATCTGATCTAATGTGGATTGTCTTCATAATTTATTCTATAATGATGCATTGTTTTGTCTTTGCATTTAATCTTATTTGAGTTCTCTTATATCTTTAATATAAAATAAATATATTGCAGCATCATTGCCTCTGTATCACATTTAAAGTAAATATATTTACAGATCTTAAGTGTTTTTCTTCAACAAATATTAGTAAAATCAATTCTAATGCTGTGACTTACAGTGCACTCTGTGTGTCTTTGAATACCAAAAAACTCAATTGTTTTTGCTGTGCTATTTTTAGTAATTGTTAACAGCCTGTTGGTAACATAATTAAAATGATATAATAATGGGTCAGACTGAAGATGGGTTTCGTTGGGTGAGATCACCAGCTTGCTCACTGGGGGTCTATATACAAATATAATTTACTTATTTATTTATTTATTTTAAGGCACAATTTAGAATTTACAATATATATATATATATATATTTTTTATCAAACCCGCACTATGACTCTCTAGACATTTCAGAAATTACAGCTTCTTTTTCTGTTAAAGCATAATTTTATGTAAAGCTGCTTTGAAATGATGTGTTGTGAAAAGCACTATATGAATAAAAAGTGACTTGATGTATTGCTTGCACTCTTGGAACGTTTATATTTAATCACATTTAATTAGTAACATGCAGGGTTTTGAGCAAATATAACACAAGTAGATGTACATGACAATAAGATAGTCAACAGTCATTATGAGTGTGCATTATACAGTGATTGCGTGGCAGTGGTATATCAAATATTATTCCAAATGATAACATGCTTTAACATTTAAACCATTGTTTACACTCGATTCTTTCTAATCACCCCTCTTTTTTTATGATAATACTGTCAGTCAACTTGTCCAGCAGGTGAACTGAAGTTGTTAATTGTCTTGAAAGTTTTCTTCCTTGAGCCATCAAACAAGTTACAAGTGTAAGTAACAAATGTGGCAAATTACATGACATCCAATAAAGTAAGAATAAGCATAATAGCAACACGTTTCCAAAACTCCAAAATTCCAAAACTTGAGAGTGGTGTTAATGCAGTTGGATTCCATGCATGAAAACAACCTTCACTTCTTTCTTTTCATGATGCACATTTTCAAGGCCTAGTACCCTCAAACTTTATTCCATTTTCATCACAATCCATTGTGTAAAACTTCATTTTGGGGATTATCGCAGTGGCCATGTTTGTGCACATTTGTTAGTGCCATCCATTTTATAAACAGAACAGAACTGAATAAAGTATGCAGGGGAGATCATAGGGACTTCCATGGCCTCCAGTTGTCCAACACCCCCCCACCCCCCAAACACACACACACACACACACACACACGCACACACACACACACCCCACACCTTGTCCCATTAGCCACACAAAACCTGATGGTTATTAAAACAGAGCGCATTACCTGGCATGTGGCTGTTGATTATATCAGCAGATTTTAGATGAAGTCTAGTGGGAGGGCGAGACCAGAACTAATGTACGCAATGTGTCGAGAATGCAGTTCCACAGTGGGAGAGAGAAAAGAGTGTGGATGAGTTGATGCTTTTTCATGTCATCATCATTATCATCTCTCTCTCTCTCTCTCTCTCTCTCTCTCTCTCTCTCTCTCTCTCTCTCTCTCTCTCTCCCCTCTCTCTCTCACTCTCTCCCCATCTCTCTCTCACTGAATTCCTCTATCTTTTAGTTTTTTTTCTGTCTCTGCTATAACATTCTTGAAGGAAATGTTAAAAATTGTACCGTTCAGATTTATTGATGTATTGATACAGTATATTGGTCACACTGATAAGTCTGGCAATATTTTGCAATTTGAGAATATCATAGATATTTCTGTCCGTTTGGCAATTAACAGAATTGGTAGCAGATTGTTTTGGCTCTTGAAATCAGCATTTGTATCAGCCAAGGAAGCCTTAAATATTTTAATAGAACCATCCATTAGCATTCCCATTCATCTCAATGGCAGTTGCTTGCCCCCCCAGGTATATGACATGAAAATACAAAACTGCTATGTGTGGTTAGTTTTGTGTTGTTTGTTATCAGGTAATTTTCTAAACACCAGTTCTCCAGATGTCTTTTCACTAAGGCTGTTATCTTTACAAGGACATGATGTACTGAGCTTGTGCAAAGGCTGAATGAATACAGAGATACACACACACACACACACACACACACACACACACACACACACACACACACACACACACACACTGTAACTTCCCTTTGATTTTTTAAGGCTTAAGGCAAGATCACCGGCCCTTCACCCAGATTATCTCTGCAGCTGAAATGAAGGTCATCGTTCATGCTGTGCATCTCTAAAGGGTTTACTCCATCAGAGAAAAGTAACAGTTCATAATCTTGCCTCACTAATAACAAAGCATGTATGAAACCACGGTTTGCTGCATGGGAAATAATACCATATTTTTCACAATAAACTCTTATTATGTGGCTTTTTTCTTCAATAATCTTTTGCAAGATATGTAATGTGTAAGTTTAGCCACTCTCCTGTTATCTTTCAGGTATCCTTTTTACTGTTTCACAATTCACTTTTCACTTCTTCAGCAATTCACCTCAAACTACTTAATGTACATATTCCATTCAAACTTGTTTTTAGTTTTTTTGTGAAGTACTTTCTTACATTTTGAAAGACTGGTTTCCCTTCTTACATCTGCTTTCATATTAAATTGACATTGTTCTTTCTTTTTGCATATGTTTGCATGCTGAATTGAGTATCTTCTGTCCTGCATCCATTTAACCATATAGGCGCCTTCACACTGCAAAAACCAAGTAGGTCTAGAATACCTGGAGATCAGTTGGCTTTCCAGTACATCACAAAAGTAGACTAGTTCTTCGACTGGCACAGAACCCCCCAGGAAATATGCAACCTAAATGCTGCCAATGGACGTCAAGATTTATGCTGAACAATTATAATTTTTTTGTTGTTGCTTCTTACCAAAACCTTGTATGCCTTCAAAAGACAAGGAATATGATGCACAATCAACATGGACTACTTTGAAAGACGTTTAGAACGTGTTTGGAACGACAGAATATTTTATTTTTTGGTGAACTACTCCTTTAAGAGCCCTCCAAAAATGTGTTACTGGCAAAGCATGTTTGATTATTTGATATTAGGTTCTGTTTGTATCACGGTTTAAGGTTCACGGTTTTGGTACGGCTCAGTATTTGCCTTCTTCAGAAAAAAAATATTACTGTAAAATCCAAAGAATAATCCATTTGGTAAGCACTTTAACAGGTTTGCCCTTAAATAATAATCATTGTTTTACAACAATAACCATAATTTAACCATGGCATTTGTAGTAAAATCATAGTAACTGCAATATAAACATGGTTACGGTCATGGTTACAATATATAGTAAAATCATGTTTACTATATATAATCTACAGCATTACTGTTATAAAACCATGGTTAATTTGATCAATTTCTGCTCAGAAAACCATGGTGACAGCAGTCATGGTTACTACAATATTACTAAAGAAAAACCATGGTTAATTTTCATCAGTGTCCTTAACTAAAAAAAAACATTATCTCAAATTACTAAATTAACATTTTAACTTAATAACTGCACTAATACGCTACATGCATCAACTTAAAGTGCACTTCAAACTCATCAACATATATTCAACATTCGGAAGCTGTACATCACTATAGAAGGAACAACCTTGCTATGAAAATGCATACGAGAAGGGATGTTGTGATAATGCTGCTTGAGTATTTTAATCATACATGGAAATCCCACATGAACACCCCAAGTGCTTTAGTTATTGTTTCATGTCTGTGTAAATTAGTACTGAGTGACTGCTTAAAAATAGAAGGGAGTGTGTGCAGTTTTGGCTCACCTGCCTTTCCCTGTGTGATGCCGCCATAAATTATGAACCACGTATCAATGTATTACTATAACGGTACCTTAATGCAATTAATCAAACCATATTATTGATGCTCATGATAAACAGGAAGAACTTGAGTGCTTGTTTTAAATAAACCCTCATGCTCATTATTGACCTATATTACCAGTATACATCACTTGTGTTGAGCGATGTCTGCAAACAGTGCCTGTTTTGTAACCATCTTTTTACCAACACTGTTGTAACTACAAAAATAAAATGTTCCCAGAAAGGAGAAATGCAGAGGGCTTCTCTATCAGCTTCTCGTTTTCTACACTTGCCATTTTCAACTACACACAACACATGCAGAACTGTGATGTCATCAAGTTGACCCAAGTGAAACACAGGCAGAGCATCCATCTACAGCTCCATTCAGGTGCATTAGCGGAGGTTTTAACTGTCTGTTTGACGTTTTGTTTTCTTGACCAACTTGTGCTCCAGATGCATCATTAAACTTGAGGTAGGCCGACCGAGATTCCAATGCTTCCCGAACTGTGGCTGGTGAACCGTACTATTCATTTTTTTACTGAGAACCATTACACCCCTAATATATACTGTGTATATATATATATATATATATAAAGCTAGCTAATCAAACCCCCTGATAAACACACATTTCTTCCTGTCTTTCTGGGACTCTGTTGTCTGTATTTCTGTCAGAGCTTCATCTACGTCAGCTGGGCCCATTTACTTCACAATGTAGATGGGTGAGAAAGCTGGATATTTATGACATGATATTTACACAGTGAATGTCATTATGTTTTGACAATATCATCTTATCGGACCAATAAAGCCCTTTCAGCAGAACTTAATCTCTGGCAAAGAAAGAGAGAGGAAAGGGATGTTTTTGAGGAGGGGGAGAGAGAAAGAGAGATTGAGGAAAAAAGAGAGAGGGAGATGGAATGAGTGCAGGCATGTGGCACAGAGTGGTGTTATTATGTTTTGACAATGGACTGACATATCATGCCCCTAAATCTTATTCAAATGGAAATCAATCTCTCACATACAGGATGTGATGGAGTGAGGCAGGGGAGACTAGAAAGAGAGAGAAAGAGAAGAGGAGAGAATTAGAGACAGATAGAGAGAGGGAGAGATATGATAAGATCATCTATGTGTCAGTGCTCTGATGTATGAATGTGTGGTCTTGTGTTACCCATGATGCATTGTGATGTAATGTCACGGAGAGTCACCAAGGTAACCTCCACCTCTCCTTCGAGTGAAAGAAAATGTGTGGCCACACTTTGACCAAGTGCTTGCATCTGCGTACACATACTGTAAAGTATTTTTCTGGCCTTGGAATTATGGATTTTTCAAAATGTTGGTGTGTAATTAAACTTCTGTGCGTAACTCAAACATAACTGATTCCTCAAATCTTGCTGCTTTGATAGGACAGGTGTGCTATTACTTCTTGTAGTGATCTGACATAAGATTTTCACTTGGCCAGTGATGAAATGGGAGAAACAAATCCTGTGTATTTACATTGAAGCAGGGACCCTAGCCATATCTAGGGACCAGCATATCATAGAAACCTGAAAGTGGGCTCGTTTGAAATGTTTTGACTTGGGACAGTAAGCAGTGATTAGAGGATTTGTTCATTCAAAAAATAAATAAAAATAATAATAATTCAATTCTGTTATAATTTATTTACTTTTATATTGTTCCCAACCTTATGATGTTCTTTCATGGAGCAGAAGAGGAGATGTTAGTCTCAGTCATCAACTTTTGTTGCATCTTTTGTCATACAATGATGGGTGTCAATCTAATAAAATTATGCCTTAAATATCCCTAAAAATATTTATTTGTGTTCCATGGAAGAAAGTAAGTCATACAGGTTTGGAGCCGCATGAGTGTGAGCACATGATGACAGAATCTTTATTTTTTCAATTAAATTTTCAATATTTAGAATTATCCCTTTAAGAACACATATAAACCACCTAGCAGCCACATAGCAATGCCTGGCAACCACCCAAAACATCACAGAATCATCATGGCAGTGAGTTTTGCATGGGCAAGAACCCCTGAAGAAAAAAAAAACATTCAGCTTGTGTATACTCTTAAAGAAACTGCGTGCTTAGACATGTTCAGTTGCAGTGTTTTGTTTTCATCACTGGGGGGCGATAACACCTCAAAAGTGTGTTGGCACTATTACTCTGGCTTACAGATCATGAGCCTTTTCTGTCTGCCATCAGCCATTTCTCTGTCTGCATTCAGCATCATTTTTCTGAAGCCTTTATGAAAAAAAACAAAAAACGTTTTCGCATTAAATTGTGTTTGTGTGCACGCCCAGCTGAAAAACTACAAATCGTCTCATGCCTGAGTCGCGTTGGTGTGTATGTGTGTGAATAATTTGAGCTGTAGTGTTCAGAGCTGCACTGATGGAGGTCTGATAAAGCCAGAGTCTCTTATCGAGCTCTTTGAAATGAACCTGCATATCTCTCCACAGGTAGATATTGAGCACTGTGTTTTTCAATGATATTGAGCGATGTTATTTGAAGCTTTGTCTGTTTGTAAGTGTGTGCATGTGTCATGTGTGTATTGTTCCTTGTATGTGTGTGCTTATTTGCCTTTGAGGTATGGCAGGGCCGATATTGGTCTGAAGAGATTGTTGTATTAGGGACCCTCTGTTATTGAGCAGAGCTCATCGAACCTTAATGCTTTTCAGCTTGTGTTATGAAAGACAGAGACAGCGTGCTGTGATGTATTGAAACTTGGACAGACTAAAGGAAAGTTATGTAGAGGAAGACAGAAAATGTGGAGAGATTGTGGGCCATTTACCATCTTAAAGGCATAGTTCATTCAGAACTGAAAGGTCTTTCATTATCTACTCATCTTCATGTTGTTCCAAACCCTTATTAAGCCCAAAGTATACTTCAGTGTACAGGACGCGTGATGCAAATCTCATCATCAGCGGAGTGCTCGAGCACTGCACGCGTGCAGCCCAATTTTTCTAACCCTCCGCCAGGAATGATTTGCACAAATTAGTGGATCCACAAGGTGATGTTAGGCAGAGTGGCAGCCTCAATCACCATTTACTTTCACTGTATAAAAAATGATGCAATTTTACAGAATAGGCTGAGACTCATATACTGCCTAAAATCAAATTTTGTGCCTCACAGAAGAAAGAAAGTCACTCACAGGTGAGTAAAAGATGTCAGAAATTTTATTTTTGGACGAACTATCCCTTTAACCATAGTTTTTGGCAAAAACAATAAAACTGTGCTATCATGGTATTAGTCATAAAATCATTAATAATGTCAAGATTTTAAACATACCTGGTATTATTGTGCATGATTCATATTATTGCAACGAGAGAAAAAAATCTTTGTAATCTTGCATACAAATTTTATGTAGTTTTCTCCTCCTCTGAAACGATTATTTTGGCATCTCGTACTAATTAAGTTGTCATGAGACTATGTTAAATATGCAGTAGAGGTTCCATATAATCTTTTGTTTGTTTGCTTTTTTTTCAAGAGTCAAGAGTCATTGTAATAACTAAGGTATGGCAGATGCAATGGTACATTTTTAGGGCCACTATTTTGGAAGGAGAGAGGTGGAGAAAGGATAAAGTGTTGGTGACAAAGGGAGGGATTGTGGAAGATAGTATTAAGACGGGAGAGAGTATGTAAGTGAGTGTTTCTGGTACTGGCCAGCATATCACCAAGCATATACTCAGATCTGATTAGATGAAATCTGATGCAGACAGTGTATCAAACTGAATTCACCCTGAATGTTCTTAGACTTTGTATAAATTAAATATTATATTTGTATAATATTTTTAGATGTCTAGACTAGATCTAAAATGAATTTAAATGTGATATCCTCCAAGATGATGCGATGACCAGTTTTATCCAGACCTGTAAAAAATGTTCCTCTCCTAGACAGCAATGAGATTAAATGGAGAGCAAGTGGATACTTTAGCTTAAAGGCATAGTTCACCCAAAAATGTAAATTATGTCATATCATCCCAGATGTGTGTGACTTTCTTTTGTCTGCTGAAAAAGATTTTGCTCAGCTCTGTAGGTCCATACGAGCAAGTTAATGGGTACCAACATTTTAAAGCTCCAAAATGCAAATAAAGGCAGCATAAAAGTAATCCATAAAACTCCAGTGGATAAATCTATATGTTCAGAAGGGATATGATAAGTGTGGGTGAGAAACATCCAATTATTTAAGTAATTTGTTTTACCATAAATTCTCCTCTCTGCCCAGTAGATGGCGATATGCATGAAGAAGAATGTGGAAGTGGAGATTGATAGTTAAAAAGAACTTAAATATTTATCTGTTTCTCACCCTGAGAAACAGCCTGCTATCGAAGGTCAGATATTTAACTATGAACTTAAACATGTCTCATCAAATTCTTCCAAAACCAAAGCCATTGGTTGAGCCAATATTGCTATGTTGGGCTTGTAAGGTAACACATACATTTACATTTATGCATTTGGCAGACGCTTTTATCCAAAGCGACTTACAGTGCCATTATTACAGGGACAATCCCCCCGGAGCAACCTGGAGTTAAGTGCCTTGCTCAAGGACACAATGGTGGTGGCTGTGGGGCTCGAACCAGCATCCTTCTGATTACCAGATTACCAGTTATGTGCTTAGACCACTACACCACCACCACTCCGTACAGACAGCGCAATTTTCTGATAGTGCCTCAAAGGCACAATATTTACACTTTTTAGGGGAATCAACCTACAAATGTCTTACACATAGTTGTCTCTACATATTAAGGTGGAATGGAGAAAGTTTTTTAAACATCGGAAAAAGTACACACATCAACTTTAAAGGAAAGCCATATTAAGTTTTATGAGCTATGAAAGAGCAATAAAAATGTACTCTGGGGATAGGCTTCCCCATCATGAGTTCTCCCTTATGAGCGAGGTACACGAAAGCTTAACTGCTCTGGTTTCTCTCAGTTGTGGTGCTTCATCCTGGTAGCTCATATGTATTCGATACTTGGTCAATTGAAAGGCTTGTGATCTTCATGACCAGTGCGCAGAACACAGGGGGAGTAATGAAGACTCTGATGAGTATGCTTTTGGTTCAAGGAGATGGCATGGTGAGGTGAAACCGTTCCGCTCCAATGAGGGGATCTAAATGTGTGACATGTCTCCTTAGTAGTGGTGGAAATTAGCAGGGACCTGTGGCATTAAACTACTGTGTATCTGGTTTGTGATCGACTAATATTGTGATTTGTTTTTATGTTTACATTTACATAAAAGCATTTGGCAGACACTTTTATCCAAAGTGACTTACAGTGCATATATTACAGGGACAATCCCCCCGGAGCAACCTGGAGTTACGTGCCACGCTCAAGGACACAATGGTGGTGGCTGTGGGGATCGAACCAGCGACATTCTGATTACAAGTTATGTGCTTTAGACCACTATGCCACCACCACTCCATTTAATGCATTGTGATTCAAAACTATGATACATTGCAATCTTATACCCACATGTTTCTCATTAATCTTTATTGTAATCAGTGGTGAATTCTCAGCACCAGCAAAGCCTTCTCTGCTGGCCTAACATGCCAAATAAATAAATATTTTTCATCCTTTCATTTTCAATCAACTTTTTGCATATGTATTTTTAATTGCTTTCTACACTTAATTAATTTACAAACAAATAGAGAAAACTAAATGTTTATCTAGTCAGAATTTATTCCTTGATGCTTACAAGCAAAGTGTGACAACTGTTTCACAAATTGCATGCCTGAAGCCCGAAGCCGAAGCGGCGCGAGTTTGAGCTCAACCCCCCCCCAGGCCTTCAGAATTTCCACAGAATCCCCCAACAGTGCAAATTAATGAGCAACTAAAGTCAGATTGTCAGATTCATCAGCCAATCAGATTGATTTATTTGTTCTTGGTGGGTGTGATATTTAGGACATGTCCCAGTCGAGGCCTTCTAGCTGGCCTTGAGTGACGCAATCACGCTTTAAGTGATGTACATAATTCAAGAGCAAAAAGCAAGAGATTTTGCTGAAGAGTCGGCTATCATGCTAGCGCTGCAGCATTGTTTATCAGTTGGGTTGCTAGGAGACATCTCTAATGAGAGTCAAACCCCTGTTAAGCTAACGGGAGCATTGCAGTTCTGAATATTGGGGAATGGAATGCATTTATGGTTGGAGATCGGAGATATCAAGGAATATCCCACATCCAACTTGAATGGAACACAGCATAACCGTGTACCCTGACAAAAACTACATTTATTGCAAGCTACATTTAAATTGCAAATATTATTCGATAGATTTTTCCAGGTATTATAGACCTCCTTGGTAGATTTGTATGAAAAATTATGATTTTTAAATGTCTGTTCGGGAGACGTTCATTTCACAAACAGTCATGCTGCAGTTAAAATTAGGCTTGCTTGAGCATTAAGTGTCGTTTCAAGTTCTGGCTTTTGTGCGTAGACATGTTTTTAAAATGTCAATTGGTATTACCAGTTAGCTGTGACATAACGTATAATGCCCAAAGGCATAGGATGTCTTATTCATTGTGAAACTGTGTTTTTTTAATGACATGAATCACACTGAAGGCCTAGACTGTAAATGCATTAGCCTGCCGCAGATTGTAATCTCTAATTTGGTGCTTTGCACAATAACTGCTTAACTTTCTTACTTTATTGTAGAGAAATAGAATTGGTGTAGAGCAGAACAAATTTACATAAAAACATGAAAACCGCTTCAGGGAATAGCATACCTTTGTTCCAGCATATTTAACATTACATGAAACTTCCTTCAGTCTAGTAGTATAGATTGTCTGTACAGTCTTATAAATGAAAGGAAAAAATTAAATGAATGTCATATTTTGGTCCATTAGAAATAATTGCTTATTGAGTGTTTACTGTCTTAATGCCATAGTGCATCGCATCATCTCAAATATTTGCTCTGAGTGATGTTGAATCTCTTTTCCCCAAATGAATATTGTGAAAAGTATAACAAAAATATGTATTCTTGGCATTAGAATAAATGTACAGTATTTTGAGGTATAATATAAAAATTCTTTGCTATACTGATTCGTTTTCCCTCAACTCTCCTCTACACACACTACTGTCCAATACTATAGCATGCAAGAAAAGAAAAAGGAACAGAGAGAGAATGTAAGAAGAGAGTTCTGTTGGATGGGCATGAAGAGCAATTTAGAAAGGCACAGTGAAGGCTTCCTCTACAAAGCACTTGTGTTGAGGGAGAGAAGGAGAGCTGGGAGGAGGAAATGACAAAAAGAAAAGAGGACATGTAAATAAACAGCAGAGGGATGTGTGCCAGCATTTATGAGAGCCTTAATGACTTTATTTGATTCTGGTGGCACAGGTACGTCTCTCTCTAATTTTCTCTCCCACATGTTGTCTTGCTTTTCCTCCTTGCCTTTATTTTGTTCTCTCAGTAACTCACACGTTGCCCAGCACCATTAACACAAAGTGGAGGATGTAAATTCAAATTAGCTCACCCCATTCCACTTTATTTCTCTTCCGAACAGGGCTATTAAAGTTTTTAATTTTAATGTAGTTTTTATGTCCATATTATTTTTATTTTGTCCTTTCAATTTAGTGTAGATTTTTTGTTAGTTTTCACTCTGTTTTTTCTGTTTGTTTTATTTAAGTGGTTTCTTGTTTCAGTTAATTTTTTTATTATTATTGTTTTTTGTATATTTAGTTTTTATTTTAGCTTTAGTATTAGTGCTACCAAAGTAAATGTATTATCAAATATAAATAAAATATGTTTAAAAGTGATATTTTTTAGGGCTGTTTAGTGTTATCACTTTTTAGTGGCATTGCTTAATTGTGTTTTAAAATGTTACAATAATTAATTATAAAATAATGGTTATTATAATTACCTGTGGATCAAAAAGTTACATTTAGATTCATTTGTTATTTTTTATTGTATTATTTTAGCCATTTATTGGAGTCTTAAAAAAGCATATTAGTTTATTTTCTGTTTTTCCAGTTAAATGTATTTTTAAGTCAATAAAAATGTTTTAGTTTTCATTTTATTTTTCATTAGTTATAATAACAATGTCTGAACATTTACACATACACCAGCTAACTCTCTCTGATATTGTCCTCCACTGTTCCTAACAGTGTTCCCTGTGATCAATCATCTCTGGTATTTAGAATGTTCCAACACCCTTACATAATTCCTAATCCTGGCATTCACTTCAGACATGGGCAGATTCACATTTAAAGTGTTTCAATGAGGATTTGGGTCTCTTTTCAATGCTCTTTCAGCCCTTTAGTTAGCAGCTATTGAACCAATCATTCTATCTATTCAGCTGCTATTTCTGCTGTTGCGCACATTTTAATCTTTTAATTGTTTTCATACCTCTGTCAGCTACAAAAAGGAAAAAAGGAAAAAAATATATATATTTGGGAGTTTTTGTATTAAATCACTGAAGTTGCAAGTAGGTGTCTTCAGGCTGATATATTCCTGTATAAAATAAAATAAATAAATAATAATTTCATTTCCATTTACATTTATTCATTTGGCAGACGCTTTTATCCAAAGCGACTTACAAAAGAGGAAGAACATCAGCGAATCATCTTAGGGAGACAGTGGTACAAAAAGTGCCATATTACAAAGTTTCACTATCATCAGAATAGTATACAAAACAGATTTAAGTGCAACAAGAAATGTAAATATTTTTTTTTTTTTTTTTTTTAGTGACCGGTTAAGTGCTTTTGGAAAAGATGTGTTTTTAGCCGTTTTTGAAGATAGAGAGTGAGTTAGCTTCCCGGATTGAGTTGGGAAGGTCATTCCACCACCGTGGTATGATGAAACTGAAAGTCCGGGAAAGTGTTTTGGTGCCTCTTTGTTTTGGTACGACAAGGCGACGTTCCTTAGCCGACCGCAGGCTTCTGGTGGGAACGTAGCTCTGCATAAATGTTTTTTGGTATGCTGGAGCAGACCCATTTCATTACCAATTTCATGTGGTAACCTCTAAATTAACTGGTTAATTATATATCAGTGTATCAATGGGATTGAACCTGAGTTAGTGTGGAATATATATATATATATATATATATATATATATATATATATATATATATATATATATATATATATAAGCAATATTACAAGAACAAGAGTGCGATAAAGCCCAACATCAGCACTGCTGTGATTCGGCCACAGACCCGAGTGCCGTAGGTAATCACAGCAGTGCAGATTTAGAGCCATATAGCATGATTGCGAGTGTGATATTGCTTATATACAACAGTTCAATGAACAAGTAAATAAAAATAAAAAAATGGGAAAAACTTTTGTGCATGGAACTACTTTATTACATGATTCAAACCAAATGAAGTTCACGAGACGGAGCGTGTGTAAACAACCTGTTTCCACACCCAAGCAGAGATGCTGTCAGCTTTCTGAAGATCAGCTTTTTCAGTGGAAAAATAGTGTCCAAGTGGGGGTATTTCTCCCTATTTTGCGGTAGCTGGTGCGCAAGTGTCATTCACTAAAGAAACCCCAATGTCCTCCATTTTAAATAGTGTGTCCACTCTAATGTGGAAATTCCACCTTCAGTTTGTGTAATCAATCAGTCTGTTGTGTCTCTCAACTGTGATGAGCCGTAATGCTGAAGTTGTTCGTTTAAAGCTGTTTAAACCTATATCCTAGCTTTAGGAGTAGGAATACATGCGATCACAAATAGCTGTTGTATGTAAACAGCTGAAGCGGCTTCACTTTACGTCACTTAACTGGCTCATTTTACACATAAAAATTATCGTTTGCCACCACCTGCTGGCTAACATGTAATGTCAAAACAAACACATGTAAAAAAAAAAAGACAAACCACAGCTCTTAACACATATGCACTGCTCTTACACTTTAGTACAGAATGGCACGAACACAAGCAGAGTGATACAAACATAGTGAAGCATCCGAGTGCTGATGGTGTCAGACCATCAGTGCTCATGGAACGTCTCTCCTCCAATCAGATTCGAGGACCGGGACTAACTCTTGTAAATGATATATATATATATATATATATATATATATATATATATATATATATATAGAACATCCCTGATCTGTACTTACTGAAGTACAAGTGACTATTTCTGAATGTAGACAGGGCTAAATAGGACTTTTTTTTTCCATTCAAGAGGTATTTTTCTTATGAATGCATTCAGTGCCATCCTTCCGCTACAGTCCTTGTCATGAAAACTAAAGTTAATTATTCGCCTCTATGGATGCTGTGCAGTCATATACACAGTGGTGAGCTTAACAGGTGTTCCACATCACAGCTGTAACTATTTTGTGTATTTAAGCACAGCTGCAAAGCTGTATTGAACAATTAGCATCAAGGACTGGATATATCTATTTTATAATAGCTTATAAATGACTGCCCTGGAAGTTAGATGTATTTAGCATGCCAGTGTCACACCTTTAAAACTTCGTCTGTGCCTAAAAACAAACACGCACATAAACACACTGTGCTGTCCCCTGTGTTGAGACAGATTGAGGTTGATTTGAGCATCATTAATGATTGTGTGAGCAGCTCAGTGAGGACAGACGCATTCCTGAAGTTTCCATGACGTCAACCTCACCTCTTGCGGTGCTGTCCCATGGTGCTCTCTTCCTGGCTGGCAAAGTATGCTAGTGCTCACTTGAAATGTGCTATGACAAAAGGAATGCAAGGGAGTATAGACTGTAAATTGAGGGTGTTTGAATCCATATAAGTTGAACACAAGGGGTAAAGGTTTGGCTGGTTAGCACGGCCCAGTTAGCCCCTGCTGGTAGATGCCGTAGTTATACCATCTGACAGCAAAATGCCTTTTTTTCCATTGATATTCTGTTCAAAATTAGCAAAAATTATTCAGGTCCTGCACCAGCCAAGGAACTGCCATTGAGTTGAAGGGGAATGCTAACGTATGGCTTTCTCCTGTAGACCTTCTTTGTCGAACAGCATGATTTGTTCATAGTTCATCGATTTATGGTGACAAGGGTTTTTCGTCACTCATTGACTTTCTTTGACAAGCCGTGTTTGTCTTTGACAAGAGAGCTTTCAAGACCTCCATTTTTTTATTTACTTTTTGGGGCCTGTTGTTTTGGGCATTTGGTTCTTCTGATGACAGATGAACTGATATATTTACACCAAATACAGTACAACTTATAAAACTAGAAAACACCCTAATGTATATTACTGAGTTGAAGTCATAGTAATGAACAGCTGCATATAAAAAAAAAGGAGCAAAATAAAAGGAAAAAAATGCCATGCCTCTCGAATCAAAGAATATTTTTGTTTTTAATTGTTTTTGTTTTGTTTTTCATAAACTAAACAATTCAAACGAACCAATTCACTAGAATGAATCAGACAGTTTAGGAGAGAACATTTGATTTTTGCTTCAGTTTGCTTTGAAAATCAATGCAATGCAACGTGACATTAAAAACAGCCAAATACACCATACTTTTGGAAAAGGTAGCTTGTTACTGGAAAAGCTACACTATTTTAAAAAGAGTTGAGCTACTGTCACACCGCTAAAAAATTACTGTCCTATTCATTAGTGTCAATGTTTCTAGTCAGTTACTCCTTAACACTGCTCTCTGATGCCTATGATGTATCAGTTATCAAACACACTAAAAATTGAATAATGCAGCTCAGACTCAGTCTCTTAACCATCAATTAAGACAGAATTAGATATCATAACAGTAAGTTAAAACAAAAGATACATTCAATAGTCCATTAAACATACAGAAAAGCTAAAAAGTCACTTAGCAGTTCTGTCCAGGTCACCCTCGCTCTTTCTTTCTCCTCTCCTTTGTTTAAATGTTACACACTACTGTTAGTTTAGGTGGAGAGCTGACAGACTAATTATAAAATTCAAATAATCATTTACATATGTAAATGTTGATGGTTGTTTATCAAAGCTTCAGTACTCCATCATGGTGACAAAACAGTGTGTCAATAAAAGTCGTAAAAAGTTTGTCAACCTAAATCATTTTTTAACCCCCTGAAGTCCACTTAAAATGTTAGTATTTCATTTTGTTTAAACATTTGTAAAATCTTTTAGGTTTTTAGTCTTTCGCATCCTTTCATGACCAAGCACAAGATTTGACAGACTTTACCACATTTTACTCTTATTGTAAAGTTATTCTCGTGATTGGGATTGATCTATTTCTTCTTATTAACTCACCCCAACTATACTTTTTTGTCATTCGAAAGGTCCTGCGGATAACAGTCCAATGCAATTTATATGTAATTTATGTTGGCCAGTCATACAGAATATAATCTTCAAAGAGCAACATTTCATGCTCAGTGGCTTAAGGGAAGCCAGCTTCTCCTGGGTCCTATTGCCTGTCCAATGTAACCTCTATTAGGCTGCGACATATATAGGGATGAAACTTATTTGTATTTCTTTTATACTTTCAACAAGGCAGTTTTGACCAGGTGTGACTTATATTCAGATATGACTTTATTTCTGGAAAATATGGTAAATGTGAGCTGTCATTTATGCATTTATCTCTTTGATGTCATAAAATGGTGAAAAAACATAATGAGCCGAAAATTACTCTTATGTTTCAATCGTACTGTACATCTAGCTCCTTTATCTCAAAAGGTCAATTAAAATGTCACCCCTTATATGACCCCTTTAATAAACTGCACTCTCTCTCTCTATTTCTCTCTCTCTCTGTGTTCTCTTCTGAAGCTCTGGATGTCCATGTCCCAGAATCCCCTGTGGTGGCACTGTTTGGAATGGACACAATCCTCAACTGCTCATTCTCAGGGGTCACAAACTTTAACCTATCTGACCTGAGTGTGTTCTGGCAGCTATCAGACACAAAACGCAACATTCACAGTTTTTGGCACAGTCAAGATCAGCTGGCCGATCAAGATGAGAGATTTGCAAACCGCACCAGCCTGTACTCAGATCAGCTGACGGCAGGTAATGCGTCGCTCTTGCTGAAGAAAGTCCGGGTAGAGGATGAGGGAAGCTACACCTGTTTTGTAAGGGTGCAAACACACAGCAGTGCCGCCCTGCTTATGCAAGTCGCAGGTAAGAGAAGCAATATCCAATCAACAAGCTACACTGTAACTGTTGTACTCTTTCCTACACCCAGTACATTTAGGTGTCTTATAAATAGAGAATGTTGGGCAGTCTATGCTGCAAACTTTTAAAATTTTAATATGCATTTATCAGATGTGATGGAGCCTTAAAGGCATGTTTTGGGTTCAATAACACTAGGCACCGTTTTTTTAGCTAAATGTTGAAAGTGACCAATCACTGACCATTAAGGGGACATTAAAATCAGGGTCATTTCCAGATATTCCAGTTTCATTAACTTTCCATCACGACCTGCAGCAGTATTGCGCTGCAATAGTGGGGTTTCCCTCCTATGTAAAACTCTGGGATTCCCCCAATGTATGAGCGCATATACGCGAACATGAGGGACAGTTGATAATATATATTGGCATGTATGAATGGGTATAGTTTATCGTGTATGTGCTTTTCCCACTGTAATCCCAGAAATGTTGAATTATTTTACAGTACCTGTGCTGTATTGCTTGACTTCATCCTACGATTTTTGTTATCCGGTCTGTTCACGCACATGCGCAGTCTTCAAAAAACTTTAAGAATGCCTCTAATGTGTTTGCATGGCCACATGTGTGAAAGCCAGTTTGTTAAACCATTAATCCCTTAAGCAGCATAGGAAAAATGGCTTTCTCGTTTACATGATTTTTCAGAACGCTTCTATCAGCAATAACCCTGGAATAAACCATTTTCTTAAGTGCATGTAAACATGGTTAGTCCATTATTGCTTTGTCACTTCACCATATGCTCGAGTGCAATGGTGAGTTAAAGTCTTGGGTGCAGTAAGTACCATCAACATAAAATAAAATTGTTGAGCAAAGGTAAAAAATCAAGGCAACATTTTGCAGTATAATTTTTGAGTTATTTTAACAACTGTCTTTATAATTGTCCACAGTAACATTGCTTTGATTAGTCAATGTGTATTTGTTTGTTTATTAAAAGAAAACAATTATTTTTGAGAATACTACTTATTACTTGTTCAGCCAACTATCAAATTGCAATTCGAGAACTTTCATTTTGTCACCCATTCAATCTTAGTTATGGTTTTAAATTACTTTGACATGAACTGCAATTTTTGCCTCTGAAGAATGTTGTATGTACTTGACATAGACACATAATAGACCTCAACCCTTAACACACAAACCTCAATCACGGTGACAATCAACAAACCTCATTAAGTTAAAAAATGAGGTCTTAACGTCACCACAAAACAATGGCAACAAAAAGTCAGCAAACAGCAAAAAAAATTTCCTGTAACACTGCGTAATTTATTCACGTTGCAATGAATGCTGGGAACTTGCAAATAAGCAACATTGTTCAATATGAAATTGTTTGTTCAGACAACTCTGTTAGGCTTGCTGGGACAACATTTGGGAGAATACTGTTGGCCTAGCATGTGCTTTTATTTAGATGCTAAACATTTCACATTTTCTAGTATGTTACTCAAAAATCCAATAAGCTGGATAAAATGTAATTAAATCTTTTACAGTGCAGATGTACCAGTAATTTATGTAATATACACATAAGCACAATATACTCATGATATACTCATTATACAAATTAAACACAATATTACACAATATACACTATAAAAAGTTAAGTTCTTCACCACAATATACACATTCACAGTAAACAGATGCATATAACTAGAATGATCAGAGTGTGCAGTGTTCCAAATATTTTGAGCAGCATAGGTTGTAAGGGTGTAAATTGCAAGGGGTTAAGAGTCCAGTGTAAGGCTGATGGGGGTGCTCAGGTGCACAGAGTTCAGATGTCAAATGGCATGGGGAAAAAAGCTGTCTCGCAGCTGACTGATGCGGGACCTGATGCTGCTGTACATTCTGCCTGATGGTAGCAACAAGAGCAGACCATGATTTGGATGGCTGGAGTCTCTAATGATCATCCAGGTTTTCCTGTTTGCATCAGGCTGTTTGCACCACACTCTACAGAGCCTTGCGATTCAGGGTGGCGCTGTTTCCATAACAGGCAGTGATGCTGCCAGTCAGGATGCTCTCCTCAGTACAATAGTAAGGATTTTAATAAGTAGGGATTTAGTCCAAACTACCTCAGTTGTATGAGGAAGAAGAGGCACTGATGGGCCTTCTTCACGATGGACTTGGTGTGTGTTGACCATGTGAGATCCTCAGTGATGTGAACACAGAGGAACTCAAAGATGCTGAACCTCTCTTCTGGTGTTGGTGATGGGGCTGTGTTCTCTGTATTGTCTCCTGAAGTCCACCACAAGCTCAGTGGTCCTATTAATGTTGAGAAAGAGATGGTTTTCCTGGTACAAATGTTTTAGGATGAGCACCTCCTCAACAGGAAGTCCAGGATACTGCTGCATAAAGAGCTGTTCAAACCCTGAGCCAAAAGTTTCATGTCAAGCTTGAAGGGCTCCTCAACAGGAAGTCCAGGATACTGCTGCATAAAGAGCTGTTCAAAGCCAGGAGTTTCATGTCAAGCTTGAAGGGCACAATGGGATGAGCTGTAATCCACAAACATCATTTCACTTATATGCTCTATAACAAATAGCGATAAGTGTGTAGGATATATCCTATCCCTGCTGAATAGATCACCTTAACCAGCATGCAATTCCCATGCTGGTTTATGCTGGTTTGGTGCTGGTCTAGCTGGTTGACCATCAAAGCCATGCTTTTCACCAGCTAAATCTTGTTTTCTGATGAAGCTGGTTAACCTACTTTAAAAGCCTGGTGGGGACACCAGCACATCAGGGACCAGCACCCAAACACAACATAAGATGGTGACCAGCAATGCTGTTTTTTTCATGAGGGATGGCATCATCGGTGGAGCAGTTACCTCGGAAAGAAAACTGCAGCAGGTCCAGTGAGGCTGTGAGGCTCCTCAAAGCACTTCTGATGATGGAGTTCAAAGGATCAGGGTGCCAGTCATTTAAGCAAGTTATTTTTGTTTGCTTTAAAATGGCACAATAGTGGATGTTGTGAAACATGTGGGGACCGTTGGAAAATGTCTGTGAAAACACCCCGCAAGTTGGTCAGCACATGGTTTAAAAGGATAGTTCACCCAAAAATGAAAATGCTCTCATTATTTACTCCCAGATGTGTATGACTTTCTTTATTCTGCAGAACACAAACAAATATTTGTGTTCTTACAATGCAAGTCAATGGTGACCAGAAGCTTTGAAGCTCCAAAAATCACATATAGGCCACATAGAAGTAATCCATATGACTACAGTGGTTAAATCCATATCTTCAGAAGTGAAGTGATATGTGTGGGTGAGAAACAAATCAATATTTAAGTCCCTTTTGTACTATAAATCTTCACTTTCACATTCTTTCACATTTTGAAAGTGACTGACTTTTTACCTCAACCAAAGAATGTATAAACTAGTTAGTTCACTTGAGCCTTCTCCCATTTCATCCATCACTCATTCTTACCACTTCCGATGCAGTAAGTGGAAGGGCTAGGATTTTTGAACCATCTATGCTTGACAAAATCAGAAACTCATGCTGCATTACAATTTAAACAATATGGTGGCGCACATAGCCGGCAATTGTTTTCGCATCATATCTATCATGATCAATAATTATAAACATCTAAAAATCACATCATATGTTTGATAATATATCATCTGTCCTCTGGTGCATCTGTTGTGAATTGTAAGGTGACATTTGTTTTTTATTTCAGCGCTCAATAAAGAACTCACGTTGGGGGATTAGTCAGTACAGGAAACAATCACGTGCGGAAGAGTTAAACAAGTATCAAAAAGGGACTTAGCAGTAGTTTTTCATTTTATATTTATTTATTTATAGTTATTTTATTTTAATAAAAAAAACTGAGGGAAATTAACATTATGCCACAAATGCTGTGAATAGAGCTTAAATTGTATTAAACCCATAACATTCTTTAATCTTGGAAAATTGACTGTCTACAAAACCTGCTGCCCCATACTGTAATATTTAGGCTGTTTTAGACTGTATTTGCTTATTATATGAAAACTAATATATAATTTAATGAAATGCTGCAGGTCTGTATGTGATCAGTGATAAAAGATATCAAAGAATAGTTAGTATATATTTTATTATGCACTTTTTATTATATGTATATGTACTTTATAATAATATATGTTATTATGTATATCACTTATGGATATTACGGGCATGTTGTATGATTGATATCATTGCACTTCTCGATTATTGGTTTATAAAATGCTTAGTGCTTTTTCAAAGGCTAGATAATGATTGTGATCATTTATATGCAATTCTCACAGTGACCCTAATCAATATACAGTAGTATTGATTGTTAGGATTTCATGTGATTGATGGCACACTTAAATCCCTGCAGAGTGTGCTCAAGTGTAGCCAGCTATATGTGTTATTATTTTTATAGCTGAGTGCACTCATACTTACCAGGATACATCATTATTTATGATCTATATAGATCTATAGAACATTTGGCCATTCCCCTCTACCTTTTTTACTAGTCTCTCTCGCTCTGTCGTTTGCTCTCTCTCCTTCTTATCTCTTCTCTCCACTAGATTTAGTTAAATTAATGCTCAGCTATATACTACTCTTGTATGCCTCTTCACCTCTAACAAAGATTAAAGAAAAATGATTGTATAATTTTCAATGTTGAAGATCATACTGTTATAATGTTTAAAAGTGAAGTGTGTAATTCTGTCAATTCTGTCTATCGCTTTCTACCAGCAATTACATCTAACCTAACCCTGCTTGTGGTGCAGAAATTACAGACAATTACTTCCCCTTTAATATTTTTCAGCAATATTATTTTGAGCTCCCATTTAAAGGTGATGTGTGTAATTTTTGGGAAATTTGCGGTGACAACTATAAGATATTCACAAGTTCCACCAAAAAGTGTAAACGTTGTAGCACTATAAAAGCTCTGCTCTGTTTGATCAACATGTCAACATCAACATGTGGCTTCCAAAAATGTATGTACCCTTAAATCAACCCCATTCTGCTGAATTAATAACAAACACCATCCCCATCACACATTTTTTTAACAATTCAACTGTTACGTGATCAATCTTCGAAATGTGTTTTTCCCCCCATTAGAACCAGGAAGTAATCACGTCTAATAAACAATGGTTAGTGCGATTGAGAGGTTGCATTTTTCTCTAAAATATTTTTTTTACTCAAGTGATGTTAGGTTTAGGTTAGGGAGTATGGTTAATTAAATGTGCATTTTTTAAATATCCTTTTTTTTTCTTTTTTTGCAATTACGTTTAGTGATGCTAATGGTACATAATTTGCACACTTTACCTTTTAAGAGCCTGGAGTATATAGACTTTCGTTTTTGTCTTTTTCTCTCTTGGTCCCCACAGAGATCTCTATGTCAGTCAAATGGACAGTGCCAGAGGTTACAGCCTTGTTGGTATCACTACCTACTTTTTCGCTGAACCCCACAACCTTCTGATTGCTTTTTCTCCCATCGTCCCCACACTTCACCATTATGTTTGCTGAATTATGATTGGCTCTGGGAGTAAGGCTGCCTCTACTTCTTCCATCTGGCTGCTCAAGGGACAATAGTGCAATGATTTCTTCATCTGGCAAAAAAGTGCTAACCCTCAATGAAAAAAAACAAAACTTTATGGCTGCCCAATTTCCCAGCAGTCCTACCCAGCTGTGGTACTGGTACCGTGTTGAGGGAAAAAACCTTCCCCATGAGGAGGTGGCCGTAGATGAGTGTGTCAGTAGACAATTTCCATCTGATGTTGAAGCATGTGTGTGTTTATGCTAAGCTCCTAGAATTTAATTAACAATTTAATGGGAATCATGTCAAACTGGGTCCAAGGTGGCATGCAGCGGTAGATCACCAATCTAAACGCTGGACACCGCCACTCGGTTTTTGCTGCCCTCCTCCATCAGTGCCTAAATGTCTTTTTTTCTTTTCTGAAACTCCATTGTAACTTTCCAGAACTTATTGTGTTCTAGTTTGGAGCCAAAGTCAGCAATTACATGCGGATTTCCCAATTTACTCATTTTTATCTGTTACATCAACACTCATAATTTGTTATATTTTATTTATTATTTTTTTGGCTCGTTTGTTGCCTAATTGAGCATCAATGATAATCGGTCTGAATCAAAATTATTTAAAAAAATCTGAATCCTGGAATCACAAATGACTAGAAAGTGCATTGAAAAGTTTGGGAATTTTATGGTCAAAAAGTGTGGGAACCTTGTATTTTAACAAAATGGTAACCCTCTTCATCAAATCATCTTGTAAGAAATATTTATACTTTTAAGCACATCTGCACCAACAGGAGTGCTAAATACTAAATACTCTTTCCTCTCTCTGTCTCTACCACCAGCTCCATTCTCCAAGCCCTTGGTCACTTGGGATGCAGAGCCCAACCTCAGGCCTGGTGAAGTGGTGGCCCTCACCTGTGTGACATATGGGGGTTATCCTGAAGCAGAGGTGCTGTGGCAAGATGGGGCCGGACGAAACCTTACAGACAACATTACCATCTCACAAGTAGCCAATGAGGAGGGGCTCTTCAGTGTGAAAAGTGTTCTGACGGTGATTCTGGAGCCCAATAGCACGTACAATTGCAGATTGACCAATCCACTATTGGGTGAGGAAGGACAAGCATCTGTTACGATCACAGGTGGGTAGTTATAACATTTACTGAATTTTGAGTGCCAGACCCTACTTGCCTGCTGTCTGCTCATTTCAGTTTAGGGTGTTAAAAGGATATTTCACGTAAAAATACTCAATTGAATGCTGTTTGTCACTCATAATCTTACAAACAAACTATTTGTTTGTAAGATTATAATGTCCAAGCTGCTTGTTCCACGGAAAATAAAAATTATAATGACAACAACATGAGTGTGAGTAAATTATGGCTTTTTTATTTAGGTGAACAATCTCTTATGCTTTATATTTTTCAAAAGAATATGAAGTCTTAAAATTTTAGCAGTGATGGCTTGAAAGACATTTGTCTGTATTTCTCATACTAAACCCAACCATTTTTTTTAATTGTCCAATTATTACAGTGGATGGTTATTTCACAGATTATTTCTTTGCAATTAGAATGGGCCTTCATCTGACCTTTTGTGCTGAGTTAAAGTTATGAACTCAGTTGGAAAGTCCTAGCATTAAGATCTAGAGCACTGAGCATATTGGAACACATAGAACACTGACTGGATCTATAAGTGGTGATTAAATCCTCTACAATATAACATGTTGATGGATTAAGGCCAAAACTTGGTATCACAATCATAATTATCATCATCATCATCATTAGCTTTGTCATTTACAGTTCTGTACACGAATCCACAAGCAAGAAACACGTGCTTATCAGATCCAGTTTCTGACTTTCAATTAAAACATGTTACAGTTACATTAGCTGGGTTAGGGAGGGATACAGGCCTACTGCAGATGGTGGTGCGACAGAGAGAGAATGTTTACGGGGAGCTGTCCGTCCTATGTGTGTGTTTGTGTCTTTTGGTTTCAGTTTTACATTAAACTATTATTTATATTGTCAAGCCGGTTCTCGCTGCCCATAAATGTTGTCTCTCTGTCGCACCACCATCTGTAGTCAGCCTTTATCCCTCTCAGAGGCTTGATTAACCTGATAAGGGACCGGGTGTGTAAAATCACGACCCGGCCCCTCCCTCCACCCTGTCACAGCTGACAACAAAGAAAATGCGACACATAACAAATGTTTCCTTTTGCACTGCATTCGTCAATGTAATTTCTTAAGCGACATCAAGTGCAGCAAAATTGCTGCTTGACATTATTATCATCACTGAAGTGTACTGATATGTACAGGTGAAACTCGAAAAATTAGAATATCGTGCAAAAGTTCATTAATTTCAGTAATTCAACTTAAAAGGTGAAACTAATATATTATATAGACTCATTACAAGCAAAGTAAGATATTTCAAGCCTTTATTTGATATAATTTTGATGATTATGGCTTACAGCTTATGAAAACCCCAAATTCAGAATCTCAGAAAATTAGAATATTGTGAAAAGGTTCAGTATTGTTGGCTCAAAGTGTCACACTCTAATCAGCTAAACACCTGCAAAAGGTTCCTGAGCCTTTAAATGGTCTCTCAGTCTGGTTCAGTTGAATTCACAATCATGGGGAAGACTGCTGACCTGACAGTTGTGCAGAAAACCATCATTGACACCCTCCACAAGGAGGGAAAGCCTCAAAAGGTAATTGCAAAAGAAGTTGGATGTTCTCAAAGTGCTGTATCAAAGCACATTAATAGAAAGTTAAGTGGAAGGGAAAAGTGTGGAAGAAAAAGGTGCACAAGCAGCAGGGATGACCGTAGCCTGGAGAGGATTGTCAGGAAAAGGCCATTCAAATGTGTGGGGAGCTTCACAAGGAGTGGACTGAGGCTGGAGTTACTGCATCAAGAGCCACCACACACAGACGGGTCCTGGACATGGGCTTCAAATGTCAAACGTCTTACCTGGGCTAAAGAAAAAAAGAACTGGTCTGTTGCTCAGTGGTCCAAAGTCCTCTTTTCTGATGAGAGCAAAATTTGCATCTCATTTGGAAACCAAGGTCCCAGAGTCTGGAGGAAGAATGGAGAGGCACACAATCCAAGATGCTTGAAGTCCAGTGTGAAGTTTCCACAGTCTGTGTTGGTTTGGGGAGCCATGTCATCGGCTGGTGTTGGTCCACTGTGCTTTATTAAGTCCAGAGTCAACGCAGCCGTCTACCGGGACATTTTAGAGCACTTCATGCTTCCTTCAGCAGACAAGCTTTATGGAGATGCTGACTTCATTTTCCAGCAGGACTTGGCACCTGCCCACACTGCCAAAAGTACCAAAACCTGATTCAATGACCATGGTATTACTGTGCTTGATTGGCCAGCAAACTCGCCTGACCTGAACCCCATAGAGAATCTATGGGGCATTGCCAAGAGAAAGATGAGAGACATGAGACCAAACAATGCAGAAGAGCTGAAGGCCGCTATTGACGCATCTTGGTCTTCCATAACACCTCAGCAGTGCCACAGGCTGATAGCATCCATGCCACGCCACATTGAGGCAGTAATTAATGCAAAAGGGGCCCAAACCAAGTACTGAGTACATATGCATGATTATACTTTTCAGAGGGCCGACATTTCTGTATTTAAAATCCTTTTTTTTATTGATTTCATGTAATATTCTAATTTTCTGAGATTCTGAATTTGGGGTTTTCATAAGCTGTAAGCCATAATCATCAAAATTATATCAAATAAAGGCTTGAAATATCTTACTTTGCTTGTAATGAGTCTATATAATATATTAGTTTCACCTTTTAAGTTGAATTACTGAAATTAATGAACTTTTGCACGATATTCTAATTTTTCGAGTTTCACCTGTATATAGCGTTACTTACGTATTGTGCAGGAATAATGATTCATAACAACAATTTTGTAGGCCAAGTGTAAATGGCATGTGATTACCCAATCGGAAAGCAATCCAATCAATCAAAATGCATGAAGTGACTAAGGCCCTTAGATACTGTACATAGTTTGACTATGATAGGCTTACAACTTGTAAGTAAACAAACGTCATATCCATGTGCAAGCTGAGGGATTGTGCCGACCTTGTTTGATAGGAAAATGCATTTGCATTTGTTTACAGCAGCTGCTGTATGCTCAACAACTTTTGTAATTAAGTTTGACCTAGCCGAGCTAGATGTAGTTTGCTTGGTTGTTTTTCTATAGCTAATATATTGTGTAATCAGGATTTGCTTTGAAGCTACAGTAAATGCTCCACATATGATTTAGTTCAGACATACATAACTAAACAGATTCATTTCTTGAGGGTTTGTAATTATAAGTTGTAAAATCTGAATCTGAAGAGTATCTCTAAAATGTTATCTCCCTTAAAAGCCACAAGATCTGATCTGAATTAATTAAATGGGAGATTGTTACAAACACTATCCTTTATTCAACCTTTATTTATAGAGCACATTTAAAAACAACAAAAGTTGACCCAAAGTGCTTTACAAATCAATACAATTTTCAAACACCCCAAACTCATGTCATTGACTGAGCTGATGTTGTTGTGGCAACATTATGTTTACCAAAATTATGCAATTATGTTTGGTGCTGTTAACAGACATTTAAAAAAAAAAGTATGTTAACAATTCCTCCAAGAAAGCAAATTTAAAGAATTTTGAATAAAAACTTGCAGTAGTATTTAGAGGACACTGTAACGGTTACCCTGTCTTGTTTCACTGTTCCCTCTTGTTTACCATTTTCGTCACTTTTTGCATTCCTTAATTTTCACTTTTGTCCCTTATGTAACTCCATAGTCTCTTTGTTAGCGTTTGTGTTGTCCGTCATTGCTTTCACCTGTCCCTCGTTAACTTGCCACTTGCCTCTGTTTCTTCCCTCGTTATCTTGTTTGGTGTTCTGTTTGTTCATTGGCCCCTTAGTTCCATGTTCATGTATATATATCCTGGTTTTTGGTTTAGTCCCTGTCTTTCGTTGATTGTATGTGCCGTTGCATGTGCTTGCCTATGTGTTCTCTCTATGCGTGTTTGCTCCAGGTTTCCCAGCCCTCTGTGGATGTTCTGTCTTCTCGTGTTCAGTGTTATGTTAGTTAGTGTCTGAGTTTGCTTTTCCCCTCGTGGACTGTTTATTTGCTCCAGTGTTTGTTTGTTTTGGTACTGTAATAAAGCTGCATTTGGATCCGCACACCCTTTTGCCTTTCCCTTATTCTCCAATCATTACAGACACAAGGTTCCCACCGTCACGGATAACCTTGAAATACATTTGGGAATTTTTAAATGGTGAAAAGTCATGGAAAGGACTACAATATTAACAGTAATGGAAATGTTTATAGTGAAAATAAATCTTTCTAGTTTTACACAGCTATAAAATATTTTGACTAGAACAACTGGAAAAGACCAACTAGGCAATTCATTGGTCAGAAGTTGTGGGAACCTTGAGAACATAACTTGCACACTGATGGCTTCATTGAGTAAGACACCTTAACTCAAGGGCTATAGTTTTTGTAACCCAACTCACCTATAACACTAAGTTCAACTGCCAACAGTGCACAAAATCAATACGTGAACAACTGTTATGCCATGTGTGTTGTCTTCCACAGCTGAGAAGCAGTATTTTTTTAAATTATTTCTGCAGCCTAAATGTTTGTTGGTTAAATGTTTTTCTAACAAATTTTCCATCGATATATAGTACTGTATGTATGAAATAGAAACTACAAATTTTATGGATTACCACTTGATTTACAGAATTTTGCAGTTGATGTAGGCATCTTAATCAGGCCTCAGAATGTCTTTCAATTGAGATATTGAGGACTTCTATTACTGATGAGAGGAAAATCTATTTAGTATTCAATATAGACTTTTTCTGAAAGAGCATGCAGAGGACAATACTTCCTATTAAAATGTCACATTTGTCCCCCAAATCCCTATGAAAAATAACAAAGTAATGCGGATATGCCAAATAATGAATGAAAGAGGAGAAGAGAAGAGAGGACACATATGTCTGCCAAAATGTCTTGTCAAGGTTCACAGTGAGCAAATTAACAACAGGAGGGATGTGTTATTACCTGATGCCATTGAAAGAGGTCAGAGCAAACTTAATCTCAATCTCAATCACAATTAGCAGACAGATGAGGTAGCATAATTAAAATTACACAGTTATGATTGTTTTATTACAAACTTTGAGACTTAACTAAAGAGAGTTTACTGTTGCATTACACTGTTATGTTGCACTATTGTATGTTTTGTATGTCATATGTTCTATTACGATCAAGAAACCTGAATATTTGCTTACATTTTTCCTATATACCTGACTTTATTATAACGAGAAGATCGTTGAATTTATTTGAAAGTTACAAGCAAAGGTAGCTTGCAATTCGTCAGAGTTAGCAGGCAAGATCAAGTTAGCTAAAATTACACAGATCAATCCTTATGACACTATATTTCACATGCTTTGCAGTTATGGAAGCTTATCTGTCCAATAAGAAAAATGCCAATTCAGGGTCAGATTTGATCCCCAAAACCAAATCAAATGCCCTGCCAATGTTCACTCTAGTTTTCATTCGACCACGATCACGTTCCTGCTTAGCCAGATGGGATTCAGTAGATAAATGTTTTATTGGTTTACTCTGAGTTTGTGTAGGAGTCGGTGTTGTGCTGGGACCCAGACGTTTGCTGGATTCCATCTCTAAGATAAAGTTACATAGTGTTGCAGACTGTCAGTTGACGCTGTTGAATAGCGGAAGAGAAGCTATTACTGAGGCAAGGCTCTCGGAAGCAGGGATAAATGTCACATCCTTTGGATTTTCCCGGCAAAACCAACCCGCTCCCTTCGCATGAAAATCAGTCTACAGGCCTTAATAGGCAACCTAGGAAGTCCGGGAAGAGCTTTTTTAAGTTGTGTTACAAGCTTTGGCAAAAACATTGGCAAAAAAGGTGAATATTACATAAAAATGGTTACATATTGCACCTTTAAAGTAAATAAAAAAACAATGTAAGTGAGAAATTACATAAATTATTGTATCAAGTTATATGGATAGAGATAAAGATTATGTTATAACAACTTAACAACTAATACCTAATGCATGCTCATCATGGTCTTAATCGGGTTTAGGCATTCACTCCAACATTGTATATGTGCTTAGATGAAACCATGTTAAAAAGTCCTGAAATTCAAAACAGCATTAATGAGGCTGCATTTTTCATTACTACTGGATAAATGGACAGAATTTTGGTGGGATTGTTGATCTAAAATGGTCAGTTACATGATCATTGATGGAAAAAAAGTGTCTTAAATGAGTTTTTCCTGTATGTGGACATGAGTCAAACTCTGTTGAAAATCATTTTGATGTCACGATGAGGAAAGAAGTTTGAAAAATCTTCATGACGATGGTGGTCTTTGGAAGGCAGACCTATTGGTAGAAAAAAAATTGGTCCAAGGCACTTTCACTAAATGACGCTTGCGGGAAATTTTAATTGCCTGGCTGTTTCATATCTATCAGGAAGACCTGCAGACTTAAGGGAAATTTAAGATTACATTTATTTGATGAATATAAAACAGAAATGTAATGTCTCTCTTTGGTGTAAGCCCGCCTGGCGGTCCGATGAAGTTGTACTCGGAACCGAGATATCCTTCAGGAGATAGGAGGCAGGGATGAGGAGCCTACCCCCATGCACGACGGGACTCAACTTGTAGTGGTGGGGTGGTGGAGGTTGCCATGTTAGCACACTGAAACAGCAATGTGATAGATTGTGAGCAGACATATAAAGCAATGGCTTACATGTGATTGGCTGGGAGTTACCTAGCTAATGGTGCAATGATGTACAGCTGCTAGTCTTCCTGCTAGAACTACTCTGCGCTTACATATACTGAAAACAATGCTAACCTAAATTTCCAATGTGCTTCATGTGTGGTAATGTCTAAATTAACTGGTTTCATCTGAGTCAAAAATATTATTTAACATGTCTGAATTAATCTGAAACATTAGGTTACAACAACAAAACAAATGCTAAGGGTTAGATCAGGTAGCTGATGAGAGATGAAAGGAAAGAGGACAAAATCAAAAGTCACAATTTCACCCATGTACATTCACACCCACCCCTTTAAGAATCCAGTTCCCTATCTGTCACTCACTTGACGTTGTGACGTTGTGTTGAGAGCCCAAGACACCTCTGATCTTTGATAAAAGGCCAATGGTAATTGGCGAGTGGTATTTGTATGCCCCTACCCAGGGCATACTGGTATAAAAGGAGGGGATGTGCATATCGCTCATTAGATTTTCTCTTCGGAGCCGAACGTTCGATGGCTCAAGCTGAGTAAAGCATTTTCCATCCCTCACCTTTGTTGGATCCTTATAGCACATTGCAGCGGCTTTCTCCCCTCTCTGCATGGGTGCACTGCAGAGATCGCCCCTGGGCGTTTCAGCAGATCTAGAGTATATTCTAAAAGAGCATTTTCCCTCACAAAATTAGTATATTCTAAAAGAGTGGCATACATCGGAATGTCTTTTTCAAGATGCAACTTTTTAAAGCATTTTTTGCATTTCCGATTGTGTGGTATTCCTGGTTGCGGTCGATACCTCTTGCCTTCTGACGGCTACAATTTCTCTCAACGGTCTTTCCCACGACGGTCTTTTGTGCCTGGGTGCTGCCCATACCGAGACATCTTTTGTAGATGCTTCATGTCCTCATTGCAAGGCAATGACCATGGCAACGTTGTGTAAGAAAGCAAGCCACCCCAGCGGCTTGGTCCTTCTACCTACGGGTATGAGGCCAGCTCAGCGAGCACTGGGGACGATTTGGAGATCACAATGGGACCACCTCTGCTGGTTAAATCCCCGCGGACCTCCCATTCCCCGGCCCACTCGTTTGCTCCGGCATTCGAATGAGTGTGCCGGCTCATCCTAGGGTGAGTTCGATGTCTTATTCGGTGCCCGTGAATGAGATGAGCTCTCGAGCGCAGCATCGGAGAGCGGGCTCGTCCTGTCAGATGCGAAACCTCTGCTGGCGAGCGTTGGGCTAGAGTGGAACCCTCCCTTCTCCTATGAACCCTCGCAGCTGGATGATTGGTATCTGGGCTCACGGCGCTGCTCCCAGCCATGCCCCGCCCCAGTGCCTTTCTTCCCGGAAGTGCACAAGGAGCTGATGAGTTCGTGGGAGGCACCTTTCTCTGCACGGTCCCAATCTCTTGGCTCCCCCGCCCTCAGTACCCTCAATGGCAGAGTGGCCAGGGGTTACTCGGAAAGCGCTGCCACCTGGCGTGGGCACCCAAAGCTCCTGTCCAAAGCCTGTAGGTTCACGGGTTCCCTGACGGCTAGAGCCTACGGCACCGCTGGACAAGCCACGTCTCAAGGCCGCCCGCTAAGAAGAAGACTTCGAAGTGCCCCTGATACAGGCGACCCAGGGATGCAAGGGTCCACTGCCTTGGAGCTGGTAAGCAGACCACTCATCCCCGGTGGAGGGCCAGGAAGAGAATCTTTTGTTCCATTTTCTTTTTGTTTCGGCAGACGCTCCAGTAGCTGTGGTACCCAAACACTCAACAAAAGAGCAGTTTCCTCAGTCCCTGGGTCACATAACCGGTGTGTTCGGCCGTCACCCCGACCACTGGCTTTTGTCTCTCTCTGGCAGGTCCTACGCCCCCGGTGGCATAGTTCCTTCGTGCTGTGGCACAGACATACCTGGCTCCGCTCCCCTCTGGAACCTCCAGGTCTGGCCCCTGGATGGGACGCGGAAGATCTCAGTGGCCTACCACCTGCCGTGGTAGACACCATCACTCAAGCTAGGGCCCCCTCTACGAGGCGCCTGTATGCCTTAAAGTGGCGTCCATTCGCTAAGTGGTGTCCTTTCTGACACGAAGACCCCCAGAGATATGCAGTCGGCTCAGTGCTTTCCTTTCTGCAGGAGAGGTTGGAGGGATGGCTGTCCCCCTCCACCTTGAAGGTGTTCGTAGCTGCCATAGCTGCACACCTTGACACAGTGGACGGCAAGTCTTTAGGGAAGCACTACCTGATTATCAGGTTCCTGAGGCTCTAGGAGGTTGAATCCCTCTAGACCACACCTTGTTCCCTCATGGGACCTCTCCGTAGTCCTGCAAAGCCTGCAAGGGGCTCCCTTCGAGCCCTTAGAGTCAGTAGAGCTTAAGGCACTCTCCTTGAAGACTGCCCTCCTGACGGCGCTCACCTCCATCAAGAGGGTTGGGGACCTGCAAGAGTTCTCTGTTAGCAAATGTGCCTGGAGTTCGGTCCGTACTGGGACAGGTGCTCTGCATGTGCTGGTTCCCCATAGGCAACCCCTTGCGACGTATATTCTGCTGAAAAACATTTCCCTGTTGGCAAAGTACATCTTCCTTGAGAAGAGACCCATCTGGCCTAGTCTCCATGCTCGTGGAGCCTCCTCCCCCATTTTCGGCTCTTCAGCACAAAACCTAATGAGCAGTATACCTCCTTTTATACCAGTATGTCCAGGGGGAGGGGCATGCAAATACCACTCGCCAATTCCCATTGGCCTTTTATCAAAGATCAGAGGTGTCTCGGGCTCTCAAGAGTGACCCCTAGGGTCACTACATCAACACAACGTCTCATTCCCTCCATCAGAAAATGGAGGTTACAGAAGTAACCAGAATGTTATGTTAATCTTGCGAATGTTAAGGTAGTTGTGTGTCCAAAAAGAGGACCTGAGTTCTGCGTTTACTTACAGTTATGTAAGAAAGTGTCTTCGTCAATCTGCAGCTATCGACCTTGAGATGCTGTAAGAAGAGCAGTACTGGAAAATGAGGTAGAAAAACAGAGAGAGAGAAATATGGTGAAAAAAAGAACACTTATAAAGAGATGGAGAGGCCAAATAGGGGCAGACCTCTGACTATGTCTCAGAATAGGGCCAGTACACTAATAGGAGCTAATGAGCTAATGGCGATAGACATGGACTTCTTGTGAACCTGACCTAGCTCATAGCAATTCCTGTTTTTCTGGGGGGCTGTTTAAAGGTGAAGTGTGCAATTTGATTAATGTTAAAATAATTTCTCACTAGGGTGCTATCAAAACATTGCTCTGTTTGTTTGACCATCCTGACCGTCCCGACATGGTAAAATTGGTTTAAAGATGCCCTATTATGCTTTTTGGGATTTAGTTTGTAATATAACTGTAATATAAAAGGTCTGCAAAGTTACAAAGCACAAAGTCCACACCAAAGGGAGAAAACACTGCTCCTGAACTGCCTGAAACACCTGGTATGCAGTCCAGCCATTACTTCCGTGATTTAGCTATGTCACTATGTAACATATTTGCACAATGCCCACCTCAGGAATGCGCTGCTCAAGAAGCCTCAGGAGCTGATATTTATGTTATGATGTTCACGCTCTAAGTGGTTGACCAGTCACAACAGACTGGGTCAGCTGACCAATCAGAGCAGACTGGGCTTTTCAGAATCGGGGGCTTTAAAGAGACAGGAGATACAACAGAGCATTTCAGACAGAGGGTGAAAAGAGGTGCTGAAGCAAATTACAGTATGAGACAAATAATTTGATTTTTGAACATTAAAACATTTAAACCTATTCAAGTAGACCCCCAAAATAAAATTATGAACCTGTTAACATTAACATTAAATAGGCTCTTTATACAATGGCGTGAGATTGGGGTGAGACCAGAGATTATTTAGCAGAGATGGGCCACTTCTATTAAAATGAATGGGAGAAATTGGAACACTCAACCAAGTACTGTAGCTTTGAGTGCCCAACGGTCAACGGATGTAGAAAGGAAGTCCCGCTTTACAGGCAAAAGAGCCAGTCACGTTTAGATACAGACATCACCTGTCAATCGAGAATACTCATGCACATTAGCTATACAGGCCAGGATAATTGTGTGTTTTTTTAACGTAATATGAAAATAATAATAATAAAAAATAATAAAATAATATAAAAATGTATGATATCAGTAGTGTCAGATTTTATTGATGATTTGAAATATGTTCTTTGATTGTAATCTTGACCAACCATCTTGAACAACACAATTTACCTTTAAAGACAGAATGTGTAGGTTTCCTCTCCACACACAGTGCTATGCCACTTCTTTCAAACAGCTGATATCTCTGTCAGTATAATGGCCTCACTGGAAAAGCACTTTTAAAGCCCTTCAACGTGTCAGGAGCAGAGGAAATGGAAAGTGTGTATGTGTGTGTGTGTGTGTGTGTGTGTGTGTGTGTGTGTGTGTGTGTGTGTATGTTTTCAGTAGACGCCTCTGTCTTGCATCACATAGGGAAGAAAAATCTCTGTCCACCTCTCTTTGCTGGCACAGCATTCTGGGTAAAATCTTTGAGAAAAATATAGAGAGAGACAGAGAGAGAAAAAAAACAACACTAGTCGATATAATGAGTTGGGGAGGGTGCGCTCACGAAACAGGATGCTTAGAAATGTAGCCATGGTGATTTTGCTGTGAATAATGTAGCCATGGCGATGTTGCTGTGGTGACTCATGTATTAATGAACTGATGCTGATGTTATCACAGAAATGGTAATGGTTAGGAATAAGTTGTAGTGTTTTAGCCATTTTACAAAACACATTGCTACATATTTGTCCTCTCCTTAAGGGTAGAGTTCACCAAAACATGATTATTCTGTGATTTTTTTACTCTACCATAATGTTGTTCCATATCGGTGTGAATTTCTTTCTTTCCCTGTGAACACAAAAAGGAATTATTCAGCAGAATGTTGATGCTGGTTTTTCCCATACAATGAAAGTGAATGGTGACCATTGTGATGCTATATCCCAAGTCTTCTGAAGCCATATGAAAGCTTTCTGTGAGGAAAAGGCTGATAATCTTTCCCTCTGCCGTAGCTCTCAAGTCTCATTCACATTTGTGTATATTCAATAACATGATGAAACGTTCAGTGAATAATGACTGTTTGTCAGTCATTGTACCAATTAAAGGGATAGTTCACCCAAATCTGAAAATTATCTCATCATTTTCTTACCCTCATGCCATCCCAGATGTCTGACTTTCTTTTGCAGAACACAAATTAAGATTTTTAGAAGAATATGTTAACTCAGTTGGATCATACAGTGCAAGTGAATGGTGACCAGAACTTTCAAGCTCCAAAAATAAGTATGGAGCAAAAGTGATTTGTGCATCTGTAAAGGCAGCAGCAGAAATTGTTCAGAGATCAGAGAATTTTGGCCAATCAGAAAAGACAGAAGACATGGCGCACGAAAGAGTAGGGAAAAAAAAAACTTCCATGAGCATCTTCCCGAGCTGCCAGTGGCAAATACCAATTAAGGAATGTTTTTTATTACTTTTTCTGAAATCACTCACTGTTATACATATGTTTATAGTTTAAATATGCGCGCTGGTAACTGCGGTCAAGCCAGCAGCGATTTAAATCCCAGTGCACGCATATTGCAGTAAAAATGGTGGAAAATTTGCGGAAAGAACAGAAAGAAGTGCTTTCTGACTCCTGTTGAGTGCAGAAGAAAGCAAGTCTTCCTATAATGATGAAAAAGTGTTTATTAAGTGTTTGTGATGTGCTGGTATTTATTAATATGTAAATAATTTAGAACCAAAGTTTGCTGAATTAAAAAAACATTGCATTTACATATTACATATAATAAATTTGACTGTTCTGCCAAGGATATCGTCATTCATATGTACCTTGTAATAAACTTTGAATTGTAAATCATGTAGGTCAATTAAAACTTTAAAGGCAAAATCACCCCAAAATTATAGTGACCCTGACTGTTATTGTATCCATTTACAAGTCATTTTACTGTACAGTGTTTGAAAAAATCCAAGCCAAAATCACCCCAAAAATCCATCCTAGCACTTGCATCACTTCCTCATGTTCAAACTCATCATAAAAAGCTTTCCTTTATAGGTTGTTATTCATGTAATTAAAGGCAAAATCACCCCAAAAATCTAATTTTGTCCATCCTCATACTCAAACACTTCTTGTTCAGACATGCCATGCTTATTAACATATTACATTTAAAGTAATTTAATGTAGTATTGGACTAAATTACAGGGAAATACTCTCCTGAAATCATACACAGAATGTCTTCTTACATTTTACATTTGATATGGTATTGAGATGAACTTAAACTTTCAAATGATCTATCTAAATAAAAAATCCAAATACAACAAGTGACAGATCAGAGAGATAAGGAAAGAGAGTTGGTAACACAAAGAAAAATCAAAGCGATGTAGTGTCATGCACTTGTTTTAAAATGATCATACTTTTATAAATTATTTATTTTCTTTTTTCAGATAACAGCTATGTGCATCTTAAAGAACAACAGCACTTTCGGCATGCACAATTCATCAGAATGCACAACAGTGTCTACTGTGGCTTCAGCACCTGTGGATATTTTTGACACACTGATGCACACTGATACACACACCTAATAAAATTAGCTTCTCATATTAGGTTTTTGTCTTAGTAGTTATAAATTACATATTTGCATTTGTATCTACTGTGACATGTCATAACATGTTACATAATACTTATCACACCATCTTTCTGTAATTGACTCTTTATAAAACTTTTGTTTAAATTGCATTAGGTTGAGTTGCAGTATAATCATTATCAATCAGTACTGTGCTTAAGGTGTCACTGAGTGTCTTGAAAGGCACCTATAAATAAAACGCATTATTATTATTAATAATTATTATAAATTATTACAGGAATAAGCTGGAGCAGAGGCTGCGGCAGAATGACACCAGGGAGTTCTGCAGAGGCATGAGAACCATCACTGGTTACAAGCATTCTGGACAATAAAAAAGTAAAATAAAAACAAGGAAAGGAAAACTTGATAATATATATATTAATGTGAACTGATATGAACATGACCATATTCATACTGCAATAATCACACACACACACAAAAATAAACGGTGCAACGTTGGCACCCCTCCCAGGAGCGCAGTGTAATGTTTTTAGGGTATTTTACAGGGTGCAAGAGCCTGTTTGATGAAATTAGTTTAGCCAGGTCAATGTTTTCTTTTAAACATCATCAGGTCCAGCCCTGACCAATTTGGTGCCCCTTGCATCACAGCCAATACCACGCACCACTGATCAATGTGTGTTCATATCACTGATCTAGATAGATAGATAGATAGATAGATAGATAGATAGATAGATAGATAGATAGATAGATAGATAGATAGATAGATCAGTGGTTCATACACTTATGCAGGAGCTGCATATCTTTGAGCTATGGCTTTATGTCTTTGAGATTTTATTTATTTTAGAAACAAATAAAAAAACTAAATAAAAACAGTATTAAAGAGGGGGGCTGAGAATTAACAATTAATATTATTTCACTTTCTCATGGATCAATGTAATACATATGTAAATGTAATATTATGTAAATTGAGTACACTTTAGTAATAAATTATTTACCTGACCAATCCTAGAGTCTGCTAAACCAGGCAGTCACCTTTCACAGGCTAAATTAAACATATTTATAAATACCAGCACATCACAAACACTTAATAAACACTTTTGCATCAATATAGTAAGACTAGCTTTCTTCTGCACTCAACAGGAGTCAGAAAGCACTTCTTCCTGCTCTTTCCACAAATTACATATTTAAACAATAAAAAAATGTATAACAGTGAGTGATTTTAGAAAAGGTTAGGAAAAAACATACCTTTATTGGTATTTGCATCTGCCAGCTCATGGAATGCTCATGGAATTTTTTTTCCCTACTCGTTTGGGCACCATGTCTTCTGTCTCTTCTGATTGGCCAAAATTCTCTGATCTCTGAACAGTGCCTGCTGCTGCCTCTACAGATGTACAAATCACTTTTGCTCCATATTTTACATAGATATGTGGTGCAAAAGGGAGAGCGCGTGAAAACCAGTGTTTGAGACTCGTAGCAGCAGATTCAATCAGTTGTAGTTATGTACTTGTGTTTGTACTAGAAAAATATCCAAGAAAAAAAATATTTGTGAGAAAAGTGTGCAACTCTCATTGGATATACTTATACAGATTTTCAGTTGAGCAAAATGTGTCCGTAACCACATTTTTTGATGGGGGTGTGTGATTATGTTTTGCACCTTATTCATTGCATCAACTGTAGCAAAAATGTGAGCTTACGAATTTCTTAATTTGTGATTCGTATAAAAGGATTTGTGCACCTGCAATGAAGAATTTGAGAAGGTGTAACTGTTGTGTTGTGTTAGTGGGAGAGAAAAAAAATCTACAACTTTGCAACTCTTAAAACATTGTTTTCTGTCAAATTCAAATTTACTGATTCACATGTGTGGCTAATCTCTACAACTACAAATTCCACTGTCACAGGTGCTCAGTTGATTTGCACAAAAAATACCTTCATATTTTACACAGATATGTGGTGCAAAATGGAGAGCGCGTGAAAAACAGTGTTTGAGACTAGTAGCAGCAGATTCAATCAGTTGTAGTTATGTACTTGTGTTTGTGCTAGAAAAACATCCAAGAAAAAAAAAATATTTGTGAGAAAATATTCTACAAGTGTGCAACTCTCATTGAATGAATTCACATACCGATTTGAGGATGAGCAAAATTTGTCAGTGACTTCAAATTTTTTGATGCGGGTGTGTGAATGTGTTTTGCACCATATTAACTGCAGCAACTGTAGCAAAAATGTGAGTGTACAAGTTTCTTAATTTGTGGTTCGTATATAAATTCACATACATTGTATTTTGAATCAAGTAAAGCTGAAGCCACATATTGTTCTAAAATGATAATTGGAAACTGGTCGGTTGAACTATGTTGCACCTAACTGATCTCTGCCTGCATCACCTCGGTCTAATGATGGAATATACTCTTGAAATGGAATATATAGACTACTAGTTAATTGCCAACAAAAGCCTTCATCAGCCAACTAACAAGAACAATTGCAAATTATCTTCTGTAAAGCTTCTTTGAAACTATGTGTGTTGTGAAAGGCACTATACAATTAAAAATGACTTGACTTGAATTTTGTCTCCAACATTTGTGGGCATTGACTTGGCCCAGCTGGACATTCACCTATTAGGTGTGTCATGGTACTCCTAAACAAACTAGAACAATACCATCTGAGGATGTTTCAGTGGTTCCAATGAGCATAATTTCTCAGATATTGGAACTAGTGACGTCCAGTTCATGAATGAATCGTTCTTTTGAACCGGTTCTTTTTAGTGAAAGAATTGGACTAGTTCACCAGACCGGATCGAATCATTTGAAACAGTTCGCATCTTGAGTCAACACTGATCCACAAGTTACTCTATTTTAACCTGTCTCTTGGATGTGCCTGACACTCCGAAACAAAATGAGCCGATAACCGGGAGTAATATGATCCTAGAACTGGTAATATCTGCTTTTGCCAACTCTTCTTTGAAATTAACTGCTTCACCTAATTCACAAATCGGACTGAATGCTTGGGTCATAACAGTTCTCGAGTCATCGGTACAATGAGTTGCTCGCAGCAGTTGTCGAGTCAACTTTACACTGAACTGAGAATTGCCTCTTTCTGAGGTGTCCGACATACTGAGAACCGATGAGATGCTGACATTGAGCATGTGTGTGATTAAGACTTGATTGTATTACCGTTTTATCACGTATGAAGATGATTCAGTCTACAGCTCTCGAGTCAACAGTACACTCACTGATCTGGGGACAGCAGTACACTGAATTGGGAATCGCCTCTTTCGGACATAATACTGAGAACTGCTGATCAGTGAGCAGCTGATGAGCATGCGTGAACCGAGGACTTGAATGAGGGTGTGAAACGTTTCAGTCAAGAGATAAAATCACATTTTACTATTGAGTATTGTGCATGCAGATTATATCTGAAGTTGTGATGAGCTGGATCATGGTTTCTGTAAAAAAGGTTGATTAAGAATAGTTTACATTTACATTTATATTTATTCATTTGGCAGATGCTGTTATCCAAAGCGACTTACAAAAGAGGAAAACATAAGCGAATCATCTTAAGGAGACATTTGTATGAAAAGTACCATACTACAAAGTTTCATTAGCATCAGAATAGCATTCAAAACAGATTTAAGTGCAACAAGAAATTCTTTTATTTTTTTTTTGTGACTGGTTAAGTGTTCTTGGAAAAGATGTGTTTTTAGATTTTTTTTGAAAATAGAGAGTGAGTCAGCTTCACTGATGGAGTTGGGAAGGTCATTCCACCAACGTGGTATGATGAACCTGAGAGTCCGGAAAAGTGTTTTAGTGCCTCTTTGTGTTGGTACAACAAGGCGACATTCCTTAGCCGACCACAGGCTTCTGGCGGGAGTGTAGGTCTGCATAAATTATTTTAGGTATGCTGGAGCAGACCCAGTTTTGTATGCCAGCATCTGAGCCTTGAATTTAATATGTGCATCAACCGGCAGCCAGTGGAGAGAGACAAAGAGTAGTGTAACATGCACTCTCTTTGGTTCATTAAAGACCAGACATGCTGCTGCATTCTGGATAATTTGCAGAGGTCTAGTTGCACATGCAGGAAGGCCTGCAATGAGAGAGTTACAGTAGTCCAGTCTAGTTATGACAAGTGACTGGACAAGCAGCTGTGTGCCATGTTCAGAGAGGAAAGGTCTTATTTTCCTGATATTGTAGAGTGTAAATCTACATGATCTTGCAGTCTTTGAGATGTGGTCTGTGAAATTTAGCTTTTATCGATGGTTACCCCTAGATTTCTGACCGTTTTGGAAGGCAATACTGTAGTTGAACCCAGCTGCACGGTGATTTTGTGTTCAACAGCAGGGTTGGCTGGAAAGACAAGGAGTTCGGTCTTGGATAGGTTTAGTTGTAGTTGGTGTTCCTTCATCCAGGCCGAGATGTCTGCCAGACAGGCAGCGATTCGAGCAGTCACTGTGGTGTCGTTGAGCTGATAAGACAAGTAGAGTTGCCTGTTGTCAGTGTAGCAGTGGTAAAAGAAACCATGTGACTGAATGATGGGTCCCAGTCATGTTGTGTATATGGAGAGGAGAAGTGACCCAAGCACTGATCCCTGAGGTACCCCAGTAAGTAACTGATGTGGCTTGGATATCTTACCTCTCCAGGCTACCTTGAAGGATCTATCTGAGAGATAGGAGGTCAACCAGTCAAGCACAGTTTCTCTGATGCCCAGAGTAGAGAGGGTGGAGAGAAGGATCTGATGGTTGACTGTGTCAAAGGCTGCAGAAAGGTCCAGCAGAATCAGAACGGATGATCTGGATTCAGTCTCAGTGACTCCGTGACAGACAGCAGGGCAGTGTCGGTGGAGTGTCCACTTTTGAAGCCAGACTGATTGTCATCCAGCAGGTTGTTCTGTGAGAGATAGGCAGAGATCTGATTGAAAACTGCCCTTTCAAGTGTTTTTGCCATGAATGGGATGAAAGAGACTGGTCTGTAGCGTTCTATCTGTGTGGGGATAAGTGAAGGTTTTTTCAGCATTGGGGTTACTCGAGCCTGCTTAAATGTAGTGGGAAAAGTGCTTGTAAGTAGAGATTTGTTAATTATGTGTGTAAGTGCAGGTAAGATGGATGGAGAGATGACCTGGAGAAGGTGTGATGGATTGGGGTCAAGGGAACAGGTGGTGGGGTAGTTGGAGAGGAGGAGTTTAGATACCTCAGTGTCAGTCAAAGGAGAGAACATAGAGAAAGAATGGTTGCATACAGGAGCCAGGTGTTTGACAGGGTTGTGGTGAAGTGAAAAACTTTACTCACTTTTTATGCTTTAAATATGTAGAACATCCACATTTGTATATCAGTGTCAGTATTGGGTGCTTTAGGTGCAAAACTTCCATGTAGGTTGTATTGTAAGATCACAGAAAGAAACACTGATGACAATAAACACCCTTATTATTATAACTTAATTAAAATGTTATAATCAGCAATATGCCCTTACATATAGTTTTATTGAATGTGTTTGTGTGTGTATTCTATGATGCCGACATTATTTATAGTGACATCATTACGCAATGACGTAAATTAACTTGTGAATATTTTTTTTAACCAGTTCATTAAAACGAACCATCCGAAAGAATCTGTTGATGGAAATTAATCGGATTTCCCATCACTAATCTGAAGAGCAAAGATGATTTTATAAAGATATAATTCTTTGACAACAAGAAAACTTGAAATGCTTTGTCAAGCTGATATTAGATTTAATTGACAAATGATGGAATGGAGTAATCAGAGATTTTTGAGATGTGAAGTTCAGCTTCAAAAATCACATAAAATAAGTTTGAAGCATTGATTATTGGGCATAAAGACATGGAATTAAAGATAAAGCATTTTTAAAAGGACATAAACAAATCTAAGGGGAATTGGATGGATTCTTTACCAAACGGGACTACTATATCAGTAACCATTCATGTGCACATCCCAATTTGTGTTCCGTGGAAGAAAGAAAATCAACTATGCTTAGAACAACACAAGGTTGAGTAAATGATGACAGATTTTTGTATTTTTGGATGAACAATCCCTTTAATAACCCTACAAAATTTCACTCAGGTGCACAGCCAGTGTTTGTAGGAAAATTGCATCACTGTGGTTTTTCCTTTATTGCTTTCTCTCTCTGTCTCTTGCTCTCTCTTCCCCTATTTGATCATCTGGTCCTCCACTTGTCCCAGAAAATGTTGCCTCCTAAATTGCTACCTGACAGAGCTCGGCTGAGCTAACAGTAGCCTAAAGAGTCAAGTAAGCATACAGAAGAAAATGAGAAAGATGCACAGAGAAGAAAAGTAACAGAGAGAAATAGAGAGGCAGACGAAACAATAGAGAGAATGATGGTGGCAAGAATGAAACCCTTTATTAGTCCTTGTCTCCTTCTCACCGGTCTAATTTGGATGTAATTAGCCCACTTATCATGGTGAACACTAGTTTGATTGCTGATCGCAAGACCACGGTGCTAAGCATCACAAACGTAGGGAAACAAAAGCTGTCTAAGGGTGTTTTCACACTATAGCTTTTTGTTGTGGTTCCATGTTGGAGTTCAGTTTGTTCCCACTTCGGGAAGGAGGCGTTCTCATTCTCAACTACATCGACGACTGGCTGATCTTGGCCCACTCCCGAGAGTTACTGTGCGTCCACATGAACCTGCTGCTCAGGCACCTCAGCCACTTAGGGCTTCAGGTCAACTGGGAAAAGAGCAAGCTCGCCCCGGTTCAGAGCAACTCTTTTCTCGGCATGGAGTTAGAGTCAGTCTCAATGATAGCGTGCCTCACCAAGGAGTGTGCGCAGTCAGTGCTGGGATGCCTCACCTTGTTCAGGCCAGGCACATCGGTCCCTCTAAAACATTTGCAGAAGCTCCTGGGGCATATGGCATCCTCCGTGGTGGTCGCGCCGCTGGGGTTGATGCATATGAGACCGCTTCAGCACTGGCTTCAGTCTTGAGTCCCGAGACGGGCATGGCGCCATGGCGCCACCGTGTGTTTATCACCCTCGCCTGCCACCAGACTTTCAAAACATGGACAGACCTGTGTTTTTACGGGCAGGAGTCCCCTTGCAGCAGGTGTCCCGATGCGTTCTGGTCACCACAGATGCCTCCAAACAGGGTTGGGGCTCCCACTGCGCTGGCACATCAATTGCCTAGAGATGTTGGCTGTACTTCTTGCCCTTCGGAGATTTCTCCTGCTAGTTCGTGACAAGGAGATTTCTCCTGCTAGTTCGAGTCAAGCCGTGACAAGTCGCTGCGTGCCACTCACATCCCGGGCAGCCTCAACGTGGAAGCGGATGAGCTATCGTGACAGGCTACACTCAGCGGAGAGTGGAGGCTCCACCCCCAGTCGGTCCAGCTGATTTGTGAACGGTTCGGCAAGGCACAGGTAGACCTATTCGCATCCCGAGAGACCTTCCACTGCCCGCTCTGGTACTCCAGAATGGAGGCTCCACTTGGGACAGATGTGCTGGCACACCGCTGGCCCAGGGGGCTGCGCACGTATGCATTTCCCCCAGTGAGCCTTCTTGCACAGGTTCTATGCAAGGTCAGGGAGGACAAGGAACAAGTCATTCTGGTGGCCCCCTACTGGCCCTCTCAGACTTGGTTCTCGGATCTCGTGCTCCTCGCGACAGCCCCTCCGTAGCAAATTCCCCTGAGGAAGAACCTTCTCTCTCAGGGATGGGGCACGCTCTGGCATCCACACCCAGACCTCTGGAACCTCCACGTCTGGCCCTTGGATGGGATGTGGAAGATCTAGCTGGCCTACCACCTGCTTCCGTAGACACTATCAAGCCAGAGCTCCCTCTACCAGGAAACTTTACGCCCTAAAGTGGCGCTTGTTTGTCTCCAAACAGAGGCTTTCCCACTGGGTGGTTGACACCATAGCATTGGCCTATCATACCCAGACCGTGCCCGCCCTCTTGCGGGTTCGAGCACACTCGACGAGAAGTGTGGCATTCACGAACATGGTTCAGCGCATGGTGTGATTAAAATTGGACACCTAGTTTCGCTTCTTCGACACAATGTCGAAGTGAGCGACAGACGGGGAATGTCTAGGTTACTATTGTAACCTTCGTTCCCTGATGTAGGGAACGAGATGTTGTGTCCTCCCGGCCACGTCGCTGAACCGAGACACTGTTAGGGCCAAACCTCATTGTCGACTCCTCAGGCAAAATCCTGAATGAACAGACACATTTCCCTCCCTTTATACCCAAGTGTCCGGGGGCGGGACATACAAATTCTGTCTGCCAATTACTCATTGGCCTTTCCTCAAGTTCAGAGATGCGCGAGGCTCTCAAGAGATACCCCTAGTGTCGCTTCTTCGACACAACGTCTCGTTCCCTCCATCAGGGAATGGAGGTTACAACAGTAACCTAGACATTTGTGTTCTGATGTTTAATTTGCAACATGCAGGGTTTTGAACAAATATATAATACAAGTGCATGTACATGGCAATAAGGGACAATCTGTATTATTCCAATTGACAACATTTGTTTTAACATTCATTATATGTGTGAATTACGCAGTGATTTTAAACCATCAGACTGTGTATACTTGATAATAGGGTCAGTCAAATTTTACAGAAAGTGATTTGCAATTGTTTGTGAAAGTGTCTCAAATGTTTTCTTCCTCGTTGAGCAAATCACACTCGACATCACTGCTGCAGCTTGTAGAGAGATGCCATTTATTTTAGGCCTATCTATTGTCTCACTAGAGGACTTGCTTGTTTGTCTTTAGTATTGAGATTCCATTGTAGTTCTTCTTCTTCTCATCCGTGATGGGTGAAGCATAGACCAGCTGAAACGTGCTTTGTGCCACCCAGGGCTGGACTGGTAATCTGGCATACCGGGCATTTTCCCGGTTGGCCGACGCCCTTTGGGGCCGATCAGGGGCGGAATGGCCATCGGGAGACTGGTGGGTCAGCCGCGAAATGGGCCAAATGGGTCAAATGGGCCGCGATAAGTAAAAATGAGCCGCCACGTTATGCAGAACGGACCAGAAAACGGCGCTGCGATATGCAGAATAGGACAGTGAACACAACATTTTAAATGTTTTATTTGGTTGTGTATAATTAGTCATGCTTTATAGAGGGTGGTACACCAATGGCTTCAACTTTAGAGCTAATTTGTAGCCTCTTCTCTCCATACCCTAACAATTCCTCCCTTTTAAGTGATCTGGGTCAGGCTGTGTATAATGTTCCCATAAAAAAACAGCAGTGACAAAACATGTTTCATTAGTTTTGCAGTTTTACTGCTAATGGGACTTGTGTCATTTATAAAGGTTCTAAAATCAATCTATAATTGTAACTAATCAATTATTTGTAAATGAGTCTTTCTCATTCAAGGGCAGCTGTGGTCAGAGGTAGAAGTGCAATTTTTATCTCCATTGTTGTTTGTGGCCTTTTTTATCCCAAAAACACTATTTTTGCTTAGGATGCAATTATGTTTCCTGTCAGAGTGAAAGACTAAAAACAACTATATGTCTTATATTACTTCCTTTTTTATGTTGTTATTTTTTTTATTGTGAGAACAGCTATTGAATGTAAAAGGCTGTTTTTGCATATATATATATATATATATATATATATATATATATATATATATACACTCACCTAAAGGATTATTAGGAACACATGTTAAATTTCTCATTAATGCAATTATCTAATCAACCAATCACATGGCAGTTGCTTCAATGCATTTAGGGGTGTGGTCCTGGTCAAGACAATCTCCTGAACTCCAAACTGAATGTCAGAATGGGAAAGAAAGGTGATTTAAGCAATTTTGAGCATGGAATGGTTGTTGGTGCCAGATGGGCCGGTCTGAGTATTTCACAATCTGCTCAGTTACTGGGATTTTCACGCACAACCATTTCTAGGGTTTACAAAGAATGGTGTGAAAAGGGAAAAACATCCAGTATGCGGCAGTCCTGTGGGGAAAATGCCTTGTTGATGCTAGAGGTCAGAGGAGAATGGGCCGACTGATTCAAGCTGATAGAAGAGCAACTTTGCCTGAAATAACCACTCGTTACAACCGAGGTATGCAGCAAAGCATTTGTGAAGCCACAACACGCACAACCTTGAGGCGGATGGGCTACAACAGCAGAAGACCCCACCGGGTACCATTCATCTCCACTACAAATAGGAAAAAGAGGCTACAATTTGCAAGAGCTCACCAAGACTGGAAAAATGTTGCCTGGTCTGATGAGTCTCGATTTCTGTTGAGACATTCAGATGGTAGAGTCAGAATTTGGCATAAACAGAATGAGAACATGGATCCATCATGCCTTGTTACCACTGTGCAGGCTGGTGGTGGTGGTGTGATGGTGTGGGGGATGTTTTTTTGGCACACTTTAGGCCCCTTAGTGCCAATTGGGCATCGTTTAAATGCCACGGCCTACCTGAGCATTGTTTCTGACCATGTCCATCCCTTTATGGCCACCATGTACCCATCCTCTGATGGCTACTTCCAGCAGGATAATGCACCATGTCACAAAGCTTGAATCATTTCAAATTGGTTTCTTGAACATGACAATGAGTTCACTGTACTAAAATGGCCCCCACAGTCACCAGATCTCAACCCAATAGAGCATCTTTGGGATGTGGTGGAACGGGAGCTCTGGCCCTGGATGTGCTTCCCACAAATCTCTATCAACTGCAAAATGCTATCCTATCAATATGGGCCAACATTTCTAAAGAATGCTTTCAGCACCTTGTTGAATCAATGCACATAGAATTAAGGCAGTTTTGAAGGCATTAGGGGGTCAAACACAGTATTAGTATGGTGTTCCTAATAATCCTTTAGGTGAGTGTATATATATATACACTGTATATATTAGTGCTGTCAGTCGATTACAAATTTGAATAGTGATTAATCCAATTTTTTGTTAATCACGATTAATAACAGATTTTGATACTATATACATTTCTTTTTTTTTCTTATCAACATTTATTTATTTCCATCTTAGGAAAAAACAAAACAATACATAGCAAAGTTATGTTTTATTAACATTTTCCAAACAAAGCCTTCCACATTATAAACATAGAAATGCACTAAAATAGCACCAGTTCAAATCACATCAAATGTTTCTCAAAGTCTAAGTGGGAGTTTGACTAATTGAAAGAATTAATACCCACATATGTTGCATATTCATTGCAATGGGCATTAAATCTCTTAAAGTCTCATCATCCACACTATTAATCTGCCTGTATACTGTGTAGATCTTATTTTCTACAGCAATCGTGAAGCTGCATTCATGATTTGCGTCAGGGCAGCATCACCAGCGTCGAGCACATACTTTGAACTCACCATGCATCTTACATAGGCTGAAAAATACTTGTCCAATCTAGGCTTTTTTTTGTGCATCAAATAGTGCTAAGAGCTCCTTTCTCCATAATGTTATCACTTACAGGGAAGCACTGTCAGAGATTCTTTTATTTAAAAAGAAAACAACCTCCACGGCTCTATCATTGGAGAGAGCGTAACGGTCAACTTCAGCTTGTTATGACAGTTCCGCTCATATAATGTCTATGGGACTGCCGTTTATGATGATTTATGCTAAGCTTGTAGGCTCTCCATGGTACAAGGGCTCTGGCTCTGTGGCGTGTACATCAGTGTAATGACTCCGGGCGGACACATCACTAACTTTCCACCCTTCACACCAGTGTTTATGTTGTATTGACGATAAATGCGCTAATCGTGATTAGAAAATTGTATTCTGACAGCTCTAATATATATATATATATATATATATATATATATATATATATATATACAGCCGTGGCCAAAAGTATTGGCAGTGACATACATTTTGTTTTCTGCTCCAGTTGTTGTGGTGTTGATTCACATTGTTTCTAGATTATTGTGCAGAGTGATCAGATGCATTTTATATAATTGCTAAATGCTTCCTTGGCCAAAATATTTACTTTATCACAAAAACCCAAATTTCACAGTTTTTTGGCCCTGGCACAAACTGACCAGCTAACATCATTTCACTAATCACACCTGGGAAAGTGAGAACGAGTACTAGTCAGGTGAAATCACTCTATCATTCTGATTGGATTATAAGAGCAGACTGTTTGCTATAAAAGGAGGGAAGAAGTGCTTCCAATCATTGTGTTCTTGTTAGCAATGGTTACCTCTAAATAAAGACGTGCAGCCATCATCGCTTTGCATCAAAATGGCCTCACATGCAAGGAAATTGCAGCAAGGAATATTGCACCTGAAAGAACAATTTAGCGGATCATCAAGAACTTCAAGGAGTGAGGTTTAACTGCAGTGAAGAAGGCTTCAGGACGTCCCAGAATGTCCAAAAGGCGCCAGGGCCATCTCCTCCTGAGGAGTCAGCTATGGAACCGTTTCACCACCAGTGCAGAGCTTGCTCAATATTGGCAGCAGGTTGGTGTGAGTGCATCTGCACGCACAGTGAGGCAAAGACTTTTGGACAATGGCCTGGTGTCAAGAAGGGCAGCAAATATGCAACTTTTCTCCAAGAACAACATCAAGATAAGACTGAAATTCTGCAGGAAGTACAAGGATTGGACAGCAGAAGACTGGTGCAAAGATATTTTCTCTGATGAAGCCCCCTTCCGACTGTTTGGGACATCTGGAAAATCGATGGTCCGCAGAAGAAAAGGTGAACGCTACCATGAGTCCTGTGTCGTGCCAACAGTGAAGCATCCTGAGACCATCCATGTGTGGGGTTGCTTTTCATCCAAGGTAGTGGGCTCTCTCACAATTCTGCCTAAAACACTGCCATGAATAAAGAATGGTATCAAATCGTCCTGCAAGAGCAACTTCTCCCAACAACCCAGGAGCAATTTGATGATGATCCGTGCATTTTCCAGTATGATGACCATGTCACAAGGCAAGAGTAATAATGAAGTGGCTCGGAGATCATTACATTGAAATTTTGGATCAGTGGCCAGACAACTCCCCGGATCTTAATCCCATGGAGAACATGTGGTCAGTCCTCAAAAGGCGAGTGGACAAGCAGAAGCCCACAAATTGGGATCAACTCCGAGCACTAATAAGGCAAGAATGGATCGCCATCAGTCAGGATTTGGCCCGGAAGCTGATTTCCAGCATGCCAGAGCGAATTGCAGAGGTTATGAAGAACAAGAGCCAACAGTGTAAATATTGACACTTTACATATATTGGTTGTTTTTGCCAATAAAAGCCTTTAAAACTTAAGAAAAGCTTATCATTGTTTTCCAGTATACCATAGAAACATCAAACTTTGCAAAACACAAACGTTATGTCACTGCCAATAATTCTGGCCACGGCTGTAAATATATATTATATACTGGATATATTGTTTGTGTGTGTGTGTGTGTGTGTGTGTTGATGCATTCGCTGTTAGATCCTGTTTGAAATGTGGTTTAGCACAGCCTGTCATCTGCCTTTGCTCAGCAAGATAAAATCATGTTAGTTTCAGCAATTTTAGGGAACACTAAAAAGAGAATAGCCTCCATACCCTCCTGAAGATTTCTATTCACTTATTTACATCCTGCACCTCCCATAGATATACACACAAATTACTGCTGCACAAAGGAGGTGTGCAGCATTTGCAAACTGCTTTTGTTCTTGCCTTTTGAAGCACTTTAAATCATTGTCTGCTCTGTGCAATGAAACACTGTCTTTGTGTCTAATGTAGTTTCAATTAAAGGTCTGCTCTGAGGTGCTCTGAGATTCGTGTTTTTTCAATTTACTCCAAAAACCAGGAAATTATAAGAAAGTGTGAAATCACACTCATACACTCACTGAGCACTTTATTAGGAACTCTATGGTTCTTATAAAGTGGCCGACGTGGTCTTCTGCGGTTGAAGCCCATACACAGAGTGTATATCTCAGTTACCATATACTTTCTGTCAGCTTGAACCAGTCTGGGCATTCTACGTTGACCTTTCTCATCAACAAGACTTACTGTCTGAAGAACTGCCACTCACTGGATTTAAAAAAAATAATTTTGGCACGATTCTGAGTAAAATCTAGAGACTGTTGTGCATGAAAATCCCAGGAGATCAGCAGTTACAGAAATACTCAAACCAGCCCGCCTGGCACCAACCATCATGCCACGGTCATTCTGATGGTTGATGTGAACATTAACTGAAGTTCCTGAGCTGTATCTGCATGATGTTATGCATTGTACTGCTGCCACACGATTGGCTGATTAAATAATTGTATGAATAATTAGGTGTACAGGAGTTCCTAATAAAGTGCTCAGTGAGTGTATATGGCCTTACCATGGCCACCACCATGATGTCCTAACAATGACCTGCATCATTTGTATAAGTATAAATCACTTGGCCAATGCTTGTGGAATGCAACTCTTAATCGTGGTGTCATGGGATTAAGCCACACATTGGGGTATATGTTTTTTTGTTTTCTTAATGATATAATATAGTCAACAGAAATTTATATTTTATTAGCCCTACCTCCTAACCCAGTTCAACCCCAAACCTAACTGTCTGTATAGCCAAATTACAATATACAAATTACGCTCACTATTTTCTATGTGAGCGCGATTACTTCCTGGTTTACATGGTACTGGAACCCATGTTATGGAGTGAATGTGATTACTTCCTTCCTTCATTATTACATCCATCTGGATTTTAATTAGTGAGGTCATGCCCCCCAAACCCCAAAATTGACAATCTGCTTGATCTACTCTTTGAGAGTTGAAAATACCTTCACATAAAGTTCCTCAGAGGAGTAGAACGGTATCAGAAAATTGATAGTTAAGGTCATTGTAACTAAATTCAGCATGTAAGATAATCCTGTTGAACTTTGGACAGTTGTGCTGCTGTCTGTCATAACTATGAGATATAGAAAGAGGGGATGCTTTGAAGTTGACCCAAATGTGTTTAAAATCTTCAGCTCATAGGCTCATGCTTTAATGCATTAAATGGTGTGGTGCTGTTCTTTAATCTCACTGTAGGCTGCTGTATCAGCTGGTCAGGCAAAGAGTCAACATTAAGCTGCCAAATGTGCTAGACATAAGTGAGGATACATTTTGACCTCTCAGGTCACATTAAGTGTTACTTCTCGCCTCTAGCTTGTCCAACTACTCATGCCTGTTTCACCCTAACACACCTCAGCTGTCTCTTTTCCTTGCCTTGTGCATTTCATCATATTAACAATATCTTTAATATCACACCTTCCAACTCTCACCACATGCCACATGCATACAAATTTTAAACTAGCACACCTTCTGTACACACTAGGAATGAACCAATTTTACATTTCTAGGCTGCAATATGCACAACATGGTTTCTGCTCTCATGGAAACCATGAAGTAATTGAGCTCATATAATCAATGATGAGTGTGATTCAGAGGTGTTACGCTCAGAGGAAGAGAACGACAGAAGTGGCAAACCCAAATGAGATTTATTGATAGAAACAAAGTATACAAGGTGAAACTGAACTGAATACAAAAACAAAGATGAAGCTACACAGAAGACAAAGGCAACACAGATACTGGAGATATCTTCCAAATGGGAAGCTCCTGAAGCCCAAAAACAGATAGTTGTAAGAGATAGTTGTAAGGCTAAGGTAGAGCTGGCGTATGATCGGGACGCCTGGGAGGAGCCTCCGGGAAGAGAGAGGGGTCTGGCAGTTTGGGAGGCAGCTCCAGGATGGGTACGGATCCAGCGGTTTGGAAGGTGGCTCCAGGAAGGGTACAGGGTCCAGTAGTTTGGGAGGTAGCTCCAGGAAAGCAACTGGCTGAGGATCAAGACACCAAGATGGAACTGACAGGGTTTCGGAGTCACTGGTGGTGAAGACCCAGTGGGCGGAACCACAGTTGGTTCAGGGAGTTGAGTCTCAGGAGGCAGATGTGGAGTGGGTGGAGCCACAGGAAGAGCAGGGACTTGAGACTCACAAGGCGTAGCTGGAAGTGGAGTGGGTGGAGCCGCAGGAGGAGTCTCAGTAGGAGGAGCCAGAAGTGGAGAGGGTGGAGTCTCAGAAGCGGTAGGCGGCTCAGGAGAAAGCACTGCAGGAGGCGGAGTGGGCAGAGCAACAGCAGACTCGGGGAATTGAGTCTCTGGAGGCAGAGCCACAGGGGTTAGAGCAGTAGGAGGCTCAGGAAAAAGTGCTGCAGGAGGCGGCGTGGCAGCAGGCTCAGGGAATTGAGCCTCTGGAGGCAGAGCCACTGGGGTTGGAGCAGTAGGAGATGTTGGATGAGGAGTATCAGAAGAAGTCTCAGGAGAAGGAGCGGGCGGAACCGCTGGAGGAAGAGTTTCAGAAAAGGCGGACGGAGCTGCTACAAGAGGTATCTAAGGATGAGCGGACAGAACTGCTGGAGGAGGAGTCTCTGGAGTGGTGGGCAGTGTCGTGGAAGACTCAGAGGGCGATTCGCCATGGTCAGGAGTGCTGGGAGCTAGTGGGAAACAGCCTCCATGGCCATGGGCACTAGCAGTGATAGGGAAATGACCTCTGTGTTCGTAAACACAGTCAGTGACAGGGGAACGGCCTCCATGGCCTTGGGCACTGGCAGTGATAGGGAAATGACCTCCATGGTCATGAACACTGGCCATGACTGGGAATCGACCTCTGTGGTCGTGAGCACAGGCAGCGACAGGGGGACAACCTCCGTGCCCATGAGCGCTGGCAGCGACTGGGGAGTAGGAGTCCTTCTTGTCCTCCTCTTCCGGACGGCCGTGAGCACTGCTGTGGGAGGCTCAAGGAGCGGTGCTGTAGGAGCCTTGAGGGGCAGAGCCATGGGAGGCTCGAGGGGCGGAGCCGTGGGAAGCTCGAGTGGCAGAGCCATGGGAGGCTTGAGGGGCATAGCCATGGGAGGCTCGAAGAAAGAGATCTCCAGGACCAGGTCTTGGAAGAAAGTGGTCTCCTTTGAAGGGAGCTCAGAGGCCACTGGAACCAAAATAAAAGTCAATGTATTGTTGGAGGTCCCATACAATTTTTCCTGATGGCAATGGAGAACGAGTAGACTCCTCCAACCCTGCCCAAAAACAGTCCTTAAGTGCCATTAATACTTGATATTAAGATTCAACTGTATTGTCATTGTGCAGAGTACATGTACAGAGCCAATGAAATGCAGTTGTTTTCGCATATCCCAACTAAGCTGGGTCAGAGCGCAGGGTCAGCCATGAAACAGCGCCCCTGGAGCAGATAGGGTCAAGGGCCTTGCTCAAAGGCCCAACAGTGGTAACTTGGCGGTGCTGGGGCTTGAACCCCTGACCGCTGAGCCACCACTGGCCCTCCTAGCCACCACTGGCCCTCCTGCCAGAACACAAAATTACATTGGACGATCTCCCTAGTTGAGGCAAAGTAGTTCCTCTGCTGAGTTCATCTTTTGGTCTAGTCTACTGTTGCGCTCAGAAGAAGAGAACTACAGAAGTGGAGAACCAAAGTGCAGATTTATTTATTTTTTCTCCCCTTTTCTCCCAATCGAGATGGCGATTGCCTCAGCTGCCTCTGCTTCTGAGACAGTCAATACGCGCATCATATCATGTGACTTGTTGTGCATAACACAATGGGGTAGACCAAGACTAAGAGCCTGAGGTGATTATTTTTAGTGTCCATGATGAAATTATTAATGGAGATCAGGTGAGCATAATTAGTATTCAGGAGAGTTGATGTGGGGAAGAGAGAAAAAAAAAAAAATTCTCTTTAAAATAAAAAACAAACTGGCTGTTAGGTTTAGGGTTGAGGTTAGGGTTGACAAAATATGCTTTCCTGTTGACTGTATTTTATCATATGCAACTAAAAATACAACCCATTTTACAGCATTTAGTAATGTGCAATTAGTGATGTGCCCGAAGCCGAATACCTTATTTAGAAAGGCACAAACAATGAGTTAAAAAAAATAACTAATTCTACAGAATTTTAGAATAAGTATTTGTTAGACTGATTATCCACCGAGCACAGGGATAAAGTGGTATTTTAGATAAACATATCTAAATTGACAATTCAATGGTGAGTCTGTGAAGCCAGTATGACTAAAATATAAACTTTATGAATGAAAATGTGATTTTTAAGTTCAAACCTGATGGCTGTGTTTCAGTGTCCAATTATTGTGCAGCAATCTGAGCTTGTCAAGTGTAGCAAAAAACCACAAAGCAAAATTACTATATCATATTTTCCACTTTTTAAAATGTTTATGTTAATATTTAAAGCCTATCAAGTGAGAACTACACAGACTGTTGTGTAATGGGTTGTATATGGCTGGTATATCATCACAGTGATTTTGCTGGCTGTACAAAATTAAGAAATATTGTGAATATAACAATTATTTTAATGCACTTTTTTTGGACACTTGATTTCCTAAAGAGCACATTATTAGACTATTTTCTGATCCTTCAGGGCTGCACAATTAATCAAAATTACATGAAAATCATAATATGATTAGTGGTGGCATAGCGGGCTAAAGCACATAACTGTTAATCAGAAGGTCGCTGGTTCATTACCCACGGCCACCACCATTGTGTCCTTGAGCAAGGCACTTGACTCCAGGTTGTTCCGGGGGAATTGTCCCTGTAATAAGTGCACTGTAAGTTGTTTTGGATAGAAGCGTCTGCCAAATATGTAAATGCAATATGTGATTATTAAAAAGCTGAGATTAGGCCAAATGAAATTGTGTGCGTTTCATTATAAATGGGTGATGCGTTCTTCATGTTCATGCACGGGGCAGAGTAGTTTGCTTATACTTTAGTATTGCATAGGCTAAAACAATACTCAAAGTAATTAAATAAAATTAGTAAAGCTAGTTTTTGCACATCTTGTTCATTCACAGAAAACATTATAATTTTTTTTAATATATGTAGGTAAATAATGCATTTTATATTGTTGTGTATTTGTGCAATTCATTCAAATACAGATACAGATCATTTTACCATTGCAACAGCTGCAGATATAGATAACAGCTTCACTGCACACCCCTGCTAGTAATGCAACAATATGGAATTTATAACCATAACTGATAATCGTTAGCTTTTACTTTTTGCGTTTTAGCACTTTCAGCTGGATTGTCAAGCTAAATCATTAAATGACTCTCACGTGACATAGAAAAGGTACTTCACAATGTATCTAGCTGATTTGATCAACCCTTTAACTGCTGCTGTTTAATTTGCTGACAAATTACATTTACATTTATGCATTTGGCAGACACTTTTATCCAAAGCGACTTACAGTGCACTTATTACAGGGACAATCCCCCAGGAGCAACCTGGAGTTAAGTGCCTTGCTCAAGGGCCCAACAGTGGCATCTTGGTGGTGTTGGGGCTTGAACCCCCAACCTTCTGGTCAGTAATCCTGAGCCTCAACCACTGGGCCACCACTGCCAAATTAGAAGTGTTTAATTAATTTATTATGAAATATCATCACAATAATTATAATAGTAATCTGTAAAAATATTATTCAGGTCTCAACTAGTTAAATAGAACATCAAGCATGTTTGTATTCACTCATATTGTTACATGAAAACCATCAGATGCACATAAGGTGATGTTCACAAAGGACGTGTCCTTGCATTTAAAAGCTTATAGACAGAGTGCAACGGAATGGCACAGAAAGCAGGCATCTCAACACACAAAACCACATTTTAAAATGTGGCTTGGCACTGCACAACATGCCACTGTAACTTGCATGACTAAAGTGCATGTTATGAGCGAATAATATATAACAATATAATACAAACATAAATTATGACATTCCATGGAACATGTTGATTTGAGAAAAAATATAGTTGTCATACTTTTATCCTCAGTATGTCTCCTCCCCCCACCTTTTACGTTTAAATGTGATGAGGTACTAAAAGTCAAATGTTCAGATGTCACAGTTTTGACGGGGCTTTTAAGAGCAGGTCAGCAAAGTGTCACATTGTGTTGGTGGCTGAGAGTAGGGTTGCATTTAACACCCAGGAAGGATGATATTACTCATTAATGACTGCAAGTGGGTTTATTTCCCCCTCTGAATGGAATTCGTACTAAAACACAATGTAAATGTCACAGTTATATATCATATTAATAAAAAAGTGTGGGTGCTCAGAAACATCAGACCCTGATGGTCTATTTAGGATAACACTGAAGGGGAGTTACATATGGTTATATGGTATTATTGCCTGTTACCCATCTGGCATGCTGTGCTAAAAATTGTGTAGAAACAAGTACATTAACACTGAACAAGTGAGGCTAAAATCCAGCATTATTTTGTTGCGATGTTAAAAATGGCAAGACCTAGCAATTAAATTATGCATTGTGCCTACATTGACCACAGATTTGGCATTGCACTTTAATCTTTTTTTTTTTTTAATTTATTATTACTTTTTCAGCTGATTTGGTTATCAATTCCTCTCAAAATTTTCAATAAACATTCATTCAACATAACTTGCACTCACACATTGCAAAAAAGCTGGTATTTTAATTGCAGTATATTTATTTTTGTTATTTTATGAGGAACTAAAGAGTCTCAGTCAGATAGTCCCACCCCTATACTTACACCACTGGTTGAGTTACATTGTTGGGGCGGGACTAAGCGGGTCACTCAAAACAAACATAGCCCCACAGAGATACAGTGTTTACAGTTTTCAAGAAAATTAACCTATGAATGGTGTTCTTATAGTTGTCTCTGCATATAAAGCTGGTATAGAAGAATATAAGTATTTTAACATTAAAATACTATATTTTAATGTTAAAATATAACATTTAAATATACATACTTTATATTTAAATTTCCAATTTGTCTTTGTTGTCCAATCTGTAGATCAAGATACATTTGTTTTCAGAGAATCTATTTGAATATAATTACATTTTGTCTTGTATAATTTTTTTTAAATTATTATTTTAAGTGTAAACAAGTTAAACAAACGCAAGTAAATAACTACACTAAGGCCATACACGTTCAATGAAAACAAGCCTTAACATCTTAATATCAAAGTAAAGCTGTTTGTGAGGATATTTTTACTGAAAAATAAGACAAAGAGACTTTTATTTTTTGCAGTATCTACTTTGTCTAACCCAAAAGGAGATCATGGAAGTATCTTAACTAGGGACTACTCATAAGTTATTAGTGAGTTTTTACTTAAGAAGAAAAAAAAAGCTGTTATAAATGGTATTAAACTGTAAAGATTTAAGCCTATCAGATGTTCTGTATAAATATTTTCAACCCCAAATCTTCTCCCATGACTGTATCATAACCCTCTTCCTGAGTATGTTTTTAGATTTTTCTGCCTCTAGATTTACATTGGTTCAGTACACATCCTGTTATGATTTGATGATCCATCACCGTTTACTTTTGAGCTCATATCATCTACACTGTGTGAGGAGGAAATGCGTTGCATCATTCTTTTACAGCAAGGCAGGAAGTGCTATCCCAGATCTGCTTGGCTGTCGAGGGTATTTTGTAAAGCCATTAAAGATTCACATCTGCTCCCTTCATGCGCTCATCTCAGAGACTATCTGCTGGTGTAGTAAACAGAGAGTGGGAGAGAGAGAGATAGGGAGAGGAGCCACAAAATCGACTCTTGCTGTAAATAGTGCTGGAGTTTCCATTTTTTTAATGCCAGAGAGTCTTTTTAAAAGTTTTATTGATTCTCATAGACACACAAAATAAAAACAAACTATGAAAAGCAAGCATATATAAGTGGTTCTCAGCTGCATTAGAACCCAGGTTTTACTTTGGATATTCAGTGGTGACCCAATGCATCACCAAAATTATTTATTGTTCAAAAGTACACAAAAATCCTGTTAAAATAAAATGTTCAACTATAAACTGCATAGAGCCAATAATGTCATTTTATTTTTTACATTTAGCTATATAGGAAATTTTACTTGAATTTCGAAATGTCTAGAATTTCATTGGTTTCATGTTCACGATCATGTTTTTGTCTCATCACAAAAAACACACTGTGGTCGACACAAACCATATTTGTACCAGTTGCAAGTGAACCTGTATATACTGTAATGTGGTGTGAGTTGTGTTTTCTATTTCCTTGCATACATGGAAGCATTTCTCCTTCCTTTCAAAAGTAGATAAGCCTTTTTATTTAGCTATCCTATGCACAATTATATGGTTAGTTGCATTTCATTATTTGCATTTAGTATTGTTTTAACTGTACTGGCCACAATCAGCTCTGAAGCTTCTATTGTGTCTGTGCATTCTGTGGGCCATTCAGTTTGTGTATTTTAAAACACCCTCTAGGTCATGGTTTTGTGCCTCAAGAATAGACTTATGAGAACACACAAAGGTTCAGTGTAACATGTTCATACCATTAGACTCTTCTAATTGACTGAAAGGGATACTTCACCCAAAAATGAAAATTCTCTCATCCTTTACTCACATTTATGCCATCCCAGATGTGTCTAATTTTCTTTCTTCTGCTGAACACAAACAAATAAGAATATCTCATATTACGTACGTCCATACGATGCAAGTAAATTGTGGCCAGAAAATTTAATGTCTAACAAGTATATAATGGTAGCATAAAAGTAATCGATATGACTCCAGTGGTTAAATCCAAATCTTCAGAAGCAATATAATATTGTAGGTGTGGTAGTGAAACGTCATATTTCTTCTGAAGATAAGGATTTAACTTCTTGGGTTATGCTACCTTTATATGCTTTTCTGGACCTTAAAAATTCTGGCCACCACTTTTATTATATGGACCTAAAGAGCTGACATAATCTTCTAAAAATCGTAATTTTTGTTCAGCAGAAGAAAGAAAGTCAGACACATCTGGTATGGCATGAGTGTAATGATGAGTAAATGATGAGGACATTTTAATTTTTGGGTGAACTACACTGTAACAGGTAAACGGGCAAGGAGGAGGCGGGAACCGGTAACGACCCCTCCGTCCCCAGGCAGACGGCCGCAGTTGCTCCCCTGGCGGATGGCAGCAACAAGGACTCTGCGACAGTGTGTGGCTCCTCCCTCCCAGGTTTTGGCACCACTGTAACAGGTAAAAGATGGGCAAGGAAGAGGCGGGAACCTGCTGACCAGTAAATGTAAAGTTTAATGCTAAAACTCAAAATAAACCAAACATAAACAAACACAGACACACATGTAGCATGGCCTCGTGTGTCTGTCTCTCTCCCGAACTGGCGTCTCCGGCTCCCCCTTATCTCGCTCTCCCACTGATCAGCTGATTCAGAGCCGGCCGTGCTCAATCACAGCCTTGCCACGCCCTCCTCCTTTATCCTATGAATATATTCCTTTAAGATGAATTCCTCCAATCACATTTGAAAGCATCTAATGGAAAAACCAATTGAACCTTTTTTAAACCACAGTCCATAAACACTAAAACAGGGTCACAAGCATGTCTGAAAGTCCAAGCATCTCTGGGGAGAATGCACTAAGAATTAATTGTGTTGTTTATTTTCACATGTTGAATGTTGTTTTAGCTACAGTCAGTTAAGAAATATGCAAAGTAGAATATTCTAAAAGAATGGCAATTAGTGAATTTAAATACTCAGGGTACAATGCTGTACCAACTTTGTTAGCTAGTTTTAAGACGTAAGTTTTTGCGGATGCAAAAGTGACACAACTTTTTAATGAATTTGCTCCTCAAACAATCTAAAAAAAAAACAATCTCATGAGAAGGTGTAATAATTGTATAAAATTGTGAAATGTAAAAAATCATACAAGTTGGCTCATACAAAAATGTATGACTTTTACTCCCATATAGAACAAATACAAATTTTCCTAAGTTTAACCCCTAACCCAAACCTTTACCTAACCATAAAGCCAAACCAATGATTTTAATTGGAAACATTTTACCTATTGGTACATTTTGTATCACGGAGGAAAGAAAACATCAGTGTTTTGGGAGGATGGAAGCACATAATATGGGTATTGGCATACATCAGTCATTTGTATTGCATAAATAATTATGGAATGAGGAAAACAATTAGTTCACTGTCGTTTTTAAGATTGTTGGATTCGATAGAAATTATGTTGATTGGTTTGTCTGTATGGGAATAAAAGTTGTACCTTTTCTCATTCAAATTCTTATGAGTTGTCATGAGACTGTTGAAAAAATCTTTGTAAGTCCTAAGACATGGACACAGTCAACCCTGAGCACTGTAATTGTTTGCAACTGTTAGTTTTTGCAGCAACTGCTAAAATGTTGCGGCTTGTAAAACTGGATCGTAAATAAATAAATGAGTAAATAAATAATTAATCTAAATGCAAATTTCCTTGTGGCAGTCCGCAAGATCACTTGTTTGTCTTCATCTGAGCTAGCTAAAGATGGAGGTCTGGAGGGGAAAGGTGGTGATGGCCATTAACTTTAATTGATGGTTTGGGGAAAGAGAGTGAACTAGAGTTAAGAAAAAGCTGTCACAGAATGAATGGAAATCAAGGCCTTTAGCTTCACTGCCATTGAAAAAAAACTAATCTGCATTTTCCATTCTGCACACAAATGACCCAACAGACGCATAAGAGTCCTTGAAAAAATGAAATGTTTTTCTTAAGGTGATTTGTGACACACACACACACACACACACACACACACACACACACACACACACACACACACACACACACACACATCTCATTTTCTCTCCCACACAAACACACACACTGATTTACATTTTTTCAAGCTTCAGGTTTTTTCCCTCTAAAAATGATCTCTTATTTATGTATAATGTGTTCTGCCCCTGATCACTGGCCTACCATTCAAGTGAACACTGGTTCAGTTTGATACCAAGCAGACCACCTGACCCATTCCTGTACCTGCACTGCAACAACACACCTGGGGATTACATTGTGCAGAAAATTACATGGGGTCACCATGGAGAAGAGAGAGAGGAGGGGGAGAGAGATAGAATGTATTTTTAGGAAAGCTGTGATTATATAATATGCTGCAGTGGATGAGATATTTGGAGGAGAGCGATGGCCTCGATTAACTATTTCACACAGGAACTGTGTGTTTGTAAACAAGGATAGGTGAGAAGGCATTAGCAAGTTGCTGTCTTAGTTTTTATGTTCTGGGCTAATGTGATTAACCAGACAGATTTTGTACAAAGCAGATGCTGAATCCATTTTTTTTAATATATTTTTATTGGCAGTATGAAAACTAATATATTACTATTAAATATAAAGAATTTGATCAGGTCATACTTTATCCAAAAATCAAAGGAAAATAATTATAAATTATATTTTGATTAAATAAAATGAAGCATATTTTGAGGACCATCAAAATTGTTAAGAATTTATAATAAATGTCATTAATAAACCATTAACAAACATTATATAATGCACAACAGATCATTAGTTATTAGTTTACTAATGAGTTTTTAATACATTTATGCGCTTTGGACTTTTGGAAGTTTTTGCAAGGGGTGGTTTGTTAAATTTCATTGTACTTGTTACAGTCATTAATTCATGATACAGACATCAAGAACACATAACAACGATAATAACAAGACTTACTGGGAAAAGTAAATGCTGTAGTAGCCTACACAGAAAAAGGATATTACAGGATATAAGGATATAGCACATTTGTATGTATACAGTAAATAAATGTTTGTAGCAATGTGTTACATGTAAATTCACATTTACATGTTCTTTTGTACACATTTCTTACATGTAAAGTCATAATAGTGAACAGAAAATTGCCACAAAATGACATCCATGCAAAAACAAAAGTAAAAACAAAAAACTCACAACAATTAAGATGATAGATAGATAGATAGATAGATAGATAGATAGATAGATAGATAGATAGATAGATAGATAGATAGATAGATAGATAGATAGATAGATAGATAGATGATATTCTGCTCTGTATGTATAGATATATTGGTATATAGTAATATTAGGTTCATAGTCATAGTGGTGTAACCATCTAGCTGCCTAGTAAATTCATTCTGTCAGTGAGCTTTGAAATAAAGACATCTGCTTGTTAAGGTCCACACCTTTGAAGCTTAGACTCATGACTCCCGTTTATGTGTGTGTGAACCGTAGAGCAGAAAGTGAAAGACTTCTTTGGACTTTGGGTCCCGAGTTTCCTTGAACTGTACATGGCACGGAGGCTGCAAATGAGGAGCAAAAGCAAAGAGCAAAAGAGATGAAGAAGAGAGAGAGGAGACTGAGAGAGAAGAGGAGAATTGGAGAGAGTTCTTTCTTGGTAGTAAACTTTTGAGCTGAAAATTGGCTGCACCCCAAAGGTGTCCTGAGCCAATCAGAAGTGGCTTTTCAGAGTCACATGGTCAACTGGTCTGTCCTTTTTAAAGTTGATTTCCAATCCTTTGTGTGGAGGATTCTTACAAACTTCCCGCTCATACAAGTGAATGTTTATATCTTGAAAACGGTACAAGAGACATGACATTCGTTGTCATCAACATTCTCTACATAAAGAAGCGATCACTTACATACTAAATATGACATACTTTCATGAATATTATACGTGTAATTAACAAAACACGAAAATCCCTGGTTACAAAACATACTGGTTAATTTGTTGGTTTTACAACATGAATAATACATTACACGTGATGAGAAACCTGATTGTCAGGGTATATTATCAGGTTAAGCCATGAATAGTTACCATTCTTAGTAGAATGAGATGTATAATTCAAGATGAAATATTATAATCATCGATTTGTCAGTTATAAAAGTAATCACAAGTCAAAGTAATTTTCAGAATTATGTTGCAAGGCTAGGTATTGTGTACATTTTGGGTCCAAATGCATTCTGTACATTTTAGAGGGTTAACTCAGCTAAGTACAGTGACTTTGTGTGAGATGTCCATGGATTAATATGAGATGTCTTCATATTAGGATCATGCAAACACGAGGGGCTTTAACAAAGAAACCTTTCAAAGAAAGCCTGCTTTAGCTCTGTGTGGAAGTTCAGAAGGTCATGCTGAGTCCGCTCCATGTCACCATCCCATGGTTTGAGGGGCCTCTTGCCAGTAGCCTCTTTTGTTCATTTTATTGGCCATATGTGAGCTTCAATTAGGCTTCTTAATGCCTAGTGAGCTGAATCTTTTAATTTATGATGTTGAGGAATTCCAGGATTAAAACTTTGGGTTTTGTAGATTCAAGTCATATTGCAGCAATTGTTTGCTTTTCTGCACCTAATATCCTACATTTCAAACACCTCGACTGTGTTTGGATTGGAACACTAGCTTACTTCTTGCTGATTACTCTGCACTATGTACTTTATACTAAAAAATATTAGGTAAATAGTCATTATTACATGATAAATGTTTCAAACCTCATCACATTGCATGTTTAATTTAGTGTGTGCCAGTTATCCAGTTAATATCTTGGAAAACAGTTATTTTGCATTTTTAATCTAATTTGGTGTAAAAATGTCTTGCCATTTGGCAATCCAATCAAATAATGAGTCAAGAATGTGATATTACTTCTGGTTCAATCATCACATTGTAAATGTAAGGTCAAGCTTTATGTATGCCATTGTAGGATACATTATTCAACACAATAAGCTCTAGTGTATACTGTACTGCTCATTTAGCAAATATAGTTGGTCGTCTGGGCATTCTATGCATGTGACAGAAAATTAATATCATGGTTGTATGCTCTTCCAAATAAAGCCATCAAGTAAATTGCAGTACATTTTATTAGTCACATTCATGTAATTCTAATCTAGCTATACAGGTACAGGTGTATTTTAAATGTACAAGCTCTTTAATTTCAATGCCCGAGTCTGGCATTACACCATCAAACAAGAGTGCTTTTAACATCAAGGGCTGTATTTAGATACCATCACACATACAAATGCACACTTGGCTGTCTCCAATCAGCCCCTGCTGGTTGAAAGGCTGTCAGGCCAGCTGAGAGTATCTGCAGTGGTGTTGATAGCTGTCACTAGTGATTGCTTCCTACACCTCCTCACTCTTGCCGAGCAGCTGCTTGTTTTAAAGCTAATTAAAAATTTAGACTGCCCAACTTTTTCGCCTGATTATTGCCCCCAAAGTTTGCCTCACTTGCTTTCTGCAGTCCTAAAGGAAAGCGAGTGGGACAGAAAGAGAAACTGGGAAGAGAGTGAGAGAAAAAGCAAGCTAATGGAAGAGCTGAAAAAATCAATAGCCCTGTCTGCCTTCGACATCTTAATGTCAGCGGTGTGGTAGAGATGTGTGGAAGTGATGGAGCTTATGTCAGTCAGGAGCTGACCATTGCACCACGTGGTTGGCCTGAGATTCTTTCCTGGCCATTGGGGGAAGTGCTCGCTGAAGGATGGAGTGAACCCCCCCATAAATGCCCCCCTCGGGCATTTATTAGCACTGTAGGGCTGCCCTACATTCTCTCCTCTCCATCTTATTCTGTGTCTAATGAGCATGCTGCAACATGTTTACTTTGAACTGTACACACACAAACACACACACACACACACACACACACACACACACACACACACACACTTAATTAGCTGTCGTACTAGACTTCACACTTTTTTCTTTCCCATCTCCACCCCCTTCCTCTCTATTCTTCTTTACATTTTTTTATTATAATTTTTTTTACCTCTAAATGAGATAACTGGGTTAGAATTGGAATGTGGAAAACATTTTCTTTTTTTTATTTACTAGTTGTTGGTTTTTCTGATTTATTTGTTGACTAGCCAGTCTTAAGGAAGCCCTGTATAAATAGTGTCAATGAGACCCCTATAAAGGTCTTTTCTTTAGGGCAGTTCACACAAGATGTGTTCTAGCGGTGTTTTGAAAGGTAGAAATACTGACTTTTATCGAGGTATGAAAGCATCAAGGCACATCCAATGTTTATGTAACATCTTATACTAAGATGCCTTCATCTGGTCTGATTTTGAAGGCAGCCTAGATGTACCATTTGCTGGCTATCATGTCCCACAACATGTGTGACGTCTGGTGGAGCAGTTGGAAGGTGTACATTTATATAGCCCAGTCAGTCAATGTAAGAAGGTACCTTCTAATGAAACTTGCTCCAGCGCTATGAAGTCATATCTAATAATCTAAAACAAATTCAAGTAATTTTAAGAGATAACAAAGCAAATTATTTTGTGACGTTTTTTTTTCTTTTCAATTTATGATTTATTCTTTTTTTATTCTTTGGTTCTACACCTAGAACAAACGCTAGCATTATAGCATCAGTTTGGTTGCTATGAGACGTCTCTGTTGTCAATCAAAGTACAGCTGAAAATCACAACGTAATCAATCTCAAAATGTACAAATTCTGCCCTTTTTTGACACATTTGTGTATAGTTGTCAGGAAGTTGTCACTTCATCATCATTTTCATGAATGGTCATTGCTGTAACTTCCCAGCACTCGGGTAATCGAGTACTCTATTAAGTACAAACCCAAACTCTTTCTTATAAAACTGTCCCGAATCTGGGCCTGAATCAGGTTGCAGACCTCTAAAACTTGTCAACATCACTTAGTTAAGTTATTAATTACTAGTAGACCATCCTGCACATCCCTCATACGAAGTCTTCTGAAAAGGCACTAAAAGAGGAACATGTTCCTATTGTCACAACCACAAAGCTGGCCATAAAAACTAAGACCTTGTTTATTCATTGTGGTGTTCGGTAAAAAGCTGGTTGGCTGTAATGTGGATTAGTTATGTGGAAGTGCTTTTAAGCAGCCCTGCTTTTTTTCTGCTACATTTTTCACTGGGACACTGATAAGGATCTTTTTTATTGCCTTGTTGGTATATTTATTTAACCAATGTTGCAGTGCTCTGCTAAATATGTCAGACATTTGTCTGGATGTATTAAGAAGTGCTTTATTGATCTGAGCAGGAAGGACGATGAGTTTAAGTGCATTTACATGGCAGTACTCTTACTGCTGAATGCTCAGTCATAGACCAGGGTAGCCTGCCTTTCAAAAAAGGTGCAAGCTTGGAAAAGTCTGTGACCTGAATAATTTATTTTACTGTACTTTTAGCTCATAAGGCTTAAAGGTATTTAAATTAGGTTAGAGATGCTATCTTAATTGCTATCAATATTGTTTTGTTCTTGCTACAAATTTCTTGGTACGTGGAGGCTGGAGGACAAGTTCACCCCATAAGAACAGCTGGTTGTTTCCTAATGGAAATGCTTCAATTTTTGCATGTGTTATCATAAGCTTTATTACATTAACCAGCATTAATGTACTGATACCATGTTAATAGATTTTAGAAAGCCTACATTTCTTACACTAGTAGCCTACAAAAGTCCCTAAAAAGCTACACTATTTGGTTATTTGTTTACATTAACCAATTACTTATGGAGCCTAAGTTATGGCAACCGAAAAGGAATGTTGTTTTTAGAAGTTAATTCATTTTTGATGTTTGACAAGGTACTACATTTTGATGGCATTTTGTTTTTCTTTTTAAACATGCACTGATGAATCTTGCACATACAGGTTTTATATATTTTTATGTCGAATTACATTTTTAAATGTAGGGCACAATTCTAAGGATTGATAGATCATCTCTCTTGGGGTTGAAACCTACAACCTCTGAGTTGCAAGGTCAAAGCTTTAACCAATACACCACATCACTAGCTTCTACTATATACTTTGGTTTACTTTGTTATAAGAATGATCTGCTCGTTTTGTCCATAAACACCGTTGTACTTCAGCAATATTCACTGAAGTGTGAATATTCATCTCCTTTTATCCAATGCTGTAATGATGCCATTTTAATAGGCATACCAATGATGGAATCAGGAAGCCGGGTGTCAAGGGTTAAGGGATGAGTGCCTTTATTGAAAGCTAAAAAGACAGCCTAAATTTTTCCTGCTATGATGTAATTCAATCAAACTCAAATGAAGAGGTTGTGTCCAGGCAAATATGCTGATCAGGCAAAAATGGTAAAGATAAGATATACGTATTTGGCCACATCTTTCAGATACTGGTTCCAGACAGGCTTCTAATGCATGCACCATAACATAATTCTTATAATTTGGAATGAATACAAGTGAGTCTTAGACAACAGAGTGAATATTTAATGATTACAATGCTTATTTCTCATTATAAATAGAAACAGAATTTTATGCCAAACGGCACTTTTCTGTTAGCCAAACATTGGATTCAGAAAAGCTGTGTTGCTTTCCTACTTCTGAATACTGCCTTTGAAGGCTGCATTTTTCAGCTTTCAGACATAGACTTTCTCTCTTGCACACGACACACACACAGGTGGTTCCAATAAATATTTATCAGTAAAATGAAAAAAAAAAATAATAAATAGAAATAAAATAAACTTGCGACAAAAAAAAGTGATCACCTACAATCATTGTGATGAATGCTTAACATCAGACATGAGCCCAAAGTCATTTATTCAATCCAAATCCCTCTGAAGGGAAGAAATCAAATCTTAGGTCGTCCATGTTTAGCTAATCCTTGTCCTCTGACATTTCTGGCTTACCATCTTTCTGATTACATTTATTGTTATTATTGCTAATCAGAATTCATGGATGTCCCTTTTGGGATTTGTTGGAGGGGAGGACAATAAATAGATGGATAAATAAATAAAAATGACAATTTTTTTTAAATGTCAGAGAGCTCTGGGAGGGGGAGATGGCAGTGTTTTGGGAGGGCACACTTTTGTCTTGTAATGTTGATTGTGAGGTGTCGTGTAGGGACCACTGAGAGGCTGTTAGATGACTGTCAAAACTTTACTTGAACTTTCTCTCCATGTGAACTTTATTTCACATGGTCATTTATTTTCCCTCATAAAATGAATGAGGCTGTCATTCTACATAATCCTTTTATGTTCCACTGAAGAAAGAAAGTTGTAGATTTGAAGAAAACATTTGGGTAGGTAACTTGACCTTGAACTTGAAATAATGTCTTTGGTATAGTAAAACTTTAGACTTCTATAGTAAAATATGTGAAAACTGATTTGTGAGTATCACCACTACCCCCTAACCTGTGCTGTCTCACTTTTGGCCTGTCTTCTTCTTGGCTCTGTTTGAATGTGCCCAGTCAGTGCTCAGCCTGCAGGAAAACACCCCTTAGCAGAATTCCAGGTTCCTTCTTTGCACTTTGAGCATCAGCAGCCCAGAGGCTCATCTGGACACACTCCAGCTCAGTCCTTTCTTCTCCACATAGCCTCTCTTTTGTGTTGGGGCGACTGTCTCTGTCACAGGTAAAAGGAGAGAGTGATAGCTTTGATCAAAGGTATCAGGAAAGGAGAAGAGAGGTTAGGCCCGGGAGGTGTTTGAACTCTATATTCCATGAAATGAAAGCAGAGAAACAGTAAAAAATCCTGCAAAAGTGGAACTAGAATGTTAGGCCTTACCCGTTAGTGGAGAGTCTGGGTTTCGAACTCCAGGTACAAAATATGGCCTACAACTCCTAATTTGGCCTAATTTTTTTATCAATGGTAAATGAAAGGATTTATTAACCTTCAGAACATTTGGATTGTCAACTAAATATGAGATGAGCTGTATTATTTTCTGCTAATTTTATATGGCTTTTGCAACTTTTACAACCCACTTTTTTTAAACTCTAAAGTTTAAAACCCTGATTTTTGTGATTATTTTGTCATTTTCTAGCAATAAGCATTAAATAACATAAAAATTTAAAACTATGCCAGAATGGGTAACGGTTACAAGTTACCGGGTTGCAAATGTTGCCTAAATTAAGCTATCACTCTGTAGGGGCTAGCTAGTTTGTGTTTAGTCTGCAGTTATTGATAAACTTATATTTCCCATAAACTAAAGAAAAATATGTGTTTGATCATGTTTTTTCTATTAATAACTTGTGTAACAGGATTGAACGGTTGAGCTGCAACATTGCAATTTGAGATAATTTTAGTAGTGAAAGCCTGTCCTTGTATGTCTTTGGCAACTAAAAAAAAAGAGAGCAAGAGAGAAAGAGATGAATAAAGGTTTACGGAGGAAAGTGAGGAAGATGATGGGTGATGAGAGAGATTTGGGATCTATTACAGAGGGAAACAAAATCACATCATCAAATAATATTAAGAGAGAAATATGAGCCTACAGGCCTTAAGAGACAACAGCGTCGAAATGGCAGACTTTTACAACATTTATCTTCATCAGGCCACCTTCACCCAGTCAGAGATACAAAGAAAGAGAGAGATAGGTGAGAATGGGATGGAGGGAATTCAATTATTTGGATTAGATTGGAGTTCATGTACAGTATAGATATAATTGTAGCTTAAAGGTGAAGTGCGTAATTTTTGCGTTATTAGCAGCACCAAAAATATTGCAAAAATAAAGACTGTTTCAAATAGGTTTCCAAACATTCTCCCTGCCTGACATTAGTTGGACAAACAGAAAAACAGAGGCAATGTTGCGGCCTTGTGAAAAAAACAAAATTTAACTATGGTGACATTTTTGAAAAAAGTTATTATCTGGCTCTGCTGCAGTCCCAAGTTGAAATGTCCACTGAATTACGAGTTAAATTGTCTCCCAAACAGATGAGGGGTTTAAGGTTGATGGTCTATCATATTTTAAATAAAAAACATACCTCCATAAATGGTCTGCACTTATATAGCGCCTTTTTAACCTTAGCAGTATTCAAAGTGCTATACACTGTGCCATTCACACACAAATTCACACACCAATGACGGCAGAGCTGCCATGCAAGGCACTAGCCTGCCATTGGGAGTTACTTAGGGTTCAGTGTCTTGCCCAAGGACACTTTGGCATGTGGAGTTGTGTGAGCCAGGATCGAACCACCAACCCTGTGATTCGTGGACAACCCGCTCTACCACCTGAGCCACAAAAAAGCAAATATGCAGAAAACATGTTTTAGTAAAAAAATATATGTAGGTTAATAATGCATGTTATTACTGTATTGTTGTATATTTGTACATATAAATGGAAGTGATTAAATATTTGTCTTATTATTTTTAATTCGATTTTTAATGTCTGTTTAGCTGATATGATGGTGCCTTTGATTAAAAAACTAAATCACTTTTAAGTTATTTCATAGCAAATACATAATCATTGATATTATATATATATACAGTATATATATATATATATATATATATATATATATATATATATATATATATAGAATAGGCAAAAAACTTAGCTATTGCCTAATTTTTGTAGCCATATCGCCAATCCCTTATGTTTTGGCTATTGCAACAGATGTAGACATAGATACAGATAATGGCTTTGTTGCACAGCCCTAATGTACGTGTATGTGTCCGTGTCAAAACAATGTAGAGAACTGAGAAGCAGAAGGCAGTGATTACATTATGCAACTCTGTCCTCATTTTTGCTAGAAACGTGATGTTTTACCTCAGTTCTTAAGAGAGCAATAAATTGGATCCTTACTGTTAAGACATTTCAGAAGCATTTCTATGAGAAGGAATTTTGTAAGACTTAACCCTTTCATACATATAACTGACCCCAGCTGAGTAGAGTCACTCATATGTGTTTCTGCAACAGCCAGTTACATTACAAGCTGCCATTTTCAAATCAGCTTTTGTGCCGACACACAGCTGCACGGACCAAGTGCCTCTCATTCATATTCGCACAAATATTGAATCTTACAGTCTTTTCAAGCACGTTACGTTTATTTATCAAGTCTGATTAGCCTCCTTTGGTTTCCAAATACAGGAAATAAGCAATGTCCATACAAACCAAAAATAAAGAAATAAATAGAAATGTATTTAATCACCTGTCTTATTAACCATTAGAAGACATTATTGGTTATCAGTGAAATGCACAGACCTTAGCAGGAGTGGAAGAACATGGACAGAGTGTGAAGAGAAATCTGCTGTAGTAAAGACACTTTCGCTTAAATCTACACCTTTACATTTGCAATGGTCACATTTAGATTTAGAGTAGCCCCCATTCTGTGCACGTCAGTGTTGGGTATAGCGAGTGTAATATATCCACTACATAAGCCCAACACTCTTTCGTATTCACACCTTCTCTTGAGCAGCTGAGAGACTTTGTCTGCATTTCTACAAATTAAAACAAATCTAATTTGTATTTTGTACATATCACTTTCACTCCTATCTCCTCTCTCTCTCTCGACCTCACTGCATCGATACATTCTCTGTCAGCTTTGCTGTCCACGCCATATAATCTCTGTACTAGTCTATGAGTTACTGGGGGAAATAAACTCAGATTTCTTCTCTCAGTGTTTTGCTATGTTATTGACTTTTTTAGGAACATTGTATGTTTGAACTGATACTTACATGGATAGTGCTCAAAGACATTCATATAGTACTAGCTGTCATATTGATTTTTAAGAATACACAATTATTGTGCAGTGTATTTTTATCGTGGACCTATTTTGGCTCCTTGGCGGATGCTGATATTTTTTATTAAATGCTCATTATTGTCACTGTCGCCAACATAGCAGAAGAAAAGTTCACGAGCCATCAATCGAACTGCAGCAAAGTTGCAAGAATCTGTCAAAAATTCAGTTTGTTTTCAGCATTGGATGAAGAGTCCTATCCACTGAGCCTATACCAATATTACAAACAATACACACCAGATGAGATGTTTGACTTGATTGCAGAAAATTCCAACATTTATGCCATTCAATGTGGTACACTAGGTTTCAAACCAACTAGCACGGCAGTAATCAGAACCCTAGTTGGTCTCCACCTGGCTATGGGAGTGATGAAATTGAGAAGGGATTCCATGTACTGGGAAGCTGGAATCAATATTGGAATTTTTAGAAACACCATGTCCTATGACAGATTCTTCCAGCTCCGGTCAAACTTTCATGTGGTTAACAATTTAGAGAGGCCAGAAGACAATGTTGATGTGTTTTTTTAAAGCCTGCCCGCTCTATGATGCAATACACAGAAAATGCTTGGAGCTTCCCTTGGAGGAAAGTCTTTCTACTGATTAGCAAATGGTGCCATTTCCATGTAAGTCAAGCAGTATATCAAAGGCAAACCACAACCATGGGGAATAAAATATACTTCCTGTGTGTCAAAAGAAGCACAGCCTATGACTTCCTGCTCCACCAAGGTGCTACAATAAAGCTGTCAGAACATAACAAGAAGCATCTGGGACTTGGAGCTTAAGTGGTGTGCTTCGCCTCCTCATCCAACGCATCACCAGTGCTAACCACAAGCTCTACTTTGATAATTTTTTCACCATATACAATGTGTTGGAGGTACTAACAGAGAAGAAAATCCATGCTTCTGGGACAGCTAGAGCCTTCCGTTTTGCAGAGCCACCACTCAGTTCCGAGGTGCATAAAAACATGTCAACAAAATAGCGAGGAAACTATGATGAAGTTGTGAGCCATGATGGGAGGGTGGTGCTGGTCAAATGGTTCAACAATAGATCAGTCCTCATGGCTTCCAAAAAGTGGACCCTGAGAATGATTACACATGCCTTTGACCTCACTGTAGTCAACAGCTGTTCTGAGTACAGGGTGGATGCTGAGAGGACAAAGATCCCAATAAAAGATGTCTTGGATCTCCTCCATTTCAAAATGAATGTGGCCCAATGTCTGGGGAGACTGCAAATGCCAGTGGCAGCAAAACGCGGAAGACCCAGCACGTCTCCTGAGCCAGTCCATGGGTACAGACAACAAGTTCAGGACACAAGGCCCCTACCTAAAGTGCAGTTTGACATGGTAGACCACATGCCGAACTATGATGAAAAGAAAGAGGCCACCAGCTGCAAGAGGCTACACTACACAAGAAAAACACAAGTGCAACATTCATCTGTGCTTTGTACCACACTGAAATTGCTTCAAAGAAGCTCATCGAAAATGAAAATGAAAAACATATACACACAGTGATACTTTGAAGCTCCAATATAAATCAACCAGAAAGTACACACAAACACACCTGCACATGTGCACACACACACACACAGAGAGAGCACACAGAACACAGTCATACAGTATACTCACAAGACATATACAATAAGTCATACACACAGACATAAACATGTACGCACATACAGAGATATAAAAAAGTTTTAGGAGAATTTCTCATTATACAACATGATTTATTAACTTTTTTACATTCTATAGTTACTGTTCATCACGATGTCCTCTTCAAAATCTTTAAGATTAATTCACATTTATGAGTACTGCAATAAAAGCATAAGGATTCCTCCAGAAGACTTCTTGACATTTTATGTTTGTTCAGTCATGGTGTCAATAATAATGAATATTAAATAATCTAATAAAAACTACAAAAAAGACAAATTTTTATACTGGAGAAGAGTAAATAAATAAAAATAATACAAATATTTTCTCAGGTCTAAAGAGGTTAAAAAGCACATGTCATTATATTAAAGAGGTGTATTTTTTAAAAGATTTAAAAAGACACATCTAAAATTGATTCATATGAAAATATGGTAGTTTTTAGACTTAAATGAGCTCTATTAGCCTATTAAATTTAAAGTCTTGGCCAATCTTGTGAAAAAGACTTGGTAACACTTTGCAATAAGGTTCTATTCATTAACAGTATCATGGGATAATAGGAATCATGAACCGACAATGAATGAAATGGTTTTACAGCTTTTTTAATGTATTATAATTTATTACATTTATTAAATACAATTGTTCATTGTTAGTTCATGTTAGTTCATAGTGCATTAACTAATGTTAACTAGTATAACGTTTAATAAAAACAAACTTACATATAAAACATATACAACTTATTAGTATTTGTTGTAACTAAAATAACCAATATTAATAAATGCAGTTAATTGTTAGTTCACATTAACTAATGTTGTTAACTAATGTTAACAAAATGAAACTCATTGTAAATTGTTACCAAATATTCTGTATGAAGCTATAGTATGTTTTGCCTCTCAATAAACAGCATTTTAACAGTATGTATATTTAGTCAAATTACATCAAAGGACTTGAATATGATGGACCAAAGAACTTGAAATGAAAAAGTTAATTCAATAAATAATGAGTTAAACCAATAATTAAAACATACCCACTGTGAACAAACAGCAAGCTGTTAAGGAAACCCAGATTGGAAGATGGTGTTTGAACCCAAAGGCAGGTATTCATTAAAAACACAGTTTAAGGAAAGAGGTGAGAATCAATCAGAAGATGTTGAGCAGTAATGATGAGCAGTAACCTGATAACACCCACACACAAGGAGAGGAGGAACTGGGGAAACAGATAGGAGGAAATGTTGAAGAAACTGCTGAATATCACTGGAGTGGAACTTTTGTAGGCTAGCTAGTGAACAGGTAAATAGCAGGTTAGTGAGTCTGTATTTCATGGGAGACCAGACATCAATTGAGGAGTGAGTGAAGCTTATATTAGGGAGCTGATTAGCGTGGTGATTGGAAACAGGTACAGGTGATCAGTATTCGGGGAAAGAGGGAAGGCATCCCCCCCACCCCCAGTAATTTTGACTAGTTGGGCTTTCGATGGAGGTAGTATTGAGATGGAGAAGAGGTGATTCCTTGATAGAAGCCATGGGTCTTGGAGTTGGACGATTGGGAAAGCATGATTGGGGTCCCCACCTCAGGACGTTTCCGGTGGACCAGGTGATAACAGGAGAATGTTGAATGAGCCAGGGCTGTCCTAATATGATTTCAGCTGTAGAGCTCTCCAGAACCAGTAGAATGATCTCTGTGTAGTGCAGACATCCAATTTGAAGTTTGACAGGACCCACACAGTGACGGATGACTCCTCTGGCCAGAGGGTTGCCGATTATGGAGTGAATCTGGAGCTGGCAGGATAGCATGCCAGAGATGAAGTTGAGGAGAGCGGATACTGTGAGTGACAGGCCAGAGGCAGTAAGCGTCACACTGGTTAATAATGGCGAATAACTGATATTAGTAGTGTCAACGTGAATCAACAGTGGCCGTAGGGGACGAATGGGACGTGTCCCCCTCCACTGCAATACAAGCGTAGCCACTAAGTTAGCCACAGTTGGCGCTCTGCCAAGGACAACTGAAAGGCATCCATTTGCATGGGTTAACTGTCTGGTTCTGGAGAGCAGACAGAAGGTTGTTGGTGGGGAACAGGCAGAGACTGCAGGGCAGGTAGTTCGTTCAGGCAGGCTTTCATTTTGTTGCCCATGCGTATGGAAAGTTGGATGAAATGCTATGAGTTGTCACAAGAGGAGAGATGCAGCCACAGCCTTGAGTCGAGTCCCAGACGGTAGGAAATGATGCAGCTGCATCTCTAGGGTGAGAGAACATTGAATAAAGAAGTCCTCCTGCAGTCCTCCGCCGATCCTGAGTATGGCGCTGGATTGACCACGAGACTGGCAGTATAGACTGGTGTAGAATAAGAAGTGGAGGGAGTGCTGGTTGTGATCGGAGGTGCAGCGGGGTTAACTGGAGGGGTAAGTGCATGGCGGAGAGCATCAACCGGCTCCTGAAATGAATTTGGTGTCGCTACACCTGCTGGGTTCATGCTTTTGGCTGGTCTGGTCTTATGTAATCAAACCCAGATTGGAAGATGGTGTTTGAACCCGAAGGCAGGTATTTATTAAAAACACAGTTTAAGGAAACAGGTGAGACTCAATCAGAAGATGTTGAGCAGTAATGATGAGCAGTAACCTGATAACAGTTAGTATTGATGTAAGGAGTGAGAGTACTCGAAGAGCCACACACACAAGCATCAGATGGAGACACAAGGAGAGGAGAAACTGGGGAAACAGATAGTAGGAGATGTTGGAGAGGAACCTTGGAGATATTGCTGAATATCACTGGAGTGAAACTTTTGGAGGCTACCTGGAGAACAATTAAGTAGCAGGTAAGTGAGTCTGTATTCCATGGGAGACCAGACATCAATTGAGGAGTGAGTGAGGCTTATATTAGGGAGCTGAATAGCGTGGTGATGGGAGACAGGTGCAGGTGATTAGTATTCGAGAGAGAGAGAGAGAGAGAGAGAGAGAGAGAGAGAGAGAGAGAGAGAGAGAGAGAGAGAGAGAGGGAAGGTTGTGTGTGTGTGGTGAGAGAGCCTGGTGAATCCGTGACACATGTATTCTTTAAAACATTTAATAATATTAATTTTCACTACTTTTATGTTTAAATCTTTTTTTGTTGTTGTCATATTTAAAACATACAATTTCTAAAAGTCATTTTGAAAAACAGTAGTCTGCATGCAATGACACCTAATGGACGAATTAAAGCCTGTTTCCCCAAAGAGTTTAATAATTGAAGACATTTCGTAAATGTCAATAAATTTATAGGGGTGTAATCTTAAGCTCTCATGTGAAAAAATATGAACTTTTATATATTTATTTGTCACACTGTAGGACCAATTAAATTAGTGTGAAATCAAATGGTCGATGACGCAAAAGTAGTGGGAAAACTTCAAAGAAAATATAAAGGGATAGTTCACTAAAAAATGAAAATTCTCTAATCATTTATTCACCCTCATGCCATCCCATACGTCTATGACTTTCTTTCTTCTGCAGAACACAAACAAAGATTTGTAGAAGAAAATCTCATCTCTGTTGGTCCTTTCAATGCAATTAAAAAAAAGCTATGGGCTGAAATATGTGCCACCAGAAACTGAATTTGAACCATTTATATTTGAATTTGAATGGCTAAACTTGAATAATTGCATTGAAAAACTGAATCTGAATCACATCATTTGAAATTGTATTGTTTAATTAAAATTGAATTTATTCAAAAACTGAATCTGAATTGTATCATTTGAAATTGAATTTATTCGCTTGGAACTGAAGTCCAATAAAATTTGATCCTCACTGAAAATTAAACTCTCTATATATCTTCACATTCACTTCTCACAATTCAGATTCAGTTCTCAAATTCAATTTCAAGTTACTGAGACAGACATCCGGGTAGTTGGAGGATGAAGGAAGAGCAATCGAGCGCAGATCGATAGATAGCGTTCATTGGCGCACAGGACTCCTCTTGGGCCAATCAGCACCAATGTTTTGGAGCACAGTACGTTACCCGCCATGAAACTATGGAATTACGATTGTGTCAATAATAATGAATGTAACTTTATAAAACTGAACGTAACTTTTTCAGAAACTATCAAAAATATTCCATTACAAAAGAAGAAAAACACAATTAAAATGAAAAATTGAACTCAGTCGCATCGAATTTAACAGGCTCTTCAAATATGCTTCATTTTTTGTTAATGTTTTTCAAAGATTCGTTTTCGCAAATCGTGGATTCTGAATACATTGCCACAGATTTCGCTTACGCTTCGCAGTTTTTCGTTTGCTGTTTTGAGACAAACCTCTCGTGGGGTGGGCTTAACAGTGATCTACTCTGATTGGATAGTGAGCTTTTGATGGACAGGTGCTCTCTGACCCGGATGTACAGACGTCACTCAGTGGCGCGCATATTAGAAAGCTCTGGCGGTGATTTGTAGTTATGCAATACGTCGTGCTTTGTTGTATTACTTACTAACAATATGTAAATAATATTTGACCTATAATTATATAATTTAATATTATATGAGACCTTCGATCGTCTAATAATCGTCTTCGATCAGTCTGTAAAGATGAGCTCTCAGGAGAGACACGGAGCGGCATCATCCTCCTCTTGTCCTTCAAGGCAGCTTGAAGTAAGTTCGTGTTACTGAAGTAACCAATAACATCGATAAAACTTTTATTCATGTAACGTTACAGTGTGCAACAGTTCTGGCTTTATTTTGCAAATGTATTGTTGTATTGTAAATGCATGCTAAATAAAATGTTGCTGTTTTGTCATTGTCATGACTGCAAAACTGAAACCTGGCCATATCTTGGTCCACTGTTTGACTCTGCCCCGACTGCTGAACGGACTGCTGCTGAGCCTGCCTTGTGCTGGTATTCCCGAGCGACTGGTTAAGAATTTCAAGGTTGTTATGTACAGATGCAGATGCAGCATCTGCACCAAGATTTCTGCCTTGCTGTAGAATAAAGACCAGTTTGATATCTGCACTGTCTACATTGACACGTCCTTGAATATAATAACTGTGCAAAAGAGCAAACAATCAAACTACATAACATCATGACATGACATCAGTGCATTGCAAACTTGTGAATGACAATAAAAAATTATTAAAAAATATATAAAAATATGATATTTTATATGTGTTTATCAAAACATTGTGAATAAATATAATAAAATATATGCAATATTCCACCACTGTGTTGAAATTTAGAGTGTTTTCTGTAAAATTAGAAAATTGTATCGATGTTATTGGTTACTTAAGTAACACGTAACTTACTTAAAGCTGCCTTGAAGGACAAGAGGAGGAGGAGTGGAGCATTGTTTAATAAGCAAGGTCTTTTATTCAGATATTCAGAATTTCTTTCTGAATACCAAATACCAGTAACCCCAAAAGAATTTGCTACAGTAATGGGTGCTATTCCCTCTGGTTTATGTATGCTTTTTAAAAACCGTAATTACTTCACCCCAGTATCTACTGCATCCTTTCCTAAACCTTGTGATACTGTTGGTCAAATCTGTTTTTCAGAGTCGAAAGCTAAAAACTATAAGATCTTTATTTCTTAAGGATTTGATTTCTGTTCCACTTGTTATTTCCTTTTGGAATAATTTGTTTGGTAACCTTAATTGGAAAAAATCTGGTCTTTACAGCAGAAACTCATTCTCACAAATAAAGTGAAAGAAATTTCCTTTAAGTTGATACACAGGTTCTATCCTGTTAAGAAATTTATACAAAGATTTAAATCTGACATTGAGCTAACATGCTCTTTTTGTGTGAATTCTGATGAAACTGGTTCATTTATTTTGGTCGTGTCATTACACTCAGAAGCTCTGGAATGAAATTGATGTTTTTATCAAGTGTAAGATTTTGCCAGGCTTCTCAATACATATGAGAAACATTATATTTGGGTATTTTGATTCAGACCCCACAAACGAAAATGTCTGTTTTGTTATTAATTTAATTATTTTCTTAAGCAAATTCTATATTCACAAATGCAAATTTTTAAACTGTAAACCTATCTTCTCTGTCTTCTTAAAAGAAATAGAAAATTATCTAAATTTGATTTCAGTATCTACTAATAAGAAAGCCATAAGGACTGTTAGAATCTGCACTGCATTTGATCTCTTCATGTGAACATTTTTGTGTGATGTAATGCCCTACCTCTTCTTTTATTGTTATATACATTATTATTATTATCTTTTTTTTAATTATTATTATTTTTTCTATTTATTTTTGTCTTCTTTATTGTTTTGGTTGATATTATGTGATGTACGTATGCTTTCTCTTTTGTATGTTCCTGTTCTTTGCATTAAAAAAACATTATATATATATATATATATATATATATATATATATATATTTTTAAATAAATAACAGGAAGATGATGCCGCTCCATGTCTCTCCTGAGAGCTCATCTTTACAGACTGATCGAAGACGATTATTAGACGATCGAAGGTCTCATATAATATTAAATTATATAATTATAGGTCAAATATTATTTACATATTGTTAGTAAGTAATACAACAAAGCACGACGTATTGCATAACTACAAATCACCGCGAGAGCTTTCTAATATGTGCGCCACTGAGTGACGTCTGTACATCCGGGTCAGAGAGCACCTGTCCATCAAAAGCTCACTATCCAATCAGAGTAGATCACTGTTAAGCCCACCCCCACGAGAGGTTTGTCTCAAAACAGCAAACGAAAAACTGCGAAGCGTAAGCGAAATCTGTGGCAATGTATTCAGAATCCACGATTTGCTAAAACGAATCTTTGAAAAACATTAACAAAAAATGAAGCATATTTGAAGAGCCTGTTAAATTCGTGCGACTGAGTTCATTTTTTTTTTTTCATTTTAATTGTGTTTTTCTTCTTTTGTAATGGAATATTTTTGATAGTTTCTGAAAAAGTTACGTTCAGTTTTATAAAGTTACATTCATTATTATTGACACAATCGTAATTCCATAGTTTCATGGCGGGTAACGTACTGTGCTCCAAAACATTGGTGCTGATTGGCCCAAGAGGAGTCCTGTGCGCCAATGAACGCTATCTATCGATCTGCGCTCGATTGCTCTTCCTTCATCCTCCAACTACCCGGATGTCTGTCTCAGTAACTTGAAATTGAATTTGAGAACTGAATCTGAATTGTGAGAAGTGAATGTGAAGATATATAGAGAGTTTAATTTTCAGTGAGGATCAAATTTTATTGGACTTCAGTTCCAAACGAATAAATTCAATTTCAAATGATACAATTCAGATTCAGTTTTTGAATAAATTCAATTTTAATTAAACAATACAATTTCAAATGATGTGATTCAAATTCAGTTTTTCAATGCAATTATTCAAGTTTAGCCATCCAAATTCAAATATAATGGTTCAAATTCAGTTTCTGGTGGCACATATTTCAGCCCATAAAAAGCAGTTAAAAGCAGCATAAAATGAATCCATAAGACTACAGTGGTAAAATACATAACTTCCATAAGCAATATGATAAGTGTGGGTAAGAAACAAATGAATATTTAGGTCCTTTTTTACTATAAATCTCCACTTTCAATTTCAGATGTGAAAGTGAATATAAACATGAAATGTAGGCAATGATGAGATAATTTTCATTTTTAAGTGAACACATTTCATAATACATACATTTTATCCTTAAATCTTGATGCTGGAAAAAAGCACACAACCATGTCCATTTGTCAGTTTCCCATTTTCAAAAGTTGACAGCTTTAAGGAACAGAGTGGAATGTGTGAGTTTTTTGCAAAACTGAAATTATTCCTGGTTTCATCTGCTCATGGCTCATCAAATGCTGGGTAATACTGTGAAACGGTTTCAGTTGGAAACACAACAGGCTTGTACACATGGGCCTAAAAGCATCTGTTGTGTACTGGCTCACCGTGGCAGATACTGAACCCTGCTGTTGAAAACCAGTTAATGAGGAGACACAATGCTGCCAGCCAAATCTTTATTTCCTCTGTAAATGAACTTTTTATTTGTGTTTTGTTCACACAAAAATGTTTACAAAATTAAAAATGGAGGTCTCTCCAACTTCAGCTCCAAATGCTTAATGACTGGTTGCATCTCAAATTTCTCTTTGGCGGTTTGGAGGTTTTGCATTTGGTATACATTTGGCAGATGCTTTAATCCATAGCAGCTTTATTCATGCTATACACTTTATTAGTATGTGTGTTTCCGTAAAATCATACCCATGATTTTGACATTGCTAGCACCATGCTCAACCACTATCAATTGTTATTCCAAGAAACCAATGAAACTACATGGAGAGCAAACAGATTTTTCTGAGGTCTCCTACTTTTCTATTGAAACCCCCCCCAGTAATCTCATCCCAGTGTCTCTTCTAGAGTGTCAGACTGGATCTCAACAATGTCTCAAACTTTGCTGAGATTTGGCAAGATACCAAAGTCTAGATACAAAATATTTCCTTTCAAGACCAAATTATCTGTGCTATGCTATCAACATCAATTTCATACCTCTATTTTCTTACTTTATCACAAGAGTTATCTCAATTGTCTATATGTATACAGTATATATTAAGTAATGTTAGTAGAAACTTCTAAGACAAAGTTGATACTTAAATAAAACATATAGATAGTCTCCCAAGTTATTTAAAGACCGTCCTTTTTTAAATTTGTTTATTAAGACCATTTTTTTCATAGGTTATATAGTCTGCCAGCATTTATTTCTTTTTTTGGAGCATCCTTTTCTTATAGTGGAGATTAGAGGGCTGCTTCATTTATAGGCAGCTATTCTCTCTACAGAAACGATCCATGATGCATCCTGACCTCTTTTTGGCTCTTTGTTATCTTTCCCGTTCTTCGAGCCCTATAGCTTGAAAGCTCCAGGTGATTTGTCATTTTCCCACCATACACAAGCTCATTTTTTTACTTTGTTTTTCAATTATCTAGGTGTATTGTGCACCACCATGTTTTGTTTGCACTGCCAGGCAGTCTTAGTGCTATTTAGCTTTTTCTCTCTCTTTCTCCCTCCTTCACATTAATACCCTGGGGAAATTTGGAGGCTGCAATATCACTCTCTGTATCACTGACCAGTTTACTTTCCGCGCCCGCCCAGACTCTGCCTCTGATATTGAGGCTGAATTGTCTAAGGGTTGGCATGCTTGTATCATGCAGTCTGATGGACAGTTATCCACATTGAGAGCTGAGAAGATAGTAGCCTACTAGTCTTGATAAAAATAATAATAAAAAAAAATAGTGTTGTGACAACAGTCTTTTGATACTCATCTGGGAGCCTGTAAAGAGGGAAAAAAAACAGTGAAACTGCACTAGTTTTATGATACACCATACTGAGAGGAAATTCCAAGGGGACTTAAAAGAAAAGACAGGATCAGAATGAAGCTTCAGACTCCCAACTGAGATGCATTTTTTGCTGTATCCTTAAAATAATTTAAGTACCTTTTAATCTCACCTGTCAATCACCAGTCATCAGCCATTTAGAGTGTTGATACTGAAAGCGCTGTGATTTAAATGAAATTAGAGTGTGATGAAGAGTTTGTTGTTTGGTATATTTGGTAATATGAATGCTAATGAAGGTAATAATAATGATTGCGTTGTTAGAGCTGGAACAATAATGACAGCAAATATGGCATCATTTGAATACATTCTCATTTTCTCTTCCTCTTGGTTTGCAGCTCAGAATATGGTGTTCCCACCAGTGGCTTTGTGGGTGACGGTTGGTCTGGCCTTGTGTTTGCTGGGACTGCTCATTGCGTTGGCTTCTGTCTGTCGCAGGAAAATCAAAGAGAGCTGTGAGGAGATGAGAGCTGGTAAGGACACTTCCCAGTGAGTATGTACTCAAGAACAAGGCCTTAACATAAATCACTACTTGAGCTTTTACATAGACTTCTCATGATTATATTAGATAACAACAATTGTTGATGACTAGACTTTGCTAGACTATTAGTCTGGTAGTCTAGATTCCTAATCCTCTTGTTTTGTACTCCATGTCTGAAGTTGGTTTCTAACTAGTCTCAGCCTCAGATGGCACACCCATGGACCACAGTGCATTCACTGAATGTCTGATGTATATTGCACACAAAACTGGAAAGCACTTAAATTCTAAGCTACAATCAGAACAGAAAGCTGATGCTCCAGCCTGACAGAAGTGGAACCCAACGTGGTATTCTGTTGTTGTAGCTGATTCGCCTCAAGATTTGACATTCTTTGTGCATTCTGAGATGCTATTGTGTTCACTGTAATTGTACAGAGGGGTTATCTGAGTTAACGTAAACTTTCTGTCAGCTCAAATCATTCTCCGTTGACCTCTCTCATCAACAAGGTGTTTCTGTTTGCAGCATTGCTGCTCACTGGATGTTTTTTGTTTATGGCACCATTCTAAGTAAACCCTAGAGGCTGGTGTGTGTGTGACAATCCCAGGAGATCAGCAGTAACAGAAATATTCAAACTGGCCCATTTGGCATCTGCTTTTATTTTGATTTTATTTGTAGTGACATAAATTAATTTAACAGAATTTACACACATTTGAGCAATTTTTTTTTAATGTTTTCTCTACATTCCTTTGTGTACAGTTTTATCCATGTCAGTAGTATTGACTATTTCTATTATTAGATAAACCCAACTCTAAATGGCACTGGCTACTTTACAAGTCGATCAGACAGTCTTTTCCTAAAGGAAAGTTCATGGTCGGAATGATACTGATATTCAATAGCTAACAACTTGAGATTTTAATGGATGTTTTGAGAAAACACTATGTAGTGTTATTTACTATGGAAGGCCTGATCCCGAATTGTTTTCTTGCTACTTCCTTGACAACTTAAAAATTTGGCCTAGACATATCATTGCTTCTTAAAACTCTCCATTAACAATCACAGCAATGTTTGCTCTCTTTATGACAGTATTTGTGTTAATATGATGCATTTGGGATTTTATACACTGAAAAAATTTAATTACGGTGAATAAGGTGATCTTTATAAAAATACAATAACAATGTTATAGGTATTACAGCAGTTGTTCTCAATTTTCTTTTGGTCACACCCCCTTTGAAATAAATTGTTTCATTTTTTTAATAACCGGGTATGTTCAAGCAATCTCACACATTGCAAACAGAGTAATGAATATCGTTACTTTCCATGCATCTTTCTTACAAATCTTGTGAAAGCAACACAGCTTGTAATAATTCACGCGGAAGACCCCAAAGCTCTGTCGTGGCAGCCTGTCTGAGCAGAATGCTAAAAGCCAGACAGTGTTTAAAGCAAAGTCCTCATGTTGCCAAGGCCCTTTCTCCCTCCCACTGTTGCTGGATGTTCATTAGAGCTGGCTAAATAATTATTTGTGTCATGTAACTAGGGACTGCAGACATTGAGGTTGAAATGACAGAGGGAGAAAAAGAGCAAGAAGAATGTGAGGAAAAGGAAACATTGACAGAAAGATAGAGATGGATTTTGCAATCATATGAAGAAAAAAGTGAGATAAAGAGATGTAAGAAATGAAAGAACATTGCTTTCCTGAGTATAGGAGGCCACTGCCATACCAACTGTAGTGATTTCTATCTGTAGTGCAGGAGACATTTAAATAAAGGTAATTCCAGTGTTGCACAGGGCCCATGGGCTTTTAAAACTACATCTGCAACTGCCTTTTACCACTGAGAAAGACAGAGATGGAGTCAGAAATGGGAAGAGTGAAAGAAAGATTGGTGGCTTTCGGAAAACAATGCAAGGTGGAAACATGCATTTGGCATTTGACATTATTCTACAAAATGTTGAATCAATTTGGTAATTATAAGAAGACTATTTTAAAGTCTGTTGCAGGAGCCACATTTCCTGCTGCTAGGTGGTGGCACTATGACAGTGACCCAAAAGAGTCACATCCATGTGATTAGCCCCCAAGACTAAACATATATCTCAATTATGATCTAAATCACACATTGCACACTGAAGATATGAGACACTTCCTGTTTCCCATTTTTCGCCATCAATTTAATGCCTCACCATTGCAAAATAATTTAATATATAAAAAATCTATCGATAATATATATTTTTTTAAATGGCAATAACTATAATAGCTAATAACTATAATTATGAAAGTTGTCCGGCTTGATTAGAACTGTACATGTTCCAATTTTGTTGACTGTAGGTGAAAAGGGGGTGCTACAGAGGTCATATTACAAGCCCATTTTAAAGAGGGAACTACAGAGGCCCCCTACACACCCATGTGTGAACCTTTGCCCAGTCCTGTTGGCCAGTGACTCTGATATGTGTGCAAAATGTAATAACATTTTAAGCATGCCAAAACCAAAATATAGAAAGGAATAATAACAATGAATGCATTGCCATGGCAACCGTATTTAATATATAAAATATTCCTTTACAATTTTACACCAGCAGTATCTTGACAATATTCAAAAGAATGTAAACACAAGAGGGCTCCCCTAGGAGGAGTATTTAAAAGTTCAGAGTCTGCAAATTTCTCAGGGAGAGACCATATATTCCACCCACATGACCATTTTCAAGGGGGCACTACAGAGCTTTCTGAATAAATTCTGGGGGCCTGGGTAGCTCAGTGATAAAGAGACTGGCTACCAGCCCTTGAGCTCGCTAGTTTGAATCCAGGGCTGAATGACTCCAGCCAGGTCTCCAAAGCAGCCAATTTGGCCCCGTTGCTAGGGAGGGTAGAGTCACATGGGGTAACCTCCTTGTGATCGCTATTATGTGGTTCACTTTCGGTGGGCCACGTGATGAGTTGTGCGTGGATGCCTCAGTGGATGGCATGAAGCCTCCACACACACTATATCTCTGTGGTAACGCGCTCAACAAGCCAAGTGATAAGATGCACAGGTTGACAGTCTCAGATGCGGAGGCAACTGGGATTCCTCCTCTGCCACCCGGATTGAGTTGAGTCACTACATATTGTCATATTCTGTATATTGCTTGTATCTACTGTATATAATTTACATTTTTATATCAGTAAATCATGTGTGAGCACTTACTTTCAGCATACAAGTGTTCAGCATATATTGCCATTTTTAGATTCGTAGCCTAGAGGAGCGCGGGGCACAAACTAACGTGAGGTTTGTTGTCATACACATGGTTTAAACGTTTCAACACATGCTGGTAAGACGAAACTTAATTTGTTTACTTGTTGCCATATTAACATTGTGTAGATAATTTTTTTTTTTAAAGAAAGTCCAAAAGGAATTTGGGCAAACGCACCGGTATGAACACACATGGCACAACCCAGCCATGAAACACTCAGTTTATATAGAAAGGAAACACAATGCATGTCGGCGCTGCACATTAAAAATCAGATCACCTGGTTACCGCACACATGAGAGTGATTAAGAGCGAGAGAGAGAGAGAGTGCGATTAATACGGCCGTGAAGGCAATCACAATGGGGGACGTATTTCCCTTTTCTTTTTCCTGTAAAAGAGCACAAGCTGCAGAAAAAACTGCTGACACTAAATGACATTGATAACAGCCAGAACAAAAATGTATCATAAATTCTAAATAACACATTCCAGCGCCGGATCGGCAATCAGAACATACACAGATCAGATGAAAACTACAACACAATAACTGGAGATGTTTAACACATGAAATGAGAAATAAAATTAAATGAAGAATGTAGTTACACATACTTCATATACATAAAGTACGAAAGAGGGATCCCTTTTAGACAGACACGTAAAATCTTCTCTGTGTTATTTTGGGGATCATTCATGGAGCTTGGATGCCCTCTATTGGACATTTCTTTTAATTTCCACTTAACACACTGGGTAAGACATAGCCTGTGTTTCTAGAATTTTTACATTTCAGTTGATATATTTATTATATTTTATTGACATAAAAATTAATATTATGTTTATTGACAATGAACTTTAAAATCCAATTACGCGAAATACCTCAAAACATGTGAATATGCACAAAAAGGAAAGACATTTAATGCATTGCCATGGCAACAGTATTTAAGATATGAAGAATCCCTTCAGAATTGTAAATCTTAATATTATTCTAAAAAACATTTTTGTTTGTGGTGCTATGGCCGTGACCACAATAGCCACATCAATGTGATCAGCCTGCAAGGACAAACTTTTGGCTCAATTGTCATGTAAATAAAAACATGCACGCTGAAGATATGAGACATTTCCTTATTCCAATTTCTTTATGTAATTTTATCACGTCGCCATGGCAATGGCGTTCGATATATAAAAAATCATTTTGCAATTTAGCATTGTCAATGTCTTGGCATGATGTTGCCCAAATTTGCTGTCACCCACATTTCAAATCAAATAAAAATCAAATAACTTTATTGTCACACGGCCATATACACAAGTGCAACAGTAGGTGAAAGTGTTACGAATGAGGCAGCGAAGCAGACGAGAAGAGCGGATCTAAATGCAGACTCACTTTATTTAAACAGTCAAACCAATAAACACAAAGGAAAACCCTCAATGGGAAAATAAACATAAAACTGAGAACACGATGAAACAAAACTGAAAACTCGGGCAGGGAACACATACCAGGCTAACAACAACATTCAACGATAGACCAGGACTGAACCAAAAACCAGGGTTAAAATACATGAACATAGGAAAAAGGGACCAATGAACAAACAGAACTCAAACAAGATGATAAGGTGATAAACAGAAACCAAAGGGAAACTAAACGAGGGCAGGTGAAAACAATGAACAGTGAACACGAGGGCTGACAGGAAGACTATGGAGGTACAAGGGTGACAAAAGTGAAAACTAAGGAATAACAAAAGTGACAAAAATGACAAACAAAGGGCAACAGTGAGACAAGACAAGGTATACGTAACAGAGCCCCCCCTCAAAGGATCGGATCCCAGACGATCCTAAAACAAAAACCAAAGACAAAAAAACCCCACAAAAAACAAAATGAGCACCAGGGGCAGACATGCAGACCGGGGGTACAAGAACAGGCAGGAAGTCCAAGGGGGCACAGAGGGCAGGCAGGAAGTCCAAGGAGGCCTGGGAGGAGGCCACAGGTCAGAAACAGGGTCAGGGGCCCTGGGAGGAGGCCACAGCACAGGGGCCGGGTCAGGAGGCCTGGGAGGAGGCCACAGGTAAGGAACGGCCAGGGGCCCTGGGAGGAGGCCCTAGAGGCGGTGACCTGGAAGGCTCTGGCGGCAGGGCCGATGAAGGTGGCGCCATAGGAGGCTCTAGAGGCGGAGGCCTGGAAGGCTCTGAGGACAGAGCTGAGGAAGGCTGAGGAGATGGAGCTGAGGAAGGCTCAGGAGGCGGAGCCGAGGAAGGCTCAGGAGACGGAGCCGAGGAAGGCTCAGGAGACGGAGCCGAGGAAGGGGGCGCCGTAGGAGGCTTTGGGGGCGGAGACCTGGAAGGCTCTGGAGTCTCTGGGGCCTGAGCCGTAGGAGGCTCAGGAGGCTTTGGGGGCGTAGCCGTAGGAGGCTCTGGAGGCGGAGCCGTAGGAGGCTCGGGAGGCGGAGCCGTGGGAAGTTCTGGAGGCTCAGGAGGTGGAGCCGTGGGAGGCTCAGGAGGCGGAGCCGTGGGAGGCTCAGCTGAGGGAGGCTCTGGAGGCGGAGCCCTGGGAATCTCGGGAGGAGGACCCCTGGCAGACTCGAGAGATGGAGCCCTGGGAGGCAGAACCCTAGGAGGCTTGGGAGGAGGAGCCCTGGGTGGCTCGGGAGACTTGAGAGGCGGAGCCCTGGAAGGCCCGAGAGGCCCGAGAGGCGGAGCCTGTGCCCACGCCTTCCACGGTCAGTGAGCCTGTGCCCACGCCTTCCATAAAGCATCTGTATAAATTTATTTGTTTACTCCTGTTCCAACAGAGAGAACCTGGGAAGCAGTAGTCAAACCCTCATCCAGATTATAAAATCTAACCAATATATGAGGAGAAGACCACCTTGCCTCCTCCGCAGTCATCCACGGCTTCTGGTTGGAGCGTGTGGTGATGGTCTTGGAGAAGGTGACATCATCAATGTACTTGCTGATGTAGCTGGTCACTGATGCTGTATTCCTCCAAGTTGGTAGAGTCGCCATATGTTGCAGCCTCCCTGAACATGTGCCAGTCAGTACACTCAAAACAGTCCTGAAGAGCAGAGATGGTTCCTGCTGGCACCTGCTTCTGGAGCAGTTTTGCATCTGAGGAGCAGTCTGTATGCTGGAATTAGCATAACAGAGATGTGGTCTGAGTAGCCGAGGTGGGGGCAGGGCTCTGCCAGTACACGCCTGGGATGTTTGTGTAAACAAGACCAAGCGTGTTCACCCCTCTCGTTGTATTTACATTTACATTTATGCATTTATGCATTTGGCAGAATTACAGGGACAATCCCCCCAGAGCAACCTGGATTTAAGTGCCTTGCTCAAGGACACAATGGTGGTGGCTGTGGGGATCGAACCTACAACCTTCTGATTACCAGTTCTGATTACCAGTTAAGTGCTTTAGCCCACTACGCCACCACCACTCCTCACTCGTTGCAAAGTCCACATACTGATGGAATTTAGGGAGCACTGTCTTGAGATTCACATGGTTGAAATCTCCGGCGACAATAAACAGTCTGTCAGAGTGAGCGTTCTTCAGTTCACTAATAGCCCCATACCGAGCGCTTCCTTAGTGTTAGCGCTGGGGGGAATGTAAACTCTGGTTATAATAACAGTGGTGATTTCCCGTAGTAAATAAAAAGGTCTGCATCTAACAGTCACAAGCTCCACCAGCGATGAGCAGTAACTAGAGACTAGCATAGAGTTATTGCACCATTCCGTGTTGATATAAACACACAAGCCACCACCTCTGTGTCTTACCGCACAGAGCTGCATTTCTGTCGGCACGAAACAAGGCAAGCCTGTCTAGCTGAATGCCGGTGGCCGGAGCTCTGTCTCTGAGCCACGTCTCCGTGAAAACAAAGCTGCAGTAGTCTCTTAGCTCACGCTGTGTAGTCTGCTGTAGTCGGATGTAGTCCAGTTTATTGTCCAGGGAGCAAACATTTGAGAGCAGGATAGACGGGAGAGCCGGCCGGCTAGGGTTTGTTTTTAGCCTAGCATGGACCCCCGCCCTCTTGCCGCACTTTTGCTTCCTCGCACACCGCTTACGACGTCCCCTCCCCCAGTCATTGGCATCAGGCGACGCCGAGGACTGGAGGCCTGGGCCCGTATTCATAAAGAATCTAAGAATCCTTTTAGAAAACTCTTAATTTAGCTTAAAAGTGATTCGGGACTGATCTGAGAGCAACTCTGAGTAAGGAAAAGACAAAAAAATTCAACTTAGTGAGGAGGCGGGGCTGACCATGTTGCTATGTGTGACACAATCTTTTGAAGACTCTGATTGGTTGGTTGTCCAAGAAGGGGAAAAAAAAGAGTTATTTTAAGTATAGGGTCTATTCTAAGCCTTCACTTTGAAATTAAATGCGTATTTTTTCCTATTTGACCATTTTCTCACACACACACTATATATGTGTAGATAAATCCTTTTTTTAATTATTTACCATGCTGTTAATTTCCTAAGTTATTTGATTGGCTTAGAATGATAAAAATTGTTCCACTCTTTCCAATTACACTGATTGCTGGCATGTCTATTTAAGTGGTGGTTTGAATGTTGGTTTTAATGTAACAAACATGGAATCAAAATCAAGAAGGACGAGAAAGCCCAACTGGACAGAGGAACAGTGTTTACTGTTAGCCCATTTAGTGGAAGAACACAAGGCCATCCTTAAAGGAAAATTCGGGCCGGGTGTCACAGCACGGGGCAAGAAGCAGACATGGGAGCGTATAGCACAAACTATTAACGGTTCATTCCCCCCGCTTGTGCGCACCATTGAAGACTGCGAGAAATGTTGGTACATGTTGCAATCAAAAGCCAGAGAGGAAATTGCAGCACACAAGCGGGAGTCATCACGCACAGGTGAGTGATATAACACTTGTTTTTTTTAAACCGCTGGCAAACTTATCTCAAACAATTATATGTATACTGTACATGTGGTCCATTGTATTGTTTTCTAGGGGGGGGACCACCTGCTAAACAGCTGTCCCAAGTAGCCCAAACCGTGTTCAACATCTTTGATCACTCTGAAACCAGTATTACCGGTTTGAAGGAGGGCATAGACAGCTCAATGATTCAGCTGGTAGAACTACAAAAATTTTAATTTTAATAAACCAACAGCCAAGTAACACAATATAAAGACATTTTTATTTAACATAGCCAAGGCCATTTCACATATTTATATCTGGCATTCTTTGAACTGAAAAAAAATAAATAATTGACCTAAATTTATTTAAAATAACAGAGATTATATGTTTTCTGCTCTCAGTAGCACTGAGCCTTCAGCAGAGGAATGGGGACCGTCGACATCGCAGATGTATTCACGATTTTTATATTACATTCACTGTTACTTACATGAAATGCAAATTAGTAAACTGGGCTCTGTAAGGATTCCCACTTTGGGACAGATCTCTCCCTTGTGGAGGGTATTCTTCATCATCCTCTTCATCAGCCCAGTTGTCCGTGGGAGGGTCTGCAATTTGTCTAGCTTTACAGATGTTATGAAGCACTGCACAGGCTGTTATCACTTTGCAGACCTTTCCTGGTGCCAGTCGCACCTCTCCATGTAAAAATGTGAAAGCGCCTCTTTAGTTGACCAATACCCCGCTCAACTACGGCTCATGTTTTCTTGTGAGCTCTGTGAGTTAATGAAAATGAACAGAATTCAGTTGATATTTTCAAAATATAATGGTAGGTTATTTATGGGAAGTAGTGTAGCCAACAAATACTAAGCTACTGCAACACATTTGTTGTTGTTTAAATTTTAAGTCCACACACATTAATTGTATGTTGTCACTGTTACCTGTTGTAATTTAGCTGTGACCCCTGCTCAGGATGGAGGTAAGGTGTGAGGAGCCATGGTTTACAAGGATAACCACTGTCCCCTAACAAGTGGCAATTTGTTGGAATACGACGTCCTTCAAACAGATGTCTCAGGCCACTCTCCGCCAGTATCCTGGCATCATGTGTTACGCCGGGCCATTTTGCAACAATGTCTAAAATCTTATAATCTGCACTGAAAACAACTTGAACGTTTATGCTGTGGTACCTCTTTCTATTAACATAAACGTCCTCTTTCGACGGTGCGATAATTCGGATGTGGGTTCCATCTATTACTCCGACAACACCAGGGAAGCCTGCTATATTGACAAATGCAGTTTTTTGAGCCTGCAAGGTGGGAATGTCCAGTGGAAACGAAATGAACTGCGACACAATAAGAGGTTCTGAAAGTGCTGTAATTGTTTGTGTGATCACTCTGCTTACAGAAGGTTGTGACAGACCCAAATCATCACTGCTGCATTGTTGCATTTTCCCAGTTGCCAAATATCGTAATGTAGTGATTACTTTCATTTCTGGCGTTATGGCATTCCTGCGCTGTGTCGGTGATGTTAGCGCATCTCTAATAAGATCAGTCACAAACATGATCCCTGCACGATCTAATCTATAGCGTCTTAACAACTCACTGTCATCCATTGTCTGCAACACATTTCTTCTCTCTCTTCGTCTTTCTGCCATTTTCTCCTCTGCTAAAGAAACTCTTAAGCCTCTTAAAAGTCCTCGTCCGTGCTCCTAACAATTTTGACCTTAAGACCTCTTTTAAGGGTTAAGATACTCTCTGATTTTTTCTTTAATTTTAGGAGTAAACACCCACATTTCTAAGAATTTTCTTAGAATTTTGTCACTAGGAGCTACTTTTTGCATTAAGATTCTTTATGAATACGGACACTGGTCTCCTCAGAAAGCCAAGTTTGCATAGGTTCTCCTGCAGATCATCATGCATCTTGGTTTTTGCATGAATCTTATATTTTATCAGTGTCTGGCGATGGTATACACAAGCACCGGTGTTTCCGATGTCCATGTGACGTAAAAGTCGGGCTAAGTGACAAAAATAGCACCATTTTCGATCCGGAGTGGCCGATGTGTGCCTATGTGCCACCATCTTGGATCAACTCCTTGGATCAACATTCCTTCTAACTTAGACAAGAATAGAGTGATAAAGTTTCTTGCAGATCAAGGGTGTTCTTGGATCTTTAAGCCACACCATGCTTCACATATGGGTGGACCGTGGGAGTGGATCATTGGCCTGATTTGAAAGATTTGGGATTCCATGATGTTGCAGTTGGGACCACACATGAGATTCTCACAACATTCAAGTGAAGATAGGAGACAAGTGAAGATAGGAGAGTTTGGAAGGTTGAGATAAAAATTGTGAATAAAGAAGAGACAAGATTGTTTCTTAGACCAATATCTGAAGTGATGTTTCTCCTCTCCTTTAAATACTGATGGGACAGTTTTACTCTTTAATTTATCTCAGTCTCATAGAAGCTAATGATTTTTATCTGATACCAGGTGGGGAAAGTGTTGTTGGTGCAGTTAAATGTGCACTGTCTCTTTAATAATTCTCTGTTTACTGATGATGTTTACAGTGTTGGCCAGCAACTGAGGAAGTGATTCAGTCTATTAGATGGGAGCCAAAGAATAGATTTGTGTTCAAGGAATTGTAATCCATCTGCTACATTTCATGCCTTGCAAGCATCATCTGTATTTTATTTTGTGTTTGGGAAAATATTTTACTATGTTTGAGAGTATTACATGATTTTGTATAAATATCATTTTTAATTTAGTAACTGAAACATGAATGATGCATTATCATGTGCTGACCCACATTATGCCTAGCATTGTGGTTATTCAATGTCAGCTATTTGTTTTTAGAATATGCATATCTTTATAAGGATGTTGAATGTGTTAATATGTTAAATTGAAGATCATTAGTGTAAAAATGTGAATAATACGTGTTTCTTCTTCTTCAGACTTTCTTAAAGTACTGATGCAGTTGTATTGTATTCTTTACAGTTTTACCCAACTTCAAATCAGCCATTAAAAAAGTTAAACTGAATCTTCAACAGAGTAATGATTTGTGGAGGAGTTATCTGTCTGTCAACATGTGCAAGGAGAACAGGGATGGCAGAACACCCTCATCGGCCCACATGTGGACTTAGACAGGCTTTACAATTTAATGGAAAAGCTGAGCTCTTTTGGTGAATGGAGTAGGCTGAAAGGTGCATGCCTAACTGATGCTGTCTGCTCCGGTATCGCTGCGGGTACTTTGGCGGAGATTGGACTGGACACTCCTCGCATCAGACTTTGGAGCACAAGGCTGAGGAGGTCAGTCAGAGTCGAGAGCCGAGTAACTCATTTTTCTTGGCTGTCATAATGTGGGTGGAGAGGTTGAGGCGGATCTTAACTACAATAAGCAGCTTCTGAGATTGGCCTGTAAGCTCACATATCAGTATGGAGAGCCAGCAGAGAGGGAAATGAACAATGTTGGTTTGTTATTTTATTTCTTCTCTTGGTGCCTGGATCAAACTAACTTCACTAAACTTAATTCCTCTTCTCTTGTGCTGAAATTGGTTTGTGCTTACTAGAATAAAAAATAAAAAAAACTGCTCCGAGTGGATGAAGCTGGAAGTGTTGTTGACATTTATTTGCATTTATTCATTTGGCAAAGCTTTTATCCAGTGACTTACCCCCCGAGAAACCTGGAGTTAAGTGCCTTGCTCAAGGACACAATGGTGGTGGGTGTGGGGATCTAACCAGCAACCTTCTGCGTACCAGCTCTGTTATTTAGCCCACTACACCACCACATACCGAATGTCGAATGTTGAGTTGAGATATCCACAGGGTGGTTTCCAAAGCATGTTGAATTTAACTTTTCGATTAAACGCCTTAATTCTGTGCGATTATTTAAATAAAAAAATGATGCGTTAAATTAGCGCAATTAATCGTAAACCGTATCAAGGAATATTCCTACCACCAGAGCAATTTAAGTACCAACTGTTTTCAGCAAGGGGCAGTTAGCAAAACTCCAGCTGTATAGCCAATGCAAAACTGTAAAAACAGAGAACATTCCAAACCATTTGTGCATTCAAACACAGCTGGGCAAAGTGTAAATCCGAAGGCAAGGATCCCGAGAAGTTTTTTTCTAAGTTTCAAACTACACTTAACTTGACAGAGCGACTTAATACCACTGTGTTTATGATGCGTCACAACCAAAGTGAGATGCTCCAAAAGCATCTGTCTGACACATGTATACATTGACATGTCCTTAGAAAAACCTTTATAATAAATCTTTCTCAGACAGATTGACGAATTCAATTGCAAAACGGATTGCAGTGGAATGTAGACAAATGATAGCCTTATGTTCAATAATATGGAAATAAACAATGTATTGCCTTCTAAAGCCACTTAAGCAGTTAAGAGATGAAATCCTGAAAGCATATGTTTGACCAAGTGAAAGTGATTGATGGTCAATTTCTCCAGCCGGGTATCACACTCACATATCCATATTTTTCAATAATATTAGATCAGTTGTACAGAGTGACATAGGACACTCAGACAAATGAAAATACAACCCAGTTGTTGATAACAAAGAGCCGTCGGGAAATGTTATTCCAGGTGCCTCATCATAACCCGATGGCAGGTCACTTGGGACAGGGGAAAACACTAAGCCATCTCATGGCCCGTTTCTTTTGGCCAGACATTCATGGGGATGTTCGCCGGTGGTGTGCGGCATGCCGTGAATGTCAGCCGGCCGCTCCAAAAGCGCCATTTCACCCCCTTCCATTGATTGAGGTGGATTATGCAACACGATATCCGGAAGCAGTGCTGCTGTGCAACATCTCAGGACGTAGTGTCATGGAGGCACTCTTCAAAAGTATCTCCGAAGTGGGGATTCCAAAAGAGATCCCCATTGTTTAGGGCACAACTTTGATGTCACGAACACTATGTAAGCTGCACTAATTATTGAGTATTAAATCGATTCGGACAATTAGTCTTATCAGTGCTTGTCTACCACAAAAATGTAATGCATATTAACGTTATATTATTTATATATATATATATATATACATTTTTATATTATAAATATTTATAATTATTTAATCACTTTATATTGATTTATTGATATTTGCAGGGCTTTCTCTGAAAATATGTATATATGCAATGAATTTTGATCAATTAATTGGCATATCATGTCATTAATTCAATTTAAAAAATAATTGATTGACAGTCCTAAAATGAAGTAATGCAGTCAACAGGAATGCATATTTTATTAATCCTACACCCTAACCTTATCCCCAACCCTAAATCTAATCATCAGTGGAATAAAAATGCAATCTTATAGGGAAAATACAACCTCTGAATCACACTCACCATTGTTTATGTGAACTTGATTATTCCTGGTTGTTGCGGAGTGTTGTCATGCGGTTTCAGGGAACATGAACATTCAGAAGCAGCCTGTCGATTTCCTGCATGATCATGCTGGTGTGTCAATGTTGACTATCCCAAAAATTATCACTTCATTATCTAAGACATTATATATTCTCTTTTATATTGAGATAATTTTTGGGATGTAAAGTATGTCAATGTGAATAGTCAGAAATACTCTCTTAGTCACAGAGAAACAGGCTTCATTCTAATTCTCAGTCTACATTTTTTAAAAAGAGGAATGCTTGAAGTGGTATCCATAAATCACCTCAATTAAGGAGACCAGATGTGAACAACACTTGATATACTGTATATAAATCACACTAGGAGGATATAAACTTTGGGCGCACACATGTTTGTGCATATTTGCATACAAGAATACAAAGTACACTCACTGAGAACTTTCATAGGAACATTGTACACCTAGTTATTCATGCAATTATCTAATCAGCCACTCATGTGGCAGCAGTGCAATTCATAAAATAATGCAGATACGGGTCAGAATCTTCAGTTAAAGTTCTCATCAACAATCAGAATGGGGAACACATGTGATCTTAGTGATTTCAATGGTGGCATGATTGCTGGAGCCAGATGGGCTGGTTTGAGTATTTCTGTAACTGCTGATCTCCTGGGATTTTCACACTTAACAGTCTCTAGAGTTTACTCAGAATGGTGTCAAAACAAAAAAACATCCAGTAAGCGGCAGTTCTGCAGACAGAAACAGTGTTCAATGGATATCTCCTCACACTTCCTTAAAGTAATAATTCACCCAAAGAAGAAAATAAAAAATTAATCACACATTACAACGCATATGATTTGTGCACTCCAAGTCTTATAAAGACAAATGTGTAAGTTACTTTGTGTAAGTAAAATACTCAAATTTAGGTTATCACTGAACAATACTAAAAATGTCTAGACACTTTAGTTTTCATTACCTTATTTAATATCAGTTGTGTATCTGTGTTTGTGATTTCATGCTTTCTACGGGTATGATTTGACTCATGGTTGCCCCTTGCAAGCCACACTGGTTGAATGTTGGCACATTTATACTTCTACACATTATTAAATGTTCCTGAACTCTTTTATTTCTTAGCATGTGTGAATAATTTTTTTATTTCTGCCACTTGAAGAACAAAATGGATCTTTGACACCTAGTGTACCTCATTTATTCTAATCTTTTCTCTCTTCACAGAGGAAGAAGCAAAAGAACTTGAGGAAGCCAAAGAACTAGAAGAAGCCATGTCAGGTCAGTCTTTCAGAATACTTTGTAAACATTTTGAAATGTACAGGATTATAGTCACATGCTTACATCACATGCATATAAAGTTCCGAGCCACTTCAGCCACTTGTTGCTAATTTTGGGAGCCCAAGTTTCTGATCACCAATAGATATCAATGACATGTAAACAATGCATCGTGCAAATTAAATTCCTTATGCACATCTTGTAAGTACATCAAAACTACATCATGTTTTAATGTATTCATATGTCTGATGTAGTTGTTGCATCTTGGTTTTGATTAATGGTCTTTTGGAGGGAGTTTTCAGTTCTGAAATTTACAGTATATTTTACTAGTATGTCAAGCTCTTTTATCTCAAAAGATCAGGGGAAATTTGCTTTCCCATGGCATGTCTCCTTCAAGAAAAGAGGCCAGTGCCTTAAGACACAAACACACAAACCCCTCAAATCATTGGTATTTTGGGACCGATCCAGGGGAACTTCTGCAAAGTGCAATTGTTATAATTTTCTTTTCTTTTTTGGTGGATGGCTGTACTATTAATGTTAGCTATTATGTTCTCTGGCTTGACAATAAAAACAGTAATGGTTCAAATTCTTAATGACCCTCAATGGCATTGTAGTAATTATGATATTTAATGCAACTGGGGAAAATGTGCATCTGAAACAAATATGAAGACTGAAATAATAGGACTCTCTTTCAAAATAAAACCGTTCTTTAGTAATTTAATTTTGTACTTATCATTCTTTTTTTGTAATATGAAACCCTCCAAAAATGAATCTCTTGGAAAATTCATGAATGTTTCAGCCTAAATTGCCACAATTGTCAAGCAGAACAAGCCCCCCCCCCGCGTCAACCACCCTCAGGTGAAGGCCAAAGTAAACGCTGGCAGAGTCCAGCTTGGCTCCCCCTGTGGCTTTAATGTCATTAAAGATTCATTTGACTCCTTTTGTCTGATTGAATTATTCAGCCTGGCCATGAGCTGCAGAGTTAATGCTATGAGATTTTAATAAGCAGGCAGGTGAAGAGGGTCAGTGAGAGAGAAAGAAAACGAGAGAAAGACTGAGGGGCAAAGAGTGAGAGAGAGAAAGCCATAAAGACAGGAGAGAGAGAGAGAGCGGGTCAAAATGTGTCTGTGGTAATGGGGGTCTCATAAATATTTAATATGTGATGTGTGTCAGATGTGTGCTCGGATGACATAACATGAAATGTTGACATGGTGGGAATTCCGTAATGTTCCGAAGATTCCCACAGGCTGCTATTAAGCTAAGCCCCCTTTAAAAGATTTTTGTGTCAGCATTTTTTTTTCTTTTCTTCAAATGACAAGTCTGCATTCTGTTTGCTACAACCATTCAAATGTAATACAAATCTAGGACTTGAATTGCAGTATTGGGTATGTTACTCCAAAAAAGTAATTAATTACTAATTACATCTTCTACATTGTAATTAGATTACAGTACTTATTACTATGTCTGAAATGTAATTCAATTACTCATTACTAATTACTTTTCTAAAACCCATATTAACTTTGACCAGATGGACAATAAAAGGATAAAAATCTAATTATTATTTAAATTATTTCAAATAAATCCTATAATATAAAATAAATTATTCTTGAACTGTTTTTAAACTGTTCCTAAATTGATAATAAAATCTGTTACTCAAAATGTATGACTCTCTTTATAATTTATTGTCCAAGCAAGTACATTTGTTGCAAAAGGCTGTATTTCATGTTAAGTACAAGAAATCAAAGATGATTTTATTATACTGTATATAAACAGTATATAATCTAGTATAATGCATAACACATGCAGATACAATCTTCTTTGTGTTCTTGTAAATACATTTTATCTTAGTGCATTCCTGGTTAAATCTTTAAACAGATGATTAACTGTACATTTCCATGTTATGTATTGTGTGTTAGAATGTATTATATTCTTTAAAGGAGTAACAATGAATTTGTAAGTACTAGAATGTACTATACCTTTATGAAATGATGCAGGGTTACATGTTCATGGGACATAGTTGATTCTAGATTACATTTAGTTGGTCCTGAAGAAACAGTGGCTGCAGAAAGCAATATTTGTTTTCTGAATTCCCTCTCCCAGCCAATTTGAAAGGTGCATTCTGGCATAGGTGACATTTGTTCACCCCACACATGCCAAGCCTCAAAAAAAATATCTTATTAAAACCAAAAAAAAAAAAAAACATATTCAGGTAAAAAAAAAAAAAAAAACATTGGTAACTGCAGTTCTGCAATTAGTGGTTGCCTTGTATTCTAATACATGTCATTTTATCAACAAGATGGAACTGAACACACACCAATCAGCCACAACATTAGACATTCTAAACCAGCTCATCTGGCACCATGTCACGAACCCCGCTCCTCTGCTTCTCCCCGCATCGTCTAGCACACACACGCACACTCCCTCGACCTCACTCCCTCGCTCCGCCCCCTCGAGCTTTTCACGCTCTTTTTGCTCGCTCGAGCCCTCACGCCCACTTTGCTCCTACTCGCTCACATGCTCGTAGGCAATCTCCATTCCTCGAGTTTCTCACGCGTTTCCAATACCCCAGAACATTATGACCACCTGCACTCGTGTCATCTGCACTCCTGCACATTAGTTTCACCTGCACTCGTTTCATCACCTGTCATGGTTTACACCTGCACTCTCCCCTATATATATCACTACCCTTTCGTCTCACGGTTGTTGGTTATTGTATTTAGTTTCCCGTGTCTTTGCCCCCGCTAGTCTCGTCTAGTTTTGACCTCCTCTCGTTCACCTCTTAGCTTGCCAGCTCCCCTTGTTCCCCTGTCTTTTGCTCATTCTAGTCCCGTCTCGCTGATCCTGTTTACCCCGGCTTTGACCCTCGCTCCCCTCTACTACTCTCCCGGATTTGCCCCCTTTACTCTCTCCGATTCCCCGGCTTCGACCTCTCGCTCCCCTTGACTACTCTTCACTGGATTTGCCCCTTGATTGTACTTTTGCCTGCCTGCAATAAAACACAGTTTGACTTACATTGTGACTGTCTCTTCTTGTGCGGGTTACACACCAACAGTCATCCATGCAATTTTCTAATCAGCCAATTGTGTGGCAGCAGTGCAGTGCATAAAATCATGCAGATACAGGTCAGGAGATTCAGTTAATATTCACATCAACCATCAGGAGGAGGAAAAACGTTATCTCTGTGATTTGGATCATGGCATGATTGATTGTGCCTGATGGGCTGGTTTGAATATTTCTGTAACTGCTGATCTCCTGGGATTTTCAAACTTAACAGCCTCTAGAATTTACTCAGAATGGTCCCTAAAACAAAAAAACATCCAGTGAGTGGCAGTTCTGTGAATGGAAATGCCTTGTTGATGAGAGAGGTCAACAGAGAATCGCCAGAGTGGTTTGTACTGACAAAGTCTACGGTAACTCAGATAAACGCTCTGTACAATTGTGGTGAGAAGAATAGAAGCCCAGAATTATATTCTGAGATGCGGGTTGGCACTGATTTGGTGGTACGAGGGGGACTTACACAATATTAGGCAGGTGGTTTTAATGTTGTGGCTGATCGGTGTAGATAAGCTCTCTTTATTCATGGCACAGTCCATATAGTCAATTTGCATGATTAGCTCCATGCAGTGATGTAAAATTCAAGTGATAATAAATAGATGGTAATGGATTTGTTATGAATTTGTTCTGCTATATGTTGTGTAATGTATGGAATGTATTTTGTGTTGCTCAGAGTGAATGTAATAGAATGCTTGTGATGGGAGTTGTTTGTAAAAGCATGTGTCATATATCAGTTGGTCATGTTGAATTATTAGTGGTGTTTACCAAAGCAAGCATCACTGTTACTTTTGCTCATACTTTAGGAATTTGAACAAGCCCAAACAAAAGTATAAAATCTTTTGCACATACTGCAACTTGACCTGCACCTTTTGTGCTATGGACATGAATAATACCTCAAATGGCATGTTGATATTTTTCCGAAGTTATCCGACTTGGGCAATAACACCCCCTATTTAGTTATATAAAAATAACGTAGGCACACGCATACAAAGTCTTCCTCTGTCCCCTCTCCCTCTGTCATTCTTATTTTCTTTCTTTCTAATGAAATCATCATTATTGAATTCTTCATTCTTCATGCCATATGCCTGTGTCTGTATGGCATGATATTGCAGCCCTTGGAAATTGATCACCCCAGAAAGCTCCATTCAACTGACACTCCCTTGAAGACCAGCTAAGTATCCCCATGTGATTTTTTGTTTGCATGTATTTGTGCTGCTTGCTTACAGTTAATTGTCACATACTTTGGCACCACTAAAAATCTGTGGGAGAAAGAAAAGAGAAAAAGCAGGTCTTCTGTTTGAGTGTTGGGCAGGTTGTAATGATGTTGTGTGTATAGACTGCAGTTAGCTCTCCAGGGAGTATGAGCCTGAGATGGTTGTTACTAGCCCAGCTGAACTCAATACTGCAATACTGTTTTTTACTGGCCTTGAGTTGTTTACCTCTTTACCCACATCCTTACAGAAAACTATTTTGTTCTCTCTTTGTTTTAGCTGCAACACCTCTAAAGAGCTAAAGCTGGATGGAGACCAAAGGTAAGTCTGTTTGTTATTTGCAGTAGCTCAGAATATAATATTTTCCACAGGAAAATATGCATGTCCTATTTATGGCTGGCATGAAATTCTTTTGGTTAGTTGACATGTTGCATCTTAAACAGCATTTAGCTAATTCTGTTACAATCTTTATGGTCACACTGTACAATACATTTTTATTTGTTAACATTAGTTAACACAAACTAACAATGAACAAAACTTTTACAGCACTTATTAATCTTGGTCAATGTTTCTTTTAACATTCTGGAACAAATGTAACATTAAAATTTGATCTCTAAAGCATTTTGTAATGTTAATGATTATAACTTTTTAGTAACATGTTAACATTATAAATGTTTTAGTTTTTATAACCACTTTCATTAAAATAAACTAAATAGAATGTTTGTGTTTTAAAGGGGTCATGACATGAGGGATCAAACTTTCCTTGATCTTTTGACATATAAGAGGTCATTGTACTATAAAAACATACTGTAAGTTTCAGAACTGAAAACCTCCTCCTGAATAGAAAAATAGCATTTAATTAAACCAAGTGGCAAAAACAGCTTGTTTGGAATTCATAGAACTTGTGACGTCACAAGGACCAAATACATCTGCATATGCAAGACCTATTTTTCCGTCATTGCTCCGTTGGTCCCGGCCACTGGTGCTCAGAGTCAGTCACACAGATGAAGAGGAGAGATGGGCCTGTCATGGTAAATTCATTCAAAGTGGACTTACACAGGACATCTCTGTAACAGGTTCAAGAAATGAGGTAGCGGGAGACAGCGAATTCAATTCAAAGGTAAATTTATTCAAACATACTTTCGCTTGACTACGTAATGGTAAAGCTTCAGATCAACACTCAAACAATATAACTAGTGGGACTGGCAGCTGCCAACACACTAGTAGCATCAGCTGGGATCTCACTCTGAGTTCTGGCCCCTTTTATTCTCCCCATCACTCACTGCGAACAAAGAAACAGCAATTAACAGCAATTCATCTCAGGTGAAAACGCATACAGCTTTTCTCTCTCCCCAGGCGAAAGCTCCACCATGCCCTCACCTCCATATACCCCCTCCGCCCGACTCAGGCCAAGGGAAATGTCTGGTCTGTACCCCCCTTTCTGGAGAGGAAGGCCGTGACAGTCATCTGCACCCCTGGCTTGTGGACCACCTCTAACTTAAATGGATGGAGTACCAGATACCAATGGGTGATACAGGGATTGGCATACTTAATGTGGTGGAGCCATTGGAGTGGGACATTGTCTGAACAGAGGGTGAAACTTTGTTGCAACAAATAGTAGAAGACAGCATTGGGCGCTCCTCCCTCCTACAACTTGGGACAGTACTGCACCCAGAATGGGGAAATCCCCAAATAACAGGGGTTCGAGCCACTTATCCCAGTTCCGCACATCTTCATGCACAAACTTACGAATCATATTCTTATTACAATCAAAGTCTTATTAAATCTTTCGACCAAGCCATCCATTTGTGGATGGTTCACGCTTGTCCGAATCGATTTAATACTCAGTAATTAGTGCAGCTTACATAGTGTTCGTGACATCAAAGTTGTGCCCTGAACAATGGGGATCTCTTTTGGAATCCCCACTCCGGAGATACTTTTGAAGAGTGCCTCCATGACACTACATCCTGAGATGTTGCACAGCAGCACTGCTTCCGGATATCGTGTTGCATAATCCACCTCAATCAATGGAAGGGGGTGCAATGGCGCTTTTGGAGCGGCCGGCTGACATTCACGGCATGCCGCACACCACCGGCGAACATCCCCATGAATGTCTGGCCAAAAGAAACGGGCCATGAGATGGCTTAGTGTTTTCCCTTGTCCCAAGTGACCTGCCATCGGGTTATGATGAGGCACCTGGAATAACATTTCCCGACGGCTCTTTGTTATCAACCACTGGGTTGTATTTTCATTTGTCTGAGTGTCCTGTGTCACTCTGTACTACTGATCTTTTATTATTGAAAAATATGGATATGTGAGTGTGATACCCGGCTGGAGAAATTGACCATCAATCACTTTCACTTGGTCAAACACATGCTTTCAGGGTTTAATCTCTTAACTGCTCTAGCAGGAAAACTTTTATCGGGAATTCCCTAAGGGTGGGGGAGGATGACCTCTCCCCTTCCATAGCATCAGCCTGACGTGGTGCAGCCGCAGATGGCCCAGGCCACGCCTCCCCATCCAGTGCTTCAGACATCCCACACCAATTTACTTTCTCACAGGACCCATTCACACACATCCCCTTCAATAATGATCGAAAAAACAGCCAATTAGTTCCCAAAATTAGCGAGTACTGACCTCCACCTCAGTATTATGCTTTTGTCCCCGTAATATTTCCGTGGCAGTCACTATAGTATAATAATGAATGTACCTTTGCACACATCTCACCTTCACTCGATTATTTGCCTCCAATGCCCCATTTTGAACCAAGCATTAATGAATGGATTGCTGAATCCACCAATGCTTGGTATGTATCCCACTTAATACTCACGGGTATTTGGTACATCCCTGCTCGCTCTGGGATGGTCTGTAGTGTGTCGGGGATCCGAATCAAGGCCCCCACCTCCATTACTGGGCACTGCTCTCAAACATGACATGGCTCGCCGCAACTCCAGTAGACCGGCCCAAGCCTCACGCCCACACTTGTAGCAGAGGACTCCTTTTTCTGGGTCAAAAGAAAGGGAGAGACAGGGTTGTGGAAGCAGAGAACCCCCATGACTGGGGAACCGGTCATGGGGGAATGTTCCCCCTTTTCCAGGGAAACGGAACAGGACAGTAGGAAGGAGTGGGGAGAAAGAATAGGGGAGGAGACATTAGAGGGGGAAAGGTGTGGGATGTGCCGACCCCCGGATACGCTGCCAGATGGCTCATTCAGCGACGCCAGCTGGTGGCATTGGGCCCACTCGGCCGTCCCTTTCGCCTACTGGGAGATGAACTGCTCCAGCACCACCAGGTTGACGACATCCTCAGTGCCGCTGTCCTCCTTGACGAGCACCCACTGCCAGCAGGCATCACAGAGCTGCTGGGTAAAGGCAAACAGGTGGCCGGCCTCACTCAGCATTAAGAAGTGGAAATGCTGGCAGTGTTCTTCTGGGTTATGGCCGACCCGTTTAAATATTGACTTCTTCAGCTCTGAGTAGTCCAGGAGGTTGGTGAACAGAAGATTTTGTGCTGTAATCTGGGCTTCTCTGGTCAGCAGCAGCAGAAGACGGACCACCCACTGCTCCGGTGGTCACATTAGAGCTTCAGCGGTGTGCTCAAAGAGCTCAATGTAGGCCTCTGCATCATTTTGAGGCCCCATCTTGGTGAGCAACACGTGGGGGTGCGCTGCTGCCAGGGGCATGGAGGCCACTAATTCTAAGCTCTTCAGCACCTGCCGGTCCTCCTCCTGGGCCTGAAGGAACACCTCAAAGCGCTGTTGCTGCTTTCTCTGAAGCTCCCTGGGGGCCTGGTGTTGGCCCTGATGGATACTGGCAAGGGACCAGAAGACTTCCTTATCTGTATAGCTTCAGATCAACACTCCAATGATATAACTACTGAGACTGGTAGCTGCCAACACACTCGTAGTTCAGCTGGGCACTCTCTGGCCCCTTTTATTTTCACCATCTCTCACTGCAAAAAAAGAAACAGCAATTACCAGCAAGTCATCTCAGTTGAAAACATTTACCGCTTCCTCTCTCCCCAGAGGAATGCTCGACCATGCTTTCGCCTACACAATCTCCATGTGACTGTCTGAATTTAAATATTTTTCAACATAAATGTGCACTGCTGACCGTTATGTTGACCGTTATCATACATCTCACGGTGCTTTTAAAGACTCTAAAATGGAGACCCCTATTGTGTTTCATTCAGCTTGATTCTTGCTGTTGTGTTGTCTTGAAGGCGTCCTGGACCATTTTTGCACCCATCTGTGCTATTTTTATTTGTTGGTCTTTTGTAAACATGCACACGTTGTACATATGTTATTGTATTGAAGTATTTTCAGTGATGTGCACCAAATTTTAAGAGCAATACAAACACAACTTTCAAAAACACGTGTCATTCTCCTGCTGCCACTGACTGTGTGTAAACAAACACGGAAGATGTGATATTTGAAGACCAGCTTCTCTGCTTTGGCCTGATGAAGGTGTTTGAAGCAGCCGAATGCCATCACCATGGACTGTTTACATTTGTGTATTCAGAACATCTCAGCTAGGATTGTATGTTTTCAACATGATTGCTTGTGAACCAGTCACAGAAACTGTTATTGAAGGAAGGGGCAGTTAAAAGACTATTGGATTGGAAATACGCAAGTTAACAATTTAATTCAAGAATATCTCATATGTCATGAATGTTTGATGTATCGTGCTGCTTGAGTGAACAGTTTAATATATTCAGATGAATTGTGTTGGATGTGGGTTATATGTTAATCCTGAAATTTTGTTTGATAAATGTTGTGGTCTTGTGGAGTTTATTGATTTTCTTCAGATAGCATTCAAATATGGCTCTATTGGAAGGGAGGCATGATGTTAGCCAATCACAACAGTGGGCATTTACATTGAAGTCTTAAACATCTTAAAACCAAGCTTTTCAGACAGAGGGCCTGAGACAGGTTGAAAAATTATTATATATGACTAAATTATGATTATTTATGATTTTATATATATATATACACACACTCACCTAAAGGATTATTAGGAACAATTGTTTAATTTCTCATTAATGCAATTATCTAATCAACCAATCACATGGCAGTTGCTTCAATGCAAACTGAATGTCAGAATGGGAAAAAAAGGTGATTTAAGCAATTTTGAGCGTGGCATGGTTGTTGGTGCCAGACGGGCCGGTCTGAGTATTTCACAATCTGCTCAGTTACTGGATTTTCACACACAACCATTTCTATGGTTTACAAAGAATGGTGTGAAAAGGGAAAAACATCCAGTATGCGGCAGTCCTGTGGGCGAAAATGCCTTGTTGATGCTAGAGGTAAGAGGAGAATGGGCCGACTGATTCAAGCTGATAGAAGAGCAACTTTGCCTGAAATAACCACTCGTTACAACCGAGGTATGCAGCAAAGCATTTGTGAAGCCACAACATGCACAACCTTGAGGCGGATGGGCTACAACAGCAGAAGACCCCACCGGGTACCACTCATCTCCACTACAAATAGGAAAAAGAGGCTACAATTTGCAAGAGCTCACCAAAATTGGACAATTGAAGACTGGAAAAATGTTGCCTGGTCTGATGAGTCTCGACTTCTGTTGAGACATTCAGATGGTAGAGTCAGAATTTTGCGTAAACAGAATGAGTACATGGATCCATCATGCCTTGTTACCACTGTGCAGGCTGGTGGTGGTGGTGTAATGGTGTGGGGGATGTTTTCTTGGCACACTTTAGGCCCCTTAGTGCCAATTGGGCATCGTTTAAATGCCACAGCCTACCTGAGCATTGTTTCTGACCATGTCCATCCCTTTATGGCCACCATGTACCCATCCTCTGATGGCTACTTCCAGCAGGATAATGCACCATGTCACAAAGCTCGAATCATTTCAAATTGGTTTCTTGAACATGACAATGAGTTCACTGTACTAAAATGGCCCCCACAGTCACCAGATCTCAACCAAATAGAGCATCTTTGGGATGTGGTGGAACGGGAGCTTTGTGCCCTGGATGTGCATCCCACAAATCTCCATCAACTGCAAGATGCTATCCTATCAATATGGGCCAACATTTCTAAAGAATGCTTTCAGCACCTTGTTGAATCAATGCCACGTAGAATTAAGGCAGTTCTGAAGGCGAAAGGGGGTCAAACACAGTATTAGTATGGTGTTCCTAATAATCCTTTAGGTGAGTGTATATATATATATACTAGCATTATAAGTGGACCTTAGGGAAGATAATGAAATTATAAAAACATTTATAAAAAAAAGAAAGTCTTGACCCCTTTAAAAATTATTTGTTACACCACAGGACTATTTGAAATGAACTAATAATGGTTAAGATGTGCATTTCCCCTTATACTTTCATACAAATTTGATAAAGAGTGCTGATAAATGTTGATAAAGAATTTCCATGCACACATAACCGTCAAATGCCCTTTTACTATCTGATTGGTCTTCCCAGAGGTTGTTGTGCCTTCTACTCCTTGTTTCTTAAGGCAAGTGTATTTGAGCAGTGAGGTCTGTGGCGATTGGCATTTTAATAAGGTGTCTATATCCTTATTCCTTGAAGGACGTTGAAAAGTTCCTGAAGTCTTGACATTCTGCTTCCATTATATCCACTAGGTCAATTGTTGCCATGACGAATTCATTTCAGTGTCAAGTCATTAAAGTGGCCTGGTGGACTGCTACTCTGCCCTACCATGCTAAGCCTGATTACTTCTAATCACCAGCCCTTTGAATCATTAAAAGGCAAGACACAGGTGCGAATGTATAGGATGAGGCAGCAAGAAAAATCTATTTGAAAGTGAGGTCGAGATAGGGTGACTTCTCATTGCTAAGGCGAGGAAATTAAACACCATATATCGTTTTCCTAGACACGTAGGAGGCAGACTGACACACTGACATCGAGTCACACTATTTTTAACTGCCACACTCACGTCTTAATTACAAAGTAAAGAATGAGCGAATTTGTCACTTATGTGAGAAATTGGCACTGTGTTTTTAATCGGAGGCCTTGCCAGTACGCCATCCAGACTGGCTTATGTTCTGACAACAAACATCCTTTAGATCAAAAGGAAATTAAGTAGACGTGTCGATTACATCTAAAGTAACCAGGCTGGCTGAGATGAGGAATATTGCATGAATATAATCATCTTTATGGAGCTTTATCATAGCTAGACAGGGGAGACCAGGGCTGCTTGCCACACTGGGAAGTTATCACGAGGCATATATCTCAGTATCTATAAGGTATTGTGTCAAAAGTCCAATTACATGAGAGTGTGTTGTCTCTAGCATTGGTTTTGTATGTCGGTTTGAATCCTAGTTTAAAACCTTTCACATTTTTGTAAATTGTTTTTGTGAATTTAATCCTTCAAAGTAAAATTCCAATATTATCATACGTTACCTTTTACATTTTTGTTGTTTTTTGAATTGTTTAACTGTTTAGATATTGTAAGCTGGTAAATGGCAGGTTTCATTGTGACAACTTACCCCATATAGTGTAGCAACATTCCCACAAAGGGTCATCGTGTGTTCAATATACTGTTTTAACAGGTAATGCAATGAATGGACTCTCAACAATTGCCTTGAAATTCCAATCAATAAATTATAGAAAAGTTAGAAAATAAGTTACTAAACAAACAAACGCTTAACGTGCTAAGCTAATGTTGTCTACGGATAGCATTGTGAACAAATTATATAATTAATAATAACCTTCATTTAGCATGCTAACTGATTAGCATGCTAAGCTCTCATAGAATGTAGCATGATAACCATGCTAAACAGACAATTTTCCTTTGAATTACAGTCTCCAAACTGCTCAGGTACCCTCAGGACATGATACATAATATAATATAATATAATATAATATACCCAGATGCAAGAGCACAATTCTGTAGGAAACATTGGGCTAATGTCCAGTACGCCCAAGGTAACCTCCACTCCTAAGTTTCAAACTCTGTGTTTGTTTGCACTGGGCTATTCATAGAAATTGCATCATCAACTAGGGTAAAAGCCCTGAGGAGGACCTTAGTATTATAACATCATCCTTCTGTGCTGTTCTTCTGAGAGCTGTGGATCTATTTTATACAATTTATATGTTCTTTGCCTATAGGCATGAGGACGTGCTGATATCTATTCTAATTTTATTGATTTTGCCAATGAAAAACCTCATTGCTTCTGCTCTCAGAGAGTAGTTCATTGGGAACCTAGGTTGTGGGGTTAGATACATAAAGTGTGGGTGTTGTTGATGTTCTTGTTAATAATGTTAGGAAGAAGATCTGTTTAGCTGTGTTTAGTTCTGTAATCTGATGTATTTCAGAGTGAAAAGGATATTCAATATGGAAAAAAAGTAGGGTGGGAGTTGATTTTTTTCCATTGGGCATTCATCAACATTTTGAAAAGTGTCTATTCTTTTTTTCACGTATCACAACAGAAATAAAGGAATGTACAAACTGTATTCCAAAACCATTGTTCTGTTTTGCAGGTGCATTAGTCCACATCCACATTCTTTAGGCAAGAAAAACACTCTTCAGAACCCAGTGTAACTTGTCCAAGAAAAATACCCACTCAATCAGCCTGAGTTTTCACAGGTATGGAGGAGGATGTGTTAAACCTGTGAGCTCTTGATGTGAGCACTCTGAAGGGAGCATGGGATTACAGTTTGAATGTACCCTTTACTTAAAGTCTTGTGAAAGGGCTCTTTGCGAAAAAATTTACTTTCTTACTTGTGTTTGGAATGACCCTTCCCATGGCGTTCCCTTCCCGAAGTGCCCATCAAGGGTGCAAAATTGCTTTTGGAAAACTCTCTAAATGTAAGCCATTCTTATTTTGATTCCTCCCAAAATTTTAAACAAGTCCTACACTGCTATATTGGCTCAACCAATGCCATGTGTTTAGAGCGGGACAATCAGTTTTGTTTCTGAACAATGACAGATGGGGGGTATGGAATGATTTTCCAGACATTATTCAAAAGGAATTGCAAATTGTATTTGCAATTGCATTTTCAATTTGTGGATGCATAAAATGTGACATAATCCAAACGCAATTGCAAATCGCGCATTACCGTTTGCATTTTAGTTTAAGCGAACGCACAGTGACTGCCAGATTTCAAATGGAAAAGCAAAGTCCGTTTGCAACTGTGTTTCCCATATCTTACGAGTTTTGGCCCTGTCATATTTAAATAGCAATTTCAATTACCATGTCTGCTTTTTCACTTTCTCAGCGTTGCGTATGTAGCCAGCCAAAACTCAAGTGGAATACTAATTCCCTTAATATTTCCATTGATGCCTTACACGGAAACCTGTCAATCAGGGTCAAGGGTGGGATTATGCTATGGGGCGTGTTTGTCTTGGGAAGTGACGTCACTCACAGTCGACGGTCAAGAGTCATTATGTAAACAAGCATTAAAAGTAATGGACCAGAAATCTGTAAGATGGCATCACTGCATCATTCTAAGGAAGCATAATATCTTGAGTTTTGACAGTTTTGTAAATTTTTCTTTTTTAAAACTAATTTTTAAGTGTGTGAACAACGTTGCACCAGAAATATTCTGTCAACTAGTACATAAACAAAAGAGCGGAATAAGAACTAGAGGCACAATAAGTGGAAACTATAGCCATAAAGCGTTAGAACAACATTTGGTCAGACATCATTTTCAGTAAGAGGCATACATTTGTGGAATGCATCTGAAATTAAAACATTGACAGACTTCAAGGTTTTTAATACACATTTAAAGCAATGGCTGAAACTGAAACAACTTTGCGAACACTGACTGTACAGGACATAACACAATGCATACAAACATAATGTTGCATATGTGAGCACGCACAGACATATGCACCCTTTTGTGTTCTTGTATTGTTAAATGTGTCTAGACTTTGATTTATAGTGACTTCCACATCTACTTAAGCCCATATCTTATTTCATATACGGGATGTATTTGTTGTATGTATTTTATTAATTATAAATCTTAAACTCAATACTCTGTAATTTTTGTTTTAAATTTATAAGCCTAACCAGGGACAGGGTTGCAAATTAGTCATGGCTAGAAACATGTATGCGTGGCATCTACTTTGTAGGCCTATTCTTTATAAAGCAATGTTCTATCCATTTGTCCCTGTCAAATAAACATTAAAATAAATACAAAATAAATAAAGAGGTGATGCCCTGAACAGATGCCGGTTTATTTGATCTTGACCGTCGACTGTGAGTGACGTCTCTTCCCAAGACAAACACACCCCATAGCATAATCCCACCCTTGACCCTGATTGACAGGTTTCAGTGTAAGGCATCAATGGAAATACTAAGGGAATTAGTATTCCACTTGAGTTTTGGCTGGCTACATACGCGACGCTGAGAAAGTGAAAAAGCAGACATGGTAATTGAAATTGCTATTTAAATATGACAGGGCCAAAAGTCGTAAGATATGGGAAACACAGTTGCAAACGGACTTTGCTTTTCCATTTGAAATCTGGCAGTCACTGTGCGTTAAGCTTAAGCGAAAATGCAAAGCGGTATCGCGCGATTTGCAATTGCGTTTGGATTATGTCACATTTTATGCATCCACAAATTGAAAACGCAATTGCAAATACAATTTGCAATTCCTTTTGAATAATGTCCGGAAAATCATTCTATAGGGGATAGTGTTCGAAAAACATGTTTTCATTATTTTTGTCACTGGTGAGGCTAGTGGTGTAGAAATTACACACTGTTCACCTTTAAAGCAAAATTAAAAGGTAGGGGAAAAAAACTGCATACTCATCTCTTGCAGAGTGGCCACAATACTTGCAATGCTCCACCCACTTGCTCCCAGCATGCACTCCAACAGTATGAGTGAGAGAGAGAGATCTTTATTGCCAAGCACTGGGAGTCTAAGAAATACATCAAAGTCTAATATAAAAAAACAACCAGCTCCCTCTAGCAGTTGAGAAAACAGATGATGATTGGAAGAAGGAAGATAGAGAGGATGAGGAGGAAAAAGAGAGCTGTAATTGCAGTCCCACACAAAGTGTTTTTTAGACCCTTTACTGAAATAGCCTTGCAATTTTCAAGACAAGAAATGCATTGGCCTAAGAATTTCCTCAAGCCCTCTTTTTTAATCTAAAGTCATTTACACTCATGCTGATAGCCACAAGTTTTATATTTGTGGCTTTGATGGGCATATACTTAAATTCCACTAAAAGTTTTGAACTCAGTTTGCATCCTGACCTTCAGTGAGGTTTCCAGAATAGACACATTTAAAAGGATAGTTCACCCAAGAACAAAATATTATTTACTCACCCTAATGCCATTTCAGACTTTAATGGAAAATAAGAGGAGGCATTTTGAAGAATGTTTGATGATGCCCTTTCCTATGCAATGAAAATGAAGGGTGACTTAGGTTGTTATCCCTAACATTCTGCCCAACATCTCCTTTTGTGTTCCACAGAAGAAAGAAATCCATACAGGTTTGGAATGATATGAGAGTGAATGACAGAATTCTAATTTTGGGGGGAACTTTACCTTTAAGCTCCTCAGCTCAGTCACGATTGGTAATTTTTTCTTAACATTGCATGACTGCATTATGTATTGACTGTTTAATTTAATGCAGCATGTAGCATATCTTATATAATAAAAGTCAGTGCATGTAATTATACTGATGTTTTTGCACTATAAACCTCTGTGCTATTCAAATATTGATATTTTAAATTGATTATTGCTGTCTTACTGCAATATATTTTACTCTGGATGTAGCGTAATATATGTTCAGTATACACACACACATTCATTTCCTCATGTACTTTCACAGCACTTTTGTAAAATTCATTAATTTGTCTTTTCTGTATTATAAGGTCATGTTATTTTAATAGCTGCAGTACTCAAGTAAAAGCAAGAATAACTGATTTTCATTAGTGTCTGTTTGTCATATGCACTGGATTCTCTTAGGTGTATTCCCTGAGTCTCAAAACATTGGTTGTGTCCAAAACCGAAAGGAGCTGCCTTGTTGCCCAGACAGTCAATGATTTGACAGGCAGTATTCTATTTGGGCACTTTTTAGGAAACTTAGACTACCTTTGCCTTCGACTGTTTTCCAAGGGACCATTACATCCCATCTAATGATCTAAAACAGTGTTTCTCAAATTTTTCAGGCCAAGTATCACCTTTGATCAAATCAGAACATCCATGCCAAACCCAGACTATATGAAAACTCTAGGCATTATGACTTAAAATTGGATACAAAAATGGCCTAGATTAAGATGATGGTGCACGCCTATTCTTCAGAATAAGCATACACAACTATTATTATTATTATTATTCAGAAATTAATGACATCATTAAAATACATGCTTGCTTGTGTGTCTTAAAAAAATATAGACACCAAAAAAAAACTCTAAATAGTATTCTTTTCATTTTCTATTCTTTCTTGTTTCTATTTAGCGTCTATTTGCACTACCTAGCGATAGTTGCTATTTGCTTCCCTAATGAAATACTAACATACAGCATAGGGGCATCACTGGAGCATGTTTATTGTGTTTATTTAGAGTCCCACAGACACCCTACACCAACTCCTGCTCCTAAACCAAACCCTGACCCTAACCTTCCCTTATATAAATTAACCATGGTTTTACAACAGTAACCATGGGATCACCATAGTATTTTGTAGTAAAATTATAGTAACCAAACATTTAAACATGGCTACTATATTGACACCATATAAATGCAGATTCACCATGGTGAACTGCATTAAAACTATGGCTTCTGCCAAATAACATGGTCACTACAAAATTACTATAGTAAAACCATTGATAATTTAACCCAGTTCAAACCTTTCTCTCAACTCCCTCGTGAACAAATCACTGTGGGGAAATCAACCTTTATATTAATTTGTATTTATTATTATAGTTAGTATTAAAGGAAATATTAAGAGTGGAGACATGAAACAATGAGAAAAAGTGGTCAAAATGTGAATTAGAACCCGGGTCTTTTTCACTAAAAAAAAATATCCACCATTGTTACACCCCATGCCACTGAAGCAACACTGTTTGTCTTCAATTACTGTTTTTCCACCAGACTATTAGAGTGCAAATAGCTGCTCTGTGTGTCATGTGCTATTTACACCTTGTGCAAATAGTCACTACAGGAAAGTAATTGTTATCCCGGTGGTTCAAGACTCTGTATGAAATTTAATGGCTGTCATTGATTCCTTTCAATAGATAGAGCCGATAGGGGCAATTAGTGGCAGATAATGGCACACCCACACACACCTTAAGTAGTGCACTAAAATATTGATTTAATTCCCATCCTATATACAGTATTTCCCTTATCATTTGCTGTCACTTTAAAAATATCTATCATCCTGGCAGAATGTCCATAGGGCCACACATGTAGAAATGTTGAGAGCCGAGGCAGGGATGGTAGCAGTGAAAGAGAAAGCATTTCTATGAGTGCTTTCTATCAGTGGTATGATATACTGGAAGAGAATGTACAGAGACGTGAGTTGTGTAATAAGGAAGTAGGGCCGGTCAGGGACAATACGAGACCTATACTATGCCTAATCTAATGAATTCTTAATGTAAACTGAAACCAATTGGGGGTCAACTAGGACTTTAAGATCAATGCTTGGAATACCCTTGTGCTTGCACAGAAAAAAGGCAATTCAAAGTTTGTGTTATTGATATATTGCTTATAGCTGCATGGGGCAAACAAAATATGAGAAGGAACCCAAGTCACTGAATCATCAGTTCATGATTTACCAATCAGAGTGGCTTGCTGTTGATCTCAAGACTGTTCCCCTTAGGTAACACAGTTAACTATAGCCTCTTTTCCACCGATGGGCTGAACGGATCTCATCATGGAACCATGCCTTTACATACCATTCCAGCTTGTTTGTACAGTTTGTACAGGATTAGAATGGATTGAGCAAGTGACCAATTGTGTGTTACCTCATTACTAAAGCAGAACAGTGAACAGTTAGCTAACCATGCTGAAAAATCTAGGTTGGGAACAGTATGTAATCGTACAGTACCGGATCATGCTCGTGTGAAAATGCTACTTGAACCATTTCTCACCGTGCACTGAACCATTTGGCCTGATGGGGGAGAGAGCATTTTGTGTGTCAAGCTAAATAACAATAGTTTAAATGGCTTAAAGACAACATGAAAAAAAAAATGTACCCTATTTACTTTATTAAAAGGAAAGTTCACCTAAAAATGAAAATTCTCTCATCATTTACTCACCCTTATGCCATCCCAGATGTGTATGTCTTTTTTTTTTTTGTTGAACACAAACTCTGCTCAGCTCTGTAGGTCCATACAATGCAAGTGAATGTGGTCAGAACTTTTAAGGTCCAAAAACCATATAAAGGCTGTCACAGTCCTGTCAGTCTGGGTTTTTGTCTGACAGGACCATATCATTATTGTCCCATGTCTGTCTTGTGTTTCGTTGTCTGTCTTTGTGTTAGCGCACGATTTTGGTTGTATTCCCTGCCATGCGCTCTTTGGTCCATCTTGTTTCATGTCGGGAGAACAGTGTCTGGATCCTGACTTCCCGTTCGGTTTCGGTCTGTGTTGGGATCCGGATACTCTTGCTCCATGTCTGTCTGTTATTGTCATTGGTGCATCGTGTTTATGTCATCTTGGAAGCATTCACTCGCGTTAATAGTTTGTCTGTCTTTCGCGAACAAGTGTGCACCTCATGTCACACTCATGTTGCACGCCCGAGTCACGAGCTGTCTTCATGTTGTGATGAGGTTTGATCACTTCGGTCTAAGGTTTTGGGGGGGTGTGGCCGAACTCTCGCAAGGGTGTCCTGTCTTTTTTTTTGTCGCCTGTTATGTGCATCACATGGCGTTTGCCTCTCCATGTATGCTCAGGTCTCGTTTAGTGTGATAATGCGTGGCATCCTTTTGTTTGCCTTTGCTACGCACTCTCTCGCCTTGTTTGTCGGTTGGCATGGGCGTATATTGCCTCATTGTCTTGTGCGCTCATTCTATTCGGGGGTTTTGAGAGCACGTGGCTTTATTTTGTTTCTGTATTGCCACGTGTCTCTCTGTCTTACGTCATACCCCACCTCCTTCTATGCCCAGTATTAGTTTTTTAGTCACCTGCCCTGTCTTGTTAATCTGTTGATTTCTCTCCCTATCTTAGTCTCCTCGTGTTTGCTGTCCAGTGCCAGATTGTCTTGTTTCCAGTATTGTGTGTCTTGTGTGTATTGCAGTCGGTCCTGTTGGTTGGTCTTGTTCCAGCCGGTTCTGTTCCCTGTCCAGTCGGTTTTGTGTGTTTGCCTAATTTTCCAGTCCAGCCCGTTTCCATTACCCTCTGCCCCAGCCTGGACACATTTTTCCCCATGGGGTAGTTCATGTTTGTTTTGGTTGACTTTTTTCCCTTTATTTTTTATTTAATAAATCTCTGCTTTTTTAACTCTGCGATTGGGGTCCTGTCTCTGCATCCATGGCAAAGCCAGCATGAAAGTAATCCAAATGACTCCAGTGGTTTCCAAAATCCATATCTTCAGAAGTGATATGATAGGTGTGGTTGAGAAACAGATCAATATTTAAGACACTTATTATTTTCATATTACAGGTGGAAATGGAATTGCACCAAAAAGTTTAAGACACAAACTAGTAGCTATTGGCTTTATTGTTCTTGCAGTATTAATGGTCATTCTGACATAGAGCCCCCAAAAGTGGGACAGAAGGATGGATAGAGGAGGTTGAAGGGAGAGAAAAAAGAAGAGGACGGAGGCGGTTGATCGATGACGACTAATGAACATGCCTGGAGTTTAGCTCCACTCATCTTATGACACAGGTCGCCCTCCTCCAAGGTCTCTCGCCTCGCCTGGTTATGTAACCAGCCTAAGGCTTCAATTAAATGCCATAGATTACTCGCAATAATAAAAAAATAAAAAATTATACACTGATAGTTTGGCATTGTGCCTTCCAATACATTTCACTATAGGTTTGATTTAGTGGTCACCACTCACAAAAAAGTGTGTTTTAGAGTTTTTATCTTATTTGGCTTATTTGTATGTGAGTATTTGTTTGAGCTTGCATGCTAACAGAAATGTAGCCCGTTGTGTTTATGTATGTGTGAATCTCACAAAACCTGTCAAGAACAAGACTGGGTCATTATTCACTTCAAAATTAAAAGAAAGTAATACGAATCTATATTTTACTTAAAAATCATTTAGAGCATCTTAAGACCATTAAGGTTTTAAAGACCATTAAAGACAATTTTTGGGCAATTAAGATTTTGTGCATTGTGATATTGTCATGACAATTAAGTCATCATAACTGTAATGTGAAAAACTATTATATATTTAATTTTAAACTATTTTGTGTCATTTGTAATACAGTAACAACATCATCATACAGTAGAAAAATATTGTATTACAATTAAGAGAATTATGGAAATTACAAAAAACTCCAAAGGGAAATATCTGAACACAATGGGCCTATGGTAATGAGAATTTAGTTGAAAAAGGGCTTAATTTTCATGAAAATAATGCTGCTATTCGAAAAATCCTAATGGTCCTAAAACAGGCTACATTTTCTTTATGAAAAAGTTTAGTTTTTATTATTATTATTATTATTATTCTTATAAATTGTATTATTATTATTATTATTTATTTGTATTTTTTTGTGGTGAAATGTGAATTGGACATGTTTTTGTGCAATTCAGTTGTAAGTAGGGCTGCCCCCGACAGTCGACCAAAGGTTAGTGATGAGAAGAGTCTTGGTCGACCAAGTTTTGATTGGTTGTTTGGTTGGTCACAGAAAAAACTCCACATTAAAACACCGGTATTACCGCTGGTTGGACGCTAGGTAGTACTATGGGGTAATTTTCATTAAGCAATTAGGGTTATGCCTACACAATAAAGCAAGACACCATGATTTCAAACTTAGAACTTTATTTTTTATTGATTTTAACAAAACAAATTCAAATGAAACAAAATAAATAAATAAATAAATAAGTGCAATATCCAATTACATCGGCAACCCCTGGGCTGAGGGGTCGGTGAATATTCTTGCTTTAGTGATTTTGTGTTGAAAATTAAATTAATTTATTTAAAAAAAAAAAACGAAAAACTTTACATTTACCATCAGGCAAGAATCTGTCTTAACATCATGGTGGAACATTACTTACACAAATGAAGACATAAAAACAATTATAAATGTAAAAATATGAATTATAATGATGATAATAATCACTAAAATATAAATCATGTTTCAAGGTGAATGTGTTTTTGTATTATTTTATGATTTAATCACAGATGTATAGGCTATAAAATTTACCAAAAAAATATTTTAGATGCACGTGTTCCACGAGACTGCACGCCTCCATATCAGTGCGTCATATTAAGATTAAGATTCAACTTTACTGTTATTGTGCAGAGTACAGGTACAGAGCCAATGAAATGCAGTTGTTTTCGCATATCCCAACTAAGCTGGGGACAGAGCGCAGTGTCAGCCATGAACCTGGCCATGAAAACAGCGCCCCTGGAGCAGATAGGGTCAAGGACCTTGCTCAAGGGCCCAACAGTGTTATCTTATATTCTGTCATATGTTCTTAATAATATAATAAATTGTTTCTTCAAGCGCGTGTCTTTGCGCCAAGGGGCAAATCATTTTTAATATTTGGTAATAAATAATTTGATAATAATAGCCTAATAATAATAATAATAATAATAATAATAATAATGATAATAACTAGATTGAAAATGTCGTGGACAAACATTAGGTTGGCTTGAGAAAGCCTAGCCTGAAAGTTTGAAGTAGTTGTAAATCTTGAAGTTTGAAGGTTTTTAGTTAGAAGTAGTTATGTTTCAGTAGTTTAAAATTTTAAAAGTTTAAAGAATATAAGACCATTCAGATTCAGTCTATCAGATAGATAGATAGATAGATAGATAGATAGATAGATAGATAGATAGATAGATAGATAGATAGATAGATAGATAGATAGATAGATAGATCAATAAATAAAGTGTCTTGTCATAGTAGGGAAAAAACACTTGTTTTCATGGTGGAGACATTTACATTTATGCATTTGGCAGACGCTTTTATCCAAAGCGACTTACAGTGCACTTATTACAGGGACAATCCCCCCAGAGCAACCTCCAATGAGTCCACCCACATGTCTTTACGAAATTCTTTTCCGGAGATATGATCCATCAAAGTTCATCTCAATGCAAAGTCTATGGGATTTTTTGGCCTGTTTTTTGCCCCCCAGGGGTGCACCGTACCCCCAACACCATAGAAAAGTCATAGCACAGGTGTCCTCAATAGGCCGGTCGATTTGACACCTCATTCGTGGGTCTACACCAAACGGTGCAGTACGAGTTAGGTGCTGAAGTTTTGTACGGAAGAAGAAGAAAAAGAAGAATCTGAGATTACAATAGCGTTGCTTTGCAAGCACCACTAATAATAAGTTTAAATTGAATATCAGTAAGTTGGCTTTCTCAAGCCAACCTAATAATAGTAATTTAATACATGGGAAAACGAGCCAAATATCGTCTTGACATCATCAAAGGCATCAGCTATTGGCGATCAATCTGACCATCGTCGATCCACGAGATCATCTGTCGGCACAATCCTAATGTGCAGTTCTCTCTATAAATTAACAAAATGTTCAGTCTCCTTGCTGGTTTTTCTGACACATGCAGGATCATTACAGCTTTTGCCTGTGTCACTGCAGCTCACTTCGTGTGTGCTTGTAAAATTTATATTTTAAAGGCTCATTATTATGATTTTGGTAAATTAACTCCTACTAGTCAACTAGGAAAATCTTTGGTCGGGGACAGCCCTGCTTGTAATCTCTTTTGCAGGACTTGCATGCATGCTTACAAAGAAGGACAGCTGAATCTTTTTTTTTTTTTTAGCATTCTGTCAGACTGCCTGTGAAATGGTCAACATACCTGAGCCCCGGGCTCTCTCTGTCAGCAACACTAAATATCTTCTCACACAGTGTCCCTGCAGATTCCCTCTGTCTGTTAAACCCTGACACACACGCATGCAACCACAACACACAACCTCCACATCTCACATCAGGTCCGATGGGACCTTGCTTCTGCTGCTTGTCATTAAACTATTGCTTCAATCACATGAGTGCACACATATGCTCTCCTGTGAAGGTCTACACTTCTCATCATTCCCTATTGGAAATTAGCCTGAATGTCAAGGGTGTGTTCACACTTGGCAGGTTTGGTTCGATTAAAAGGAACTCTGGTGCGATTGCTCTGTTAGTGCTGTTCATTTGAACAAGTGAGAACACTGCCATCCGAACCTTGGTGCGCACCAACCAAGCAAACCTCGGTCTGCTTCCAAACTAACTCTGGTATGGTTCTATTGATATATGAACGCAACATGGACCAAAGACGTTTAAACAGACCAAAAACAGGAAGTACGACCTCAAGCATACCTGGTTCTTCTCATCATAGGAGCTATGTTGCCCATTATAGCTCGGTACAGGCGTCGAACCGCCGTCAGCCGTCCTTGCAGCATATCTTCATTTGTGTGTGCAACGGAAGAATTCCTGGAATTGTTTTGACTCCTTTACACATTTTATTTGCTCATCGTTTGTTCTCAGCTGGTAAAAATACCACAATATATACATTTATAAATTTAACGAGCACATTTCACCCAGCAGCCAGCATTGTTTTGTCAAGTTCCATCTCAAAATATACGTCATCAAATCTGTCCAATCAGGTTATGACTTTTTCCTGATGCCTTTTGTTTGGTAGCTTTAGGTTTGGTGTTAAATGCCAGAGTGAACGCTAAGCAAAACAGGACTAAATGAATCATTTTCTTTTTTGGTCCGGACCAAGAGTAGCAAGAGAACTGAACTACAAGTGTGAACACACCCTAGTTGTCATGATTTATTCAGGAGTTTTCATTTGTAATAATTTGCTTGGGTGTAAACCAATTAGTGGTGCTAAATATACCTGTGTTTACTTATTTATTCAGTTTAATAAAAGTTAAACTCAGAACATATGTTACCGGCCTCAGACCTAAGGGAATCTGGGCCAGCAGCAAGGGCACACAGGCAGTGTACCTGATGAACAATAAAAGAGATGGACAAAGTTAACGTCTTTCCCAGTTTCCCAGTTTTTCAGTTTAATACTAAGACTACATCCTGTTTCATACATACATTTCTGTTCATAATGGTGAAACTCTGGTGCTGCAAATCGGAGATCACTGTGTGGCTCAGGCTGGAACTGTCTAAACATGACTGTTTTTGTTTCAAACACTGGCAGTGATCTGGGGTTGCACACATATTCTTCCTCACCTGTCGAATCTTGAGAATATTGCTCTGGTGTTTCGGAAATTAGTTGTTGATGGTTTGTGTGACGTCGTACTCAGCTTTGTGTACCTCATGTAATGTGTATATGCGGCAAGTCATTCACCGGCAAGAGGAGATTACAGTGTAATACACAAAGTGTATGGTCGCCTGTTTCTGCTTGGATTTGATACACAGGTTTTCCATCTCCCAGTTTTTCAAGAACACTGGGAACCTTGTCTTCCCAGTAATTACAGAGTTTTCCCGGTCGGTCTCTCTATGATAGATTGTGAAGGAGCACAATGTCACCTGGCTGATGCACCATTCAGTTTTGCCAGATTTGTTTTGCATTGGGTAGGCCTGCGCGAAGTGGGTAAAATGATCTACCAGGACTAAAATATACTCGTAGCCTCCTTTACTTGGTTCAAGATGCAGTTTGTCAACAGACAGTAATTCAAACAGAACAATGGTTTTGATTGAGCCCATTGGTGCTTTTTCATGGAAAGTAGGTCGCTTTTGTTTAATACAGGGGCACTGCCGGATGACATAGTCTTCTATGTCAAGCTGCATGAAAGGCCAGTAGAACCTTTGCCTCGCAAGATGGATGACTTTATTTGCCCCAACATGTCCCATGTCATGTGTAAGGGAGAACGAGTTCTCTGTGTTGTCTGTCTGTACAAATTTCCCTTGTCAAGTTTCAATGTGTTCCATTCATGTATCAATCGTCATGTAGTTAATCCCACACAGCTGGAAAGCTGCAGCCCAAGGTACCTCCTCTTTGTTCTTGGCTGTATCTCCCTGCCATACGGTAGATATCACATCTTGAGGTAAAGTCTCAGAATACTGAGTGGTGTGATGTTGTCCTGAAATGCCACCGGAAACATGACAAAGTTTCAGCATCAATGTTGGTCTTGCCTGACCCATATTTTATGGTGAAATGAAATTCAGCCAGCTCACCCACCCAGAGATGTCCTACTGCATTCAACTTGGCTGTGCTCAGGACATAAGTAAGAGGGATTTGTTATCTGTGAACATAGTAAAGGTGGATGTGTTGTAGAGCTAGTCATGAAATGTATCGCAGATGGCCCACTTTAAGGCTAGAAACTCCAGCTTGCTGGAATGGAGATAATAATTATTCTCAGCCGGTGTGTGTGTTCTAGAGCCATAAGCAATGACACGCAGCCTACCTCCCTATTCCTGATAGAGCACCTCTCCCAAGCCTTCATTAGACGCATCAGTGTGGAGAACAAATGGCAAATTGATGTCTGCGTAAGCCAAAATCAACATGTCGACCAGGCGAGCCACAAGAGCACTTTGTTCATTTTCCACTGGACTGGTTTCTTGGATGGCAACTGACCATCTTTCCTGTTCCTCTTAGTATGTCTATTTTTTACATATTTCCTCACAAATTCATCAAGACTCTCCTGAAGCTTGAAAAGTGATCTCGCAAATCTGAAAAATCCTGGATAAAGGATAATAACCTAATAAATATTAACCTAAGAAACCTAGCAAGGCCCAGACCTCTCCGACATTCTTAGGCTCCCTCTCCTTAAGTTGCAACACAGCTTCCAGGGCTTTCAGATCAATTTGGATACCTTCACTGGTAACTAAGAAACCCGCTAATCTCACTTGACATTTAAATAGTTTGCACTTCTTTAAGGGTAACTTTACACCATGTTCCCGTAAATGGCAAAACACTCTCTTCAGGTACCTGACAAAACCTGGAAAAGATTTTGAAAAACAGAGCACATCATCTAAGTATGGGAAGCAACATTAATTCTTACACTAACCAGTACTCCCTCCATGCATCTTTGGAATGCTGCTGTAGCATTCGTCAGGTCAAAGGGAAGACGGATCCACTCATATAATCCCCAGGGCATGCTAAATCCATCAAGTGTCAAGACCTCTCCTCAACAAAACCTTGGTGGTACGCACTACCCTGATCCAGTATGGAAAACCATGAGTAGGCTCCCTGACTATCCAGTAGATCCTGAATGCATGGAAGTGGATGGCGGTCTGGCACAGTCTTTCTATTTAGTCTCTGGAAGTCCACACAAAGATGAAGGCTCATGTCTTTCTTCCTAACGTAAACCATTGGAGAGGAATATGGTGACTTGGACTTTCTAATCCAACCACGATCATGCTGATTCTGAACATATTCCTTGACCTCCCTATACAAGGGCTTGGGGATAGCATTGTAGTAGTTGTGGTGGCATAGTCAGCTAAAGTAGATAACATGTAATTAGAAGGTTCTTGCCCATACGAATATTAAATTGTGGTATCTCAGCAGATGTCATGTTTTGGAGAGACACTCCTACAGTGGGTTCACTGACACTTAGAGCTTCTTTCAGTATAGCATAGAGATATAAATTTTTTAACTTTGATCAGCATTATCTTTGATAATCTCGGCTATTACATTGCCACCTAAAACGGGACAGATACATTGGTGACTGATTAGAAGGGGACCCGTATCGATACATGTCCTTGAGTCTGACTACAAAGCTGTAGGTCAATTTCTGCCCATCCAGCAAGTGGTACCTCAGTGCCATTGACTGTGTATATTTCCAGAGACTGATTGGTGAAGAGAAATTCAAGTGGTTGGATTTTAACTCTATGCATCCACCAGAATCCAACAACATCTGGAGGGGTACACCATTGATCGAACTAGAAACCATGCATCGCTTGCCAATGAGTTGAGCTACTCTTTTTTTGGGTTCACCTGACACAGTGAGTTTGACGGTGGTTTACTGATTGCCCCTCCCCAGCAACCTCTTCTTGTTTTCAGACAGCTTCCTTTGAAGACAACCAACAGCTTTATGCTTTAAATTAAAATGGACAAGACAAATGGAAACAACTTGAGTGGCCCTTTTGAACACAGTAATGGCATTTACCCTATGTCTGAGTCATTATTTGGGGATGAATGACAGGGGGGTTTGTGTCAGTGGTTTTCATAGCCTCAGGGTTTGTCATCAGGTAAGCTAGATGCTTAGATAACGAGGACACTTGGGCTGTCAGTTCTCTAATAGTGTCATGGTTAGCCTGCAACTCAGAGTCAACACTGGTGATACTAGTCCGATCATTTAGTTCACCTAGGTCATGTTGAGCTGAACCCACAGTTACCGGTCTGGTCTTAGCTATGGTAGCAAGTCGCTTTAATCGTCCCTCTTCCTCCATGCTAGACCTAGTAATTTGGTCTAAAAGAAAGTTGTCAGTCACCCGCATGTTTGAAAGGAAAGGCTTACATGGCTGGTTTTCTCATTCAACCCCTGGTAGATAGTATGTAAGAATGTGCCCTGAACCAGCTTTTGATCATAACTGAAGTCTACACCTGGTTGCTAGGATTCAAAAAGAACCCATTGCTTTAGCCCCATAACCCTGTACAAAAATTGCTGTGGGCTTTCTCGATTTTGTTGCATTAGTCAGATCCTGAAAAAGTTCAGTTACTTTCTTATCTCTGAAATGTGATCAGAGAAACCTTTTTAAACAATCTACTGTAAGATCTTCTTTATTACTAAGCATTTCTCTGAAAGTACCAGGCCTTGTGATCTTAAGAATAGTCCTGATGATTTCAGACTCACTAAAGCCTTCCTGCAACCCAACCTCAATCTGTACACTCAGACTGTTTTAAGAGATATCAGAACTTGAATCAGAGGTTTGACCCCCATGTAGTTTAAATTCTCTATGTGGTAACAAAGCTGAAACATCAGACAATCTTACAACATGGTCAGGAAATCAGATAAGTGCACCCTACCCACTGAGGCACCGATGGATTTGGGTGGAGCTAGCATTGACAAGGGAATCCTTCTGGTAAGCATATGCTCTGAGTCCCCTCTTAGGTCAGTTAAAAAAGGTCCAGTGGTGTAAAAAAAACAATTAAAAGTACAAATATTCCATGTATTGTCACAATTTATACGAAAATATTTAGAGCTGACAGAATTATTGTATTTATGCATGAGATTAATTAAAAAAGTTTTGTGTATTACATTTCTTTATTGCGATTAATGTATTGTTACATATTGTTTTGTTTTCTTTCCTAAAAATGAAATAAATGCGTTTTGACAGGAAAAGAAGTGTACATTTTAAGTAGTTTCAAAACATTTGGGATTAATCACGATTGAACAATTTATCAAATATTTGTATTCATCTGTGGCAGGGCGGGGCCGGGTCATGATTATACACAACCGGTCCCTTATCCCTCTGAGAGGGATAAAGGCAGATGGCAGACGGTGGTGCGACAAGAGAGAGATTGTTAACGGTCCGTCGTGTGTGTGTTTGTGTAGTTTGTTTAAGTTTATTATTAAAATATTATTTATATTTTCAAGCCGGTTCTCACCTCCTCCTTCCCATTGAACTCCTTTACACTGGTGCCAAAGCCCGGGGAAGGAGGAGGGAGGCCCGTCGCGGAGTACTCAACACTGCCCTCCACCCAGGGGAGCGGCGCCATCCGCGAGGTGAGTGGGGACTGGACTCCCCGACCGCCTGGAGCGATGGAGCTGCTGCCAGGGGCGGAGGAGAGCCCTGCCATCGCCCAGAAACGCGGAGGGGTCGATGGAAGACCGCCGTCTGCGAGGGGAGGAGGGAAGTGTCTCCCTGACTGCCTGGAGTGGTAGGGCCGCTGCCAGGGGCGGAGGAGTGTCCCCACGAGTCGGCGAGAACGCGGAGGGGCATTCTGACTGCCGGGGGTCGAGAGTCTGACTCCGGTCCGCCTGGGGAGAAGCGGCTGTCGTCCGCCTGAGAGGGTGGAGAAGTGATCGAGGACCATGCGACGGTGTATCGGAGAACCGGCGAGTAGGTTTTTTTTTCTCATCTCTCTCTCCTCTCTCTCTCTCACTGCCGCTCTGCGTTGGCCTTTTCCCTCTCGTTTAAATTGTACAGTGTTTTTTGGGGGGGTACTACACTGTTACAGTGTAGTACAGTGTAGTACAGTTTGGGGGGATGTACGTCAGGCCGGGGGCTCCCCAGCCTGAGAGAACAAGGGAGGAATGTGGCAGGGCGGAGGGCGGGGCCGGGTCATGATTATACACACCCGGTCCCTTATCAGGCTAATTAAGCCTCAACTTAGTATAAATATTAGAAATAAGTTAGCTTGTTGTTGTTTGATTCTTTAAAAAAGTTTAAAGTGTTTGAGCATCCCGACTAGCCAGACATAGAAACATTAACGAATGGTGGTAGTTTGGGGTATGACTATCTTGGTATGACCAATGGGAGACGGTGGAGTGTTTGAAACTTGTTTAAAAACTTTGTCATTATTTTTTGCAATTCACTTTTGTGCTGTTAGTGACACAGAAATTACACACTTCACCTTTAATATAAGCCGACTGAATTGAGTCTGACTGTTTACTGCTAATATAGCAAACTAATGAAAGACGTGTGCTCACAATATTGCATGTATTGTAAACAGTGAGAACATATAACCACAAAGGTGTTGTCTAATGGGACAATTCATAAAAATTTTAGCATAGGTAAACTGATTATTGGCACTTTTCAGAGATAATGTCCCTGTATTTGCATGCATGAATTGTGCTCAATCCTGTCGGTTTTTCTCTGCTGTCAAGCCTACTGGAAGTGCATGAAAGAATCTATGACTAAGTGAATCATATACTCTTTGATGCATCTTAGAAGTGTATCTACTTCAAATAAACAAGTATAAAAACCAGTAATTTTTCCCCATCATTCCACAGGGGATCTGTGTTGCTTTCTAATAGCTGAATAAGCTGCAGTAAAATCTGATTGTGCCTTTTATCCAGCACAGATCCTCAGGCTTGTTAGGGCAGTGAAGTGAAGGCCTCAGTGCCTATTACACTGAACTAACACTAAACTTGCCAAAATGATTGACCAGATCTTCAAGAAAGAGCGCTTAGTACACTTGAGTTCTATTTAAACCATGTTTTGTTAAAGGGACCATATCCTAACATTTTTATCATTTTATCCCCCCCCCGAGGTCCGCCATAATGTTAGACAAGGCTTTTGCATAAAAAAATTGTAATCATTTAGTTTCTCATGAACATTTTCAACCCTCTCACAGACCCTTAGAAAAGGCAATGTTTTGCTGCTGTACCATCCTCCATGTAAAATGAGACTCGATCATGCAGCGGGTCTGCTGTATGGTGCTATATTGCTTTATCTGTGCTATCTCTTTGTAACAGGTTCACAAGAAGTAGTAGGTTTAAGGTTAGGGCTACTAATTATAATTAACATAATCGAAGAACAGTAGAAGTCAATGGGTTTCTCCAGATTAAAAACCATTGGTATTTAATAGCTAACTCTCTTAATATGGTAATGATAGATGCAGACAGAACATTGTTAGTTGGCATCCAGGAATACTTTGTGAGATGTGATGATAATTTTAGTGCTATCAAACCAGTTTTAATATAAAATAAATCTGATTAGAATTCTAAGCTGGAGTTTTCTTTTCTGATCTGTACAGCCATGCGAGACACAACACACGCTGACCTTTAAAAGTCCTGTGAGACCCCAGTCAGCCAAATCTGACATAAACACAGCTAAGTGCTAATGGCTATTGCAGTCAGCAGAGCTTTGTCCTGTAAAATTCATTAGAGAGCACAGCTACAGGAGCAGGGGATGGGCGGCACTTATTTGCATGCTTTGCAAGATGCTCAGGTTTTTGAGAACACAGATATTTGATTCTCTCCTGTCTACCCCCTTCTGTTTTTCACTCTTCTCTTCTCTCCTCCTCTCTGCCTCTCTATCCCTCTTTCCCCCCTTGTTCTCATCTGAATCACCCTGCCTTTTGGGCTTACCAAAGGAGACTCTTCAAACACAGCTTTGTACTGGAGTAGAGAAACAAGATTAATGCACTTCCACTGCTCGACTTGCTTGAAGGGAGAGAGACCCGGTATAATTAACACCACAGGGCCTGGAAGGAGAGTTGGGGAGGAAATCATACAAAATCATAGAAAACAGAGGGAATGATTTCTTGGGTAATATTTTTTGGTCCCATCTTTTCTTCGAGTGATGTATGTTTTGATTAGCACAGTCAGATGTGAGCTGTCCTAGCCTGGGAGCTATCTTGGTTTAGGGGGCATTCATGCTACTAATTATTAGTGAGAGTTGGGCTGTCTCCAAATGAATGTACTGTTATTTCTGAATTTGATGAATAACTTATTTTTCAATTGTTTATGATGCTGTTCTGTTCAGAGGTTTTTAAACTTGAGTCCTGGGACCCTAAGGGGGCTGCAAGAGGGTCCTAGGGTGTCTGTGAACATTTTTAGAAGATTTACATAATATATTTCTTAGGGCTGTCAAATTTGAAACGGCATTGAGTAGACATGTTAAACGCATTTAACACATTTACCAAATATAATATTACTGTTTCATTATGCTCAGAAATCATGAGGTTAAGTAAAGAATAATTGAAGACAGACCGCTGAATTATTCAAAAATAACGCACACCCGAGGTGGTAATGCGGCCACAATGCACAGCGGAGGGTATCATCATATTTGGGAGTCCTTGGCATCAAACAAGTTTGAAAACCCCTGCATCAACAATCATGAAAACAATATTATTTGATGTTGTTAAACAAGAGCCATTTAACCATGATCAACAACTTGCTTGTTACCTATCACTTATTTTACACTTGAAAAGAGCCATGTGGCTCACTGTTCTCCACCATTTTTTATTTAATCTGAGGGCTCTTCAGCTCATGTGGCCTTATGGGATAGTAAAGTGTCCACGTCACTTTGTACACTGAAGAATCTCAGCAGATGCAGTCCATCATCTGGTATTGTTCACCTATTGCATTTTTAATACTGAGGATTCAGACATTCTACTCATTTGATGCATATTTCATGTATAATGTGTAGCAGGGATGTATGCATATTTGTACCAAGAGATAGTGATATCTTTGCAGCAATATGAGCCACAACATGCATTGTCAAAGCAATGTGGGCATGTCCTGCTAAGCAACCAAATGTAGAAAATTTTAACTTTACGCAAATGAGCAATGATGAGATGTAGTGACTGTCAATAGGTGTGAAGACATTGGATCACATGTGATTTGTCTCCTGTGAGATACTTTTTGGAATTTTGGCAAGATGGAAGACATTAATGTTACTGTAAGCAATTTCACTGAGCTATATGATTTGTCTCTGCCTACATGCAGGGATTTCATAAAAAATTTTGGAGTGAAAAACGGCATTAGAAATTGTTGCATTTGAAGTGAGTGTAATTCCTACATTGGTAATCGTTCATCTTCTTCTTGGTATGATGCATTATGCAATGCAGTAATTTATATACTTTGCTTTATCCTCCAGAATGCTACTTTTTAGCGAAAAGAAAACTGATTCCTCAGATTTACATCTTATTTTCACCAGCAATACCTTCCTTTGGCTTATTTCAAAGCCCTTGTCTAATTTTGCTGCTCTAGAGGGAAAGCGTGTTGGAAAGTGATGCTTCAGCAAGTTAATTGTGCAGAGGTGTTGGAGTACATTTACAGACCCGTCAACATACACCGTGACATATTATACCACGACTGGCTAATCTTCAAAATATGGAATGTGTGTGTAGCTCCCTGATCATTCCCCCCAACCATTCCCATCACTGTTTGTATTTTATTATCATCACTGCTATCATTTATATTGGAGTCAGTAGAACAGAGGGAGCTTGTTCACTATACTGTATATATATATATAAGTTTACCGGGAACAGGAATTAAATATGGCATTCCCATTTCAATGTAAATGAAGGAGAGAATGAATGCTGCTTTAGATTTGCAGAGCTACATTACAATGAGAGCATCACACCAGTGTTTCTCCGCACTTAACACTCTCCTATAGGCTCTGCACTTGGCACAAATGAAACTGTCTATCAGCATGAATCCCTCTCCACAAAAATAGCAACATGGAGGTGTCTACCCTTCTTCAAAATTTTTTTACTTTTAGTGCAAAAAAAAATGAGTAAGTGGTTTAGTTTGTTTAAAGGAATATTTTAACCCTGAATTCATATTCATTTTGTCATATGAAGTAATTATTTAATAAAAATCATGTTGTTTTAAAACTATATGGAAGCTCAGCGTAGTTCTAGTGGGAAGACTAGCAGCTGTACATCACATCATTAGCTGGGTAATTCCTAGCCAATCGCATGTAAGCCATTGCTTTATAAGTCTGCTCACAATCTATCACATTGCTGTTTCAGTGTGCTAACTCGGCAACCTCCACCACCCCACCACCACCAGTTGAGCCCTGTCCCGCACGGGGGTAGGCTCCTTGCCCCTGCCTCCTATCTCCGGCAGTACATGACGGTTCCGGATACAACTCCCTCTGACCGCCGGACGGGGCCTACGCCAAAGAGAGAGACATTACTTTCTGTTTTACATTTATCAAATAAATGGCATCTTAAACTTCACTTAAGCCTGCGTGTCTTCCCGACTGAAATTACTTTCTCTCTTCTGTTGATGTAACATCTGAGGTTGTTACCCATCCTACCAACTACCAGAGAGAGCCCTCTCACGAATACTGATCTTCACCCATTTCTTCACTGCTCATTTCCTGTTAACCACATGTATATCTAGCCATGCAGTTCCATTGTTTTGTGTGAAGTATTGCCAGTTTACCCTGCCTTACCGTGCGGTTTTCCATTGCTATTGTTTATTGATTCATATTATGACTGTTGCCTGTTTTTCTGAATTTACTGCTTTTCAATTACCCTTTGTTTTGTTTGCCTGGTTGGACTGTCTATTTGGTTTATACAGAGAGACAGTCCTGGTTGGACTGTCTCTCTGCCTGCTGTTTTGGATTGTTTGCTTGTGTCTCTTTTAATAAACTTCCTACACATGGATCCTAACACCATCTCCATGGCCAGTTCATTACAGTTGAACACAAAAGCTTAATTTTTGAAGAACATTCTGGCCACGTTGTTTCTTTCATGTTGCTAATGAATGTTAAGGGGGACTCCAAAATGACAAAAAAAAAGCACAATAAGTATCATAGTTGTGGTCAGACCAAAATGTAAGTCATTTTTCACATATAATCTTTCCCTAAGGTGAGATGTAACCACTAAGAGTTGAAATCGAGAAGCGGCTCAGTCCGATTCATGAACAAATTATTCCGATGGGTTTTATGAACCGGATCAATTCATTTCTTTGAAAGGATACATGTAAACATTACTATACACTACTATTATAGTAATGATAATCAGTTATTGCATTTGTAATCAATGCATTGCATTTTCATTCATAAATCATGCATCTTTGCATTGATTGATTGATTTATTTAACAATGCCTGAACTTCCAAACTGTGCCAAAAATCAGAACATAGTCATCAGTTTCTGAAAATCGCAAAATATGTATATTGTACTGTTTTAAATTAGTGGTACTATTGTGCTTTGTTGTACCTGTATACCACACAAGCCTAACCTGAATATGCCTTCCTAATTTTTCTGATCTATTTGTTTTATTCTTTTTCTTTTTTGTGTTGTCATAATTTCAGAGTGCTAAATCAAGTTTGCTTCTATTTAGACATATCATGTTTGCAATCTGTCTCATTCATTTCCGAATGGAGTTTGGTGCAGAGACGTGTGGGTTCTGGGAAATTGCACAGGTGTGAAAATATTGTGTTGTGTTCATTTGTATGATAGATTACAGGAGGGTTCTGCAGGCCTTGGAGACACAAAAAGGAAGCAGGACTGAGTTTTTCAGAGAGAGTTATTCTCCGCTTTTATTGATGTGGATGCGTTTGTATGGACCCTCTTGTGAAAAGGCATCTAGATTTTGTATGACCTTGCAGCAATCAATCTTACTTAAATTTCATACATTCAGAAACTATCTTTGTCACATTCGTGCATTTGCAGCCAGAGCTGGTGAGAGAGGTTTACTGTATTTGTCAAACACAATTGTCATGCAATGTTAATATGTCAGTTTTGTTTTTTACTAAATAAAGAAATGCAAAAGAAGTTGCATCATGTTGCTTTGAACATTGAGGATATTTTTTTCTTATTTTCCATATTTGCTTATTTCATATACATAAAATACATAGAGGTGGATGAATTCTAATCAATACTAAATCAACAATTGATTACAATGTTGAAAACCACTTGTTTATTAAAGCTAAAGTGTGTAATTTCTGCACCACCAAATGGAATTGCAAAAATAACGGTTTAACTACGAAGTGTTTCCCAAACACTTTCCTGTCTGCTTGATTAAACAGAGTCCTGTCCCACATTCATGCCATTGGTTAAGCAAATGTTGCTATGTTGGGCTGGTCGGTTGCCTGGATTTCTATATAAAATAGTCATACATTGTACTCCAGGTTTGCTGACTCTTGACTTCAAGTTTTTTCCTGCAACTGTATCTACAATATAAATGAACAAAAGAATGTCTTCTAAACATTATATTAAAAATAAGTGCATTATATCTTTAAAAAAGCATTTCTTTCTTTTGCTTATGACATCTTTGTCTTCTAACCACCATTGGGCTGAACACTTGATTCATGTGCATTGATTTGAAGGATTGACTGCCCCTGTGCTATGATCTGCTGTCTGTGTGTGGCTCCAAGAGTCTGTGTTTAGATCAGAGTAATGTATTGGCAGACAGACAGAAATCTCTGTATACTTGAGCAAACTGTATAGAAATGACAGAGACTTCACGTCATCTTCACCTACATCCTCTGATCATGCACCCTCATGGTGCAAGTAAACAGAGGGCACAGAACAGACAAAGTCTGAAATCTCTCAAGGTGCTACAGTTGACTTAAACTCAGATGACGGGACAGAAATACAGTTACTGCCTCATGCATGAGGTTTTCTCAGTATTTTTTCCTTGTTTGCCATCAGATCAAGTTGATTTAAAATCAAAATGAGCAGAATTGGTATGACAGTTAAAGAGGAGAGTTGCAAAGAGCTAAATTACTTCCAAAATGGATCCTATGTTATATATAAATTATAAAAAAAAAAAGATTTTTTATTTTTTTATTTGTGCTCAGTAGACAACAGTAGGTAATCGATTCAGTACGATTTTGATTGAACATTCTGTTTCCAAAATGGTTGACGATGCATCAAGAATGGGCAAAGTTGGCAAAATTTTGTGTAAGGATTAAGCATAAAAATATGATAAAATCTGTTTCATCTGTCATGTATTTGTATTCTGACATCACCAAAACAGATATTATTGGCATTGTTGGGAATTAAACATAGAATATTGCTATATTGATTGCTGTGAACTGAACACAGAGAAAATATGTTTAAAGATGACATTTTGAACATCTTTGAGGCATCTAAATATATAGTATAATTAAAAAGAGATGGCAGCTTCCTGAAGTCAAATCGCTAGTGTGTGTGAAACCATATACTGACTGTTTAGTATTATAAAAATATCTTCATATCCTTTAAGTCATGCATTTAGGTGACAATGTATTCACTGAATTTGTCATTAAATGCTGTCACATGCTGTCACTTTTTTCAGTTAAGTTAAGTTTCAACAATAAAACATAGCACATACTTTTGCTCATGGAATCGTCTTAGTATGGAAAATCTTTTCTTTCTGTTTGCTAATCTCAACACAGACTGCCAGGTACATGGCTGATTGACTCTAATTATGTATCTAAACTAACCAACTTTGTTCTCTAGCCAGCAATATTGGTTTTTCTCAAATCTTAAACTTGCAGGGCTTGTGTGTGACATAATTAGGTTCTGTCCAAGTTAATTCTGTGGCAGGTTTAATGATGCATTTAAAGCTATTTCTCTAGCAGCATTAGCAGCAGGGGAAGCGTTCCGCTGGGAATGAAGTGTGGAGCTGAGTGCATTAAATGTTTGGACTTACCTGCTGTAATGGTTTAGGCATTTGTGACTGGATAAGATTGGAACATTGCTGCCTAATTAGAACTATCTAAACTGTGAGCATGCAACCATCTTTTAAAGACAACCGAGTCATTGTGCAATATGGACTTCTATATATAATGACCAACCACACTTGATGTTCCACAACAGCAGGTTTCACAATAGCATGTTTGTTTTCTTGTGCCAAATTTGTCTTTGAAGAGAACTTTTAAGAACACAAATTTAAAATAGTTTGAGATTCAATTGATCGATTCTATAAAACATATTGCACAATAAAAAGATTCGGTATGCTTAGGATCTAACGCAACTCTATGGCTAGACATAAAATGATTATCTTGCAATAGTGGGCTGCTAGTCATTACAAAACAGGTTTATAGATGTCATCTGTGTTTAAAAATGATAGATTGGTTCTGTAAATGCCTCTTTTTGTCCTGTAATTGTTTGTTCATTAATTCAGTTCTAACTCAAGAGACTTTTTTTTTGTTTTAGTTTTTTTGCTTGTGGTTGACTCGAAACATACAATTTCAATGTTTTTACAGCATAAAAAATGCTAAACATTTTATGTACAGTATATACAAAGCTTTAGGAATCCTCTGACCACTGGTCAGAAATGTTAGTGCTGCATAGTTCTAGCAGGAGGAGTTGCAGCTGTACATCATCGCACCATTAGCTAGGTAACTCCTAGCCAATCATGTGTCAGCCATCGCTTTTTAAGTCTGCGTGCAATCTATCACATTGCTATTTTAGTGTTCCAATGGCAACCTCCACCACCCCACTGTCACAAGTTGAGTCCCATACTGCGTGGAGGTAGGCTCCTCGCACCTGCCTCCTATCTCCAGCAGTATCTGGCGGTTCCGGGTACAATTCCTTTGAACCGCCAGATGGGGCTTATGCCAAAGAGAGCCATTACATTACTGTTTCATATTCATCAAATAAATGTCATCTTAAACTATAGAACTATGGCGTAGAGGCTAAAGCACAGGTCTGTTAATCAGCAAGGTTAATCAGCAAGGTCACTGGTTTGAACCCCACGGCCACCACCATTGTGTCCTTGAGCAAGGCACTTAACTCCAGGTTGCTCCAATGGGATTGTCCCTGTAATAATTGCACTGTAAGTCGCTTTGGATTTAAATGCATAAATGTAAATATAAAATTACTGGAACATTTGTGAGGGTAGTGCAACAGGTGACCTAGTTCAATCAGACATAATCCTTTAATAGGACTTTAAAAATCCAGATGGGACTAAAAGTAATTTATTAGTCATTTGCACTTTTTGTTTGGCTGAATATAATTATCATTAAAGCACAAAACTAAAATATGTGAAAGTATGTACAGTACAGTACGTATGAAAATCTGTCATTGTTATAGTTTCACATTAACGTGTGTTTCACACATTTACAGATGTATGTTTGTGCATCAAATTTGGGAAAGCGTTAACTGTGTTAAATGAATGCAATGGTTTTAAAAACAAATGAATGAATAACATTTATTATAAATACAATAAAATTCACTTATGAATTCATTTCTCTATGTTCTTAAAACTTTTGTTAGTATTTTTGCTTCTGTAAGTTGTTCATAGGCAAATTTTTTTTTACAAATGCATCAAAATACTAATTTGATCAGGTTGGTTGCTTCCATATGCAGCTGATTCCCCTCTTCTAAACTCTTTTTATTTTTTTTTATTTATTTTTTTTGTTGCAGGGTAGAGGCCAACAGTCTGTGAGTGTCTTGAGGAACAGTTCCGTCCGATCCAGCCTTGTCTGATACATTTCCAAGGCATTTGTCAAAAGGGCCTCAAATGTACCTGTGTTTTTTTTTACCCAAGGATAGTTACACATTTGACATTTCACTCAATTTATTTCCTGTGTGTACAATGGAAGTCATACTGTATATGAGGTGAAACAAAGCAATAACTTTTGAAACATTCTTGCTGGTTGTACATCTCCTAGATTGATCCTGAAAACCTACACATCTGTTGAGATGACACTCTTTTATCATTCTCAGAATTGGACTAAAATGCCACAATACACTAGTATGAAAAACCAGACGTGAACCTCCAGTAACTTCTTAATTTCCTGTTTTATATTCCAAACACTTCACTGCAGCTTTTCTAAATAATATCAAGAGCGATAAACTCAGCCATTTCTCCAGCCTGTCCTCATTGCCTGTCTCTCCCACCTTCTCTCGAAGCGGCAAGTGTCTGAAATGTATGGCGTGAGCCTGTAATTGTATGCAGAACGTGTTAAAGGGAAAATCTGTTTGAAGCCCATTGGGTCTGACAAGCTCACAGCTCCACAACTGACACCAGCTCCCTTCTACTCTGCATTAGGAGAGAAGGCCCATACAACATCTCTGACCTAATGGAAAGTGAGTAGTTTAAGAAAGCAGCCGGAAAACAGCCTACCGTCAGCATCTCAGATGAGGAAGGCACTACTTTTCTCTCCTTTCCCCTCTCACTTTTTCTCACTTGCTCCTTACAATCGCCCCATCCCAGCCTAATTAACGCCTGCCCAAGAAGTAACTTGTAGCTGTCAGCTTCTGCCTGGCCCTGCAAAAATCCAATAACTTTGAGGAGCAATTTAGATGGAACTCCAGCTAAGCTCCAGCAAACTACAAATGGTGCATGAGACACGCCCTGCTTCTTGCCTGACCTGACAGCATTGTGCTGAGATTGGTAGTATTAATGCATGTCAACTCACAGACTGTGAGGTGGAATGTATTACGGACTGGGATGATGTATCTTTAAACTCTGTCTTTTTTTTAATAATCTCATCAGGTACCTGAAATATTGGATGTATTGGAATAGGATATCTGCCAAGTCTTATTGCAAATATGTTGTGCCTGTCATTTATTATGTATGTAAATTAAAATTGTTCATAAAATTGGTTTTGTGTTAGACTTTGTATTGGAAATTTAAATGATTCTGACTTGGAACGTATCAATGTACAGTGGCCTTAGAAAGTAAGCACACGTTTCAAGCAAAACATTTCACCAGTTTTTTGGGGTTCAAATGATAAAACGGATTGTGTCAAATTATGTTTAAAATAAAGACAAATTTGGACACTTGGTGTTTGACAAACATGGAAAAAAGTGGAACTGAGGGGAACTGATTCCATACATCCGTAAACGAATGACCTTGGGACCAGCTTAAAGTAATTACAAAAATGGCTCAGAAAAGTGCAGTTAGTAAACCTCTAGAATCAGGTGTTAGCATATGCCATTTGGTTTGATATTTTGATATCTTTGCAATGAATTTCATGCATGTTTAAGTGTGGCTTAAGTGTACAAATACTTTTGGGGCCACTGTATATTTATCTTTGGCACACATATATGTGTCTTTGTGTGCCCCGTCTGTCCCTGTTGCCCATTTTGTGTCTGCTAGAAATCAAATTACAGATTAGTGTAAAACCCCTGGAGAAGAGTTTATTTGACACAACCTTCCAGGTTTCCTTCTTAATTTCTTTACCTCTAAGACAGGGCAAATGTCATAGGATTAAATAGAAAGCAATGCCATTCAAGAAATAGTTGTGATAACCATAAAGTTCTTTCTCTGTATGTTAAGCCTGGCTAATAAGGACATCAGCAGAAACTAGTAACATACAATATCTATGCTTCAAGGGCAAATAAATGACATTTTCTGTAATATTCCACTATATTTAACAGCTGGCAAACTGTGTATCCATTTGGCCATGAGTTTTAAAGTCATCAAAGCTGATATTAATAATAGGCTGTCTATGTTTATTTGTGAAAGCTAATGTCCAGAGATGCTTTAGCCTTGAATGTTATTTGCATTTGCATATTGAAGAATCCATTTGGAGACTAGGGGATTCTGGGTGTCAAAGCTGAAGGACTTTCCAAATTTGGAGGCTATCAAACTTTTGAGAGCAGCATTTAAAAAAAGACTAATTAAATGAAGATGCAGTCTCTTTAGCTTATGATCAGAATCAGTCATCATTTTAATGTACAAAATATTATTTTAATATTCTGATGTGTGTAGTAGTAAAATAATCCAAAATAATAAGCCTTAGGCCTCATCCACACAAACAAGAACCCAATTTCCATTTATTAACCTCATCGTTTTTCAAAATATGTGGTACTACAGAGTGTTTTTTGTAGTCTAGTTTTTTGTAGTTCGGTTGAGGAAAATGCAGTCCCAGTGTGGATGAGAGGCATGAATACAGCTAAATCAATTCATTATTAACCTAAAACTTTTGACCTTAGCAAGCTATTTGAGACTGTGACCCCTTTTACACCTTGAATTTAAATAACATTTAAATATGTTGTAAATATATGTAATGAAATATCAGGTCCCAGATGTGCTCAATGGGACTGAGATCTGGGCTCTTCGCTGGCCATTGCAGAACACTGACATTCCTGTCTTGCAGGAAATCATGCACAGAACGAGCAGTATGGCTGGTGGCATTGTCATGCTGGAGGGTCATGTCAGGATGAGCCTGCAGGAAGGGTAACACATGAGGGAGGAGGATGTCTTCCCTTGAACACACAGTGTTGAGTAAGTCCAATGATGCTGTGACACACCCCCCTAGACCATGACAGACCCTCCACCTCCAAGTTGATCCCGCTCCAGAGTACAGGCCTTGGTGTAACGCTCATTCCTTCACCAATAAACGTGAATCCGACCATCACGCCTTGTGAGACAAAACCGCGAATCATCATTGAAGGGCAATTTTTGCCAGTCTTGTCTGGTCCAGTGAAGGTGGGTTTGTGCCCATAGGTGACGTTGTTGCCGGTGATGTCTGGTAAGGACCTGCCTTACAACAGGCCTACAAGCCCTCAGTCCAGCCTCTCTCAGCCTATTGCAGACAGTCTGAACACTGATGGAGGGATTGTGCATTCCCAGTGTAACTCAGGCAGTTTGTTGTTGCCATCATGTACCTGTCCCAGAGGTGTGATATTCTGATGTACTGATCCTGTGCAGGTGTTGTTACACATGGTCTGCCACTGCGAGGACTATCAGCTGTCATCCCTGTCTCCCTGTAGAGCATGTCTTAGGTGTCTCACAGTATGGACATTGCAATTTATTGCCCTGGCCACATCTGCAGTCCTCATACATCCATGCAGCATGCATAAGGCATGTTCCTGCAGATGAGCAGGGACCCTGGGCATCTTTCTTTTGGTGTTTTTCAGAGTCAGTAGAAAGGTCTCTTTAGTGTTCTAAGTTTTTATAAATATGACCTTAATTGTCCACTGTCTGTAAGTTGTTAGTGTCTTAATTCCACAGATGCATGTTCATTAATTGTTTATTGTTCATTGAACAAGCATGGAAAAAATTATTTAAACCCTTTACAATAAAGATCTATAAAGTTATTTGGATATTTAAAAAAATTATCTTTAAAATACAGTGTCCTGAAAAAGGGACGTTTCTTTTTTTGCTGAGTTTATATATTTTGTTATCACTGTTCAATACGGTAAGTTTTTTACGCATACAAGGAATTTGTTTTGGTGTTGTAAGTGCATGTCACACAATCTCTAAATTTATGACACAAGAATTTAAATATAAGCAATATAAATATAAATATGTCCACGCAGTATCAATTAAAAGTAAATATAAAATAAAAGAGAGCAGAGTAGTACAGTGGAATGTAGAGCCAGAGGTGGAGTGTGGAGAGTGTCAGGTTGGGTACCGGGCCTTGTTGATAAGGCAAGTGGCGGATGGGAATAAACTGTTCTTGTGCGTGAGGTTTTTGTCCTGATGGACCTCAGCCTTCTGCCAGAGGGGAGTGATTCAAAGAGATTGTGGCCAGGGTGGGAGAGATCAGCCACAATTTTTCCAGCACGCTTCAGGGTCCTGGAGGCATACAGGTCCTGGAGCGGCAGCAGATTGCAGCCAATCACCTTCTCTGCAGATCAGATGACACACTGCAGTCTGCCCTTGTCCTTGGCAGTAGTAGTAACGTACCAGATAGTGATGGAGGATGTGAGGATGGACTCGATGATGGCTGTGTAGAAGTGCACCATCATTGACTTTGGCAGGTTGAATTTCTTCAGCTGCCGCAGGAAGTACATCCTCTGTACATTTCTTGATGAGGGCGCTGATGTTCAGCTCCCACTTGTGGTCCTGGGAGATGATAGTTCCCAGGAATGGGAAAGACTCCACAGTGTCAATTGTGAAGTCGCAGAGGGTGATGGGGGCAGGTGCAGGTGAGGCTGAGTTCTTCCTGAAGTCCACAACCATCTCCACTGTCTTTAGAGTGTTGAGCTCAAGGTTGTTTTGGTTGCATTAACATTAGTAAATGCCTTCTTATATTCACTATGCATTTTCACTTTGAGAATAAATAAGGTTGAACTTTTTACTTTCAGAGGCTTTATATGGTGTTAGGATGAAAATGACATGCATTTCAAACTGTTCTGTTTGAGTAAATGCAAGAGTAAACAACAACAGACTTTTCATTTCTGGGTGAACTTTTCCAGTAAGTTCATAAAGGAAATTGACAAAATATCCATGAGCATCCGCTCAAACACAATTTATGGCAAGATTAAAATTCAAGTATGTATCTTTTAGAGCAAATGTGTTCTGTGCTTAAAAAATATTATGTTGTGATACACTGACATACTGTAGTGTTTGATACAGCATATGCATTCATTACAAGATGCATATTAATACCAGGTGTAAATTGCGAGCTGCCTTGCCTGACCATTTGTGATCCGATCACCAGAGATGGATGTACCAAGTGTGAACAGGGCCTATGCATCAATGATCTAACTCCCTCTCATTTACAATCAAGAATATTACAAAAGGCCAAAATTAAGTTTATTTCAGACACTTCTCACTCTTTCCTATCACTGGAGGTGCAGCAAAACTGTAAAATAAATTAATTAAACAAGCTTTTGTGAATAAGAGGCCAAGCTAGCATACAGAGTATAAAGACATAGCACATGCTTTATAAGATGCAGTATGTGTAAAAATGGATAATGAACCCCTGGTTGTGAACACACTTCAGGGCGTTAAAAGGTAAAGTGTTTAGAGAAACAGACAGGCAACTAGAACCCTTTCAGATATATGCTTCCCTAATAATTTTGGGGTACTGTAAGTGTTCTGGGAGTGCAACATTTTTAGTATCATTATTTGCATTGATACTATGCTGAAACACAGCCTACTGTGAACTATGAATTTACAAGCATCTCTCCTGTTACTATACAGCCTTTGGCAAATTACTAAACAGACTTAAAGACATCTGTAGGCTAACCATCTTGAGTTGAGCTTGGAATTAGAAATTAGTCTTAAATATTTCAAGGATAAAAAGTAATAGAAACATTGCTTTTGTAAAACTCTTTAATTAAACATATACCAGGCATACCCAACCTAATTTGCTATTAATCACAAAAATAGTTTTGGGATATTTTGGTTGTTAGTGTGCTATTTACAGTTTCAGTGCAGCAAATTTTAGTCATAATTTCCAATTACAGAAATAACCTTTAGTTCACCACAGAACAGTATCTATAGCTGGATGGTGGAGTAGTCTAGTTTGTGCAATCTATTTCCATTTTAAATCTCTCTTCTTTCTTACACACACACACACACACGCACGCACGCAACTGTGAACCACTGTTTTTTTCCACTTTAAGGACCTTCGCTTAAACATCCTGATTATTATACAATTGGATTTACTCATGGGTTGATTTTTTTTGTACTCATAAATATTATTGACATATTAAGCTTTTAACATTACAAATTCATCAGCATTTGTGCCATTATCTATGAGTGTAAAGCCATAAGATTGATTTTTACATTCTTAAGAGCTTATAATGAATGAAACTACAGCTGGCCTATGCCAACACGTTTTTAGTATTAAGTACATTAGGAACCTTTTTCTAACTTACAGACCATTTGTTTTAGAGTTTCACCATAAGAATGACAATTAAATGTGAAATATAATCAATACCTTTTTTGTTTGTTTGTTTGTTAGTTTTTTGAGTTTGTGCTCTTCTAGTGTTTGAATCTTGAGTATAGATCACTTACCAAGCTTTACGCAGAGCATGTCACAAATTTAACAGATATTGACTTCAAAATATTGTGACAATAGGCTACCATACCTAAAAAGATCATGTATATAAGAGGATCCAATAGTCTCCTGTGACCATGACTGTGAGAAACAATACAGGATCATAGATATGTTATCTCTCATCTAATAGTGCTACAGACCATTGTGATTGTTATTGTTTGTTCTCTGTCTCTCTCTCTCTCTCTCTCTCTCTCTCTGTCTCTCTCTCTCTTTCTTCCCCATTGTAAACAGCAGTAATCACAGTCTAGAAAGACTAGAGGAAATGAAATAGCCCCTGGTTGGTGTCTCGTCTGCCGTGCCGTGGACCGGAACACTTTAATTAGGGCCATACTGCTTAAGCAGTGCTAAATCGGGGTTTTTATGCATGTGGGTGTTACATGAATACGAATTTTAGATATTATTTAAAAATGCATTGATAGCATGCTCTCCTGCAAACAAGATTCATTCATGTTTCATATTAATTCTTACAACAGTTAGGAATTTGATTTCATGGAACAGCTTTCAAAAGCTTCACTGTTTAAATCACTCCATACACAACTGATCCTGCTATGACTTCTTTTGTGTTCTTTTGTTGGTGGAATAAATATATTACAAATATATTCAGTACAGTATTCAGTATATACAAATCAGGCCTTATTGTCTATTAAATGTAAGGTAATATTTTTCATTTCAGGACTTTTCTGTAAAATCAATATCATATTCACAATCATGCTGTTGTACTGAATATCAGCACAGCTGTGGCGAATCAGTGACATAATTGACCCATTGCTCAGCCCGGCCTTAAAATAGTTTCTGACCAATCATATCTTGCCATCCACCATTTCTCTGACAAACACTTTATTCTTTTTCAATGAGAGTTTACAGGAGTAATGTGTGTTTAACAAGTGTTATGTTGAATTTTATAAAAATATATATAAAAAAATTGTTGTTGGGTCCCTTGAAATAGTGACATGAGGTACCTAGATGAACCTTTTTTTATATATATATATGATTTATATAATCAATTCTGTTTATGGGACTAGTTTGCAAAAAAACTTGCTGTTCACGGCACTCTTCCATTCATTCTATGGGAAGCTCTGCAAAGCATATCAGAACAAGCAATGGCAACCATGGGTGAGCTTAGTGAAGGGTCAGTTACATGAAAGAATTTTAAATAATCCATGTATTTTTTCATTTTCTCATTGGGATCACATATTCAAAGCAAACACTAAATAAAAGTGTCCCTGTTATGCTTTTTCAGATATGACTTTTCATGTAGTGTGCTAAATAGTTGTTTATGAATGTAAAAAGTCTGCAAAGTTTTAAATATGAAAGTGCACGACAAATTGAGTTACTGTATCCCAAAAGAAAGAACCGATTCTGAACTGCTTGAAACGAGTCGTCAGTAATTCCAGTCTTACATCCTGGCCAAACCTACATAGGTTTATCCAAAATCCCACCTCTGGTCTTTATTGGCTGCTCGCGAACAACATGTATTTTGACAGATGATATTATTACTGAGCTGAGCATATTCTGATACGATAATGAGCGTTTCGTTTCCGACACAAGCTCTAAGCGGTATACCAGGTAGACCAATCACAACAGACTGGGACATCTGACCAATCAGAGCGTGTAGGCTCACAGAAAGGAGGGGCTTAGAGTGAACTGATCATTGAATTAATCGTTTGTGACAATGTGAGAACAGAGGTGGTGCTGCAATGTATATTATGAGAAAATGAAAGTGTTTTTAGACCTTGGACACATGCAAATCTATTGTATGAGAGCTCTAAAACAAAAGTATGCACTTTTAATAAAGCATAATAAGGGCACTTTAATAAGTACGAAAAACAGACAGATTTGTTAATTGACATAAATTGCCAAAAGCAATGCACACATGCTTCTAGCATTTGCCATAGGCCAGCCTGATCTTACATAAAATTTGGAAAGTGTGTACCGATTTTTCTTTAGCCAAAATCGGTACGCTTTGACTGCATTTGAAAACACTGCCTCCGGAGGATAAAGCGGTAAGTGTATCAAGTGTGACATACATTTATATCCAGGAGAGTTTGCCAGAAGCCAGTTGTAAAAATAGCTGTTTTCAGATGAACAGGGTTTATTTAATCTACCCCCCAACCAAAACCCAAATCTAACCCTAACCATTAGTAGAGATAAAATGCAATTTTAGGGATAAAAATGCAACTTCTTTATCATACACATGATTGTTTATACAAATGTGATTACATCCTTGATTGAATGGGGATTGAACTGTGGTCTCCCATGCAACTGACACAACACACTAACAGTCATGCCATAAGGGAATGTAATTGTTGTTGAGCCGTTCCAAATATGTCAGATGGGAGATAGGGCATGTCAGTGAATTAATGTTGCCTATTGTTGCCGATCCTAGGGTACCGGAACTTTTGGAAACAGCATATCGACTTCTTGTGTGATCATGTTGCATAGGCATCTCATCATCATACTGATTGTCTGTATTCATTTGTTCCATGTGTTTGCTGTAGCTCTATTAACAAACAAATTTTATGGGTTTCAGGGCTATCCATAAATTTAGCTCACACACCTCTCATTTCAACAAACAGATAGTTAGGGCAGACACGAGGGCCTTTAAAGGAATAATTCACCCAAAAATAAAAATGTGTTGTTTCAAACCCATATGTCATTCTTTCTTAAGCCTAATTTATTCAACTAAAGCGCCCTAGGCGAACAAAGCATATGTTGATACTGCATGTAGCATTGTTTTTAAATTAGTTCATTGAGGAAAATATGTAAATAAAGAATGTCACATGCAAACCACATCCTCTGATAGTTTTAAGCAATAATTAACAGTTTTCGACTAGCCGTGTTCTCCTAGGTCTAGAATTTCAGGGATGTCTGTGAACAGTAGAAATATTGCCAAATGAACACCTTGACAGAACAGTTTTAAGGACAATAAAAGAAGCCTGTTCACCCATTAAGTATACAGTAAATTAGCCTTTATGCAGAACATAAAAAATGAGAATATTCCAGTACAATGCATAGCAGTTGACAGGGACATCCTTTAAAGCTTAAAAAGGACCCAAAATTGTAATGAAAGAACATGAGGCCTCAGCATAATTTTAAGTCATTTTAAGACATACAACACGTTTTGGTGAGAAACAACCCAAAATGTAGGTAATTTTTAACTTAATTTAAATTGCACATTCATGAGTGCATGAGAGAAACTCATTTATTAAAGGCCTGTTCACACCAAATTCATGATGAATTTGTGAGAAAAACTTTGAACAGAAGGTCTATTCATACAGAGTTAATAAAAAATTAAACAAAAATCAATTTCACCCCTGTATAGAAGGTGGCACTGTTACTGTTCTACAAACATATTTATACTAGTTTCTAGCATTCAGATGTCAATGCTAGAGATTAATATATTGGACTATGTTAAAGCAATTGTTGAAACTGAACTGCCACTCATCGCTGCTATTCTTAATTCCATGAGAACATAACAGGCCCACTAATATACAGCACATGTTTAGTAATCTACATTTATCATAATATTGTTGGAGACAGTAAACCAAAATCTTGGTGTTCCTGTCCATACTGTCTGTGTACACAAGAACGTGCCATGTTTGAAATCAACATAACTTTTCTTTTCCAGATCTGTCATGGAAAATGCTAATTTTTTAAAGGCAGTCCCTTGTCAGTGATCAGGGAGATTCCAGGAAATTTGGTTTAAAAAAAACAAAGGTTTAAATAAAAAAAAAGTTGATTTAATAATTTTAGCTCCAGTGCCACCTGGTGCTTAGACTTTAATTTCCTAATATTAAATTCTTGAAGTGTGGCACATTGTAATTAACCTTGAGTAAACACAAATTGTGCTTGACAAACAACCACCCAAAAGTTCTGTCCATCTGAGCTGAACTGCAGTGACCTTACTTGATTAGGAATTATATAAAGAAGAGTGAATTTACCCCATGGTTTCATCTCTGCTGGCAGTCCCTTTACACAGTCATTCATCCATTATTCAGAGTGTATTCATGTGCAAATTATGAAACTCAGAAGAGTTGCTATCAACTCCCTGTTTGCACAAAATAACCTCCCTCCCAACCTTTCTGCCCCAATCACAATATCCCATTGCACCATTATACATGATTAACTACCTGCCTACAATATGGCACAATATTGGGTTGTGGTAATTAAAAGATAATGAGCAAATTTGATCATTAAGAATAAAAATGTAGTAACTCAGCATTTCTGGAATAAGAATTTCTCAAATTTTAACCCACACAATTTTTATACCATCTCCCATTATTTACGCTGTCTGATTCTGTATCTCATTCTTTTTCATTAGTTCTTTCTTTGTAGTGAACACCAGTCTATACTTTTGCCACTCATCTAAGGCTCAATAACTAATTTTTGGGTGATCACAAGTGGTTAGGTGAGACAAAACTAATTAAAACTAGAATACTAGAAACACATAAAACAATTTTTTTTATATATATAAAATAATTGCTGTGAAAACACAAAATTGTCTTTTATCCATCAAAGTTTTTTTTTTTATAAATAATCCAAATTCGATTTTGTTTACTAGTAGTAGGATGTCTGATAAAAATAGTCATTTGTCCAAAAAATGGATTGTCCAAAATGTCCCAACATTGACAAAAAAGTGGCCAAAGAGATGAGGTATCTCCGCTGCAGTGATACATTCTAAATGTGATTGCTGCTAAATGGTAAGCAGTGTGGCAGGGCGAGCATGAAACAGACACACTGGGTGTGGCGTTAAGCCTCGGAGAGGCATTTATTGGAAATAATAATCAAAATAACATGTCCATAAAGGGGAATAATAAAGTGTCCAAGGGGAATAGTGTTCAACACAAAGGGGGAATCTGGCATCCTCAGGGTAAGAACGGGGCTTCGTGAGGGGTGGGGTAAGGTCCATGAATGACCCAGGCATGAGCTGGGTCCGTCGGGTGCTGTCTTGCCAGGCCCACAGAAGTTGAGAGGGGAAGGCGGACCAGCCTCTAGCCCGTTGGCCATGACGTGTGCAGTTCATCCCAGGCGATTCATGTAATCGGTCCGAGGAGTGGGTCCGGCGGCACATCACCTCGACCGAACCCTCCTATCTCTGGTCCTGGGCATGCGAGGATGCTAGTGTGTGCAGACATGGAGATTTGAAGCCGGCTCCCCGAGAACTGTACCTGCTACAAATTCAAGCAGATTAGAGCATTTTTTATTTTTTTACAATTTGTCCCTAAATGCTGTAAATTTGTATCTAATACAAAGAGTGTTCAATTCAGTCATTCAACATCCACTAAATGCTTGCAAAGCAAATTATAAACTAAATGTAAATTTTTTCACAGTTTTGCCTCACAATAGATGTACGCCTCAGCAGGATGGTGATAATGCATGATAGTGATATCACCCCTGTAGCTAATCCTGTAGCTACTGTAGCTTCTAATTGGTTAAACTAATAGTGTTACAACTCACTACATGTTACAACACTCCCCGGTCTCCCTTACCTCGGGTGCTAGTTTTGATAACAGCAGGAAAGTAGGTTGTCATTTAGCAGGCGCTTTTCTCCAAAGTGACTAAACGGTGAACTTATTAGAGGGAAAATACACCTGCTTGAGGTTCAACCTGAGGTTTAATGCTTTGATCTAACATAAAATGTTGATGATTCATAGCTCGTTTCTAGTAGGCCTCAAACCAGCAACCTACTGGTTGTTTTCCTTGAGTTTTAGCCACTGTGCCAAACTACTTTTGAGAGACCCAGCAATCACTATCGTTGAACAGTGAACAGTCAGCTAAAACTCAGGCAATAAAAACAAAAAGGAAATAGGTTTGAGAATTCAAACTTATTAGTTGGCTGTTTGAAATGGGGACACTGCAATTTTACGTATTTGAATTTCACAGTTGTCACACAAAAAAGCATCTGTTGCAGGATGTACAATACGATGCTTTCACAATAGTCACAACACAGAAAAACATTATGAGGAAGCATAAAAAGACACTTATGTGAAATTTTATTTTTCTGTAATGTGAAGATAAACGCTGAAGATATTGAAAGGATGAAAATGACAGTGGTGACTGCATGCCTGAGGGCAGTAAAGCTTTGGTCTTCGCGTTCAGCCTTTGGCTGGAAATCTATCCAGAAATGGCTTAAATTTCCACTTTTTAATCTTCTTTTCCTGCTCCACAGACTATAGATTGATTCCTTTTTGCCATCAATCCATTTTGGTTCAGCTCACGCCTTTCCACTTGCTAATGATGATGGCTGCTATATTTAGTGAGTGAAAGCCTGTTTATTTTTTTCTCCTAAGCGACTCAGAATAAAACATTAGATGAAAAGGGAGTTGATGATAATTTTATTGTGGAATCTTTTTAAGTAAATAACAGACCATTGTGGACAATGAAATAAAAAAAGAATGCTGTATCATTCCTGTTAAGAAAGTGATGAATGTAAAAAATAAGAATGTGAATAGCTCTGTGAACCTACTCTGGAAAACATAGCCTCTTTTATCTAAATATACAGAATAGCAATTTTCTTCTTTCATTTCCTGGGCAATTGGACTGTCACATTAAAACAGAGCATCCCAACTGTTTTTTACTTATATAAGCACAAACAAATTTACACTAATTATTACAGATCGGCCCCAATACTTTGTATCCTTATGAGTATCCAAAATACTGTGTGTGTACATGCATATGCCTTTAAAATGGAAATGGAGCATTGAAAATTGGAGCATCCTTCAAAATCATAAACATTCAATCCTAGTCCTGTAGTACTCCAGAACTGCACATTTAGGTTTTCATTTTTTATTTAACACATCTGAGTCAATTTATCAACTAATTATTAGAGGACATCAACATGGTGCTTCTTACACCGTGTCCTAACTACACGCGACGCGACGCCGCGACACGCGATAAAAGGTATCTTTTCCATGTTAATCAGCGTTTGTGTCCTAACCAGACGCGACGGCGACACGCAAAGTTTCTAATTTAGAAACGGTTCCTATTTCTGCGACGTCGCGGCTGACAGATCCGTCCACACAGAGATCTCATTGGATGGAAGTTCTGCATGTCATGAATATTTAATCATCAAACATGGACGACAAGGAACTGATTGTCGAAGTTCAAAGGCATTCAATTCTCTACGATAAATCCCACAAAGACATCAGGAAAAAGGATTCCGTCTGGAGAAGTATAGCTGAAGCATTGAATACACATGGTAAATTAAGTTTAGACTTTCATCTACAGCGAATGATTGAATGTAGCATTTAGCTATAGTAGGCTACTAATGACGCATCAACCTGTGTAAAACAAATTCCGCTTTATTTTCAATGTAAAGTAGAGTGAATAGGCATGACGATTTGTGTCCCTGTATCCAGGGGTGTCATTCCAGACAATCTACTGAAATACAGGCAGGGTGGGGAGTCACAATGACAGTAGTCCGAGCTGTGCACACCATTTCCAATGCGAGTGCGGGCAAGCAGTGCGCTTTCACAGAGAGACTTCGCCCACACGCTGTTCTGAATGGCTGTGATTTTTGATTGACGTGTGGCATCTCACAGTCGCGTCGCGTCTAGTGTGGACAGACACGCTTGCTGTCGCTGTAATTTTATCGCGTCGCGTGTAGTTAGGACACCGTGTTAAAGTTCATGTAACCTGAAATTGACCCCATTCAGCAATTACTTAGAAGTTCCATCAATTCAATTATGATCACCAGTCCATCTAGTCTACTGCAAGCGCTTTTGGAGAACAACTTCCCAACAATGAAAACCAGGACGTAATAGCGTTTATATAAACAAGTGTTTACGAGCGAGATTCAGAGGTTGCATTTTTGCTCTAAAATTACATTTTTACTCCACTGATGGTTAGATTTAGATTTGGGGTATGGGTTAGGGGGTATGGTTAATGAAATATGTATTCCTGCAGACTGTATTAAATAATTTACAACTAAAATACAACTTGCATTTGGTGCCTCTCTCTGGAGCTCACATGAGCATATCCTTTCAATAACACTTCCAGCTTCAGCCACTGGGGGCAGTGATTCGAATTTTGGTAAACAGACTGATTTCAGCAGAAAAACATCCTACCTACAGTAGCAGAATTCACAGTGTGATCCACCAGAGACAATTTAGCAGAGACAGGTCACTTCTATTTAAATGAATGGGAGAAATTGGAACGCCCAACATTCAACGGATGTAGACAGGAAGTCTAGACATGGCCTGCTAATTAACATTAGATACAGACCTCACCTTTCAATGAACTCAAGAATGCACATGTGAATCCCAGACAGGAAAATTTGTGTAATCTTTTGGTAACCATTTTTATTTATTTATTTATTTTATTTTATTTTATTTTTTTATATAATCTGAGGTAAAGAAGCACAATTTGTGATTACAGTGTTGTGAGATTGTACTGTTGATTTGAAATCTGTTCATTGATCATAATATTTACCAGCTGTTTTTGAGATTTCAGGGTTCCCCTTTTCAAGTAGATAGGAGCTGTTCTGTCCTGACTGGAAATAGCTTCCTGGGAGTGTTCCAAAGAGGGCCACAAGTGGATTGACTTGCTAGAAAGACATTGAATCCACTGCCCTGCTGTCTCTTGTATCATCACAAAGCCACAAATTCACATCAAGTGACATTTAGAACTAGGCCTATGCCCTTAATAAACCTTTGTCTGTCCTTCAGATTAACTTGCACAACACTTAATGTGCTGATCCATTTTTGATGCACCTAGTTCTCATCAACATGGACATTAGTTTCTGCTCTAGTTACTCTCAGAACTTACATCAGAACTGAGATCAGCATTCTTAAACCATAGTCCTAATCTGAATGCTGATGAGGAAAGCACTACAGCTAATCCATAGTAAGCATTTTTTACATAATCTTAACAGTTTCCCTTCAAGACACTGCAGTGTCATCCAACCTTCATTAATTCTTGACTCCCTCAACTTCATCTCAAACAATCGCTGGAGGGTACAAAAGCTCAGCATTATTACGATACAGTAAACATACCTATGAACAGCTGGCTTACTGATGCCATCTTTGACACTCGGGAGCTGAGTGACAGAGTACATTGTGGGTAATTAATGAACTTTTGTTAAAAAAAAAAGCATTTTTGTTCAGCGTGTTGAGGGCTACATTCATCACCTAAGAAAGAGAGGAAGCATATGCGGGAAAGGGTTGCAGACACAGACAGTCTAGTTAGCACATGGAACATGATGTATCAGTATGACGGGCAGAGTGCAGCTTGACTAGTTTGTGGATAGTCCGCTTCACCGTCTGTAGCCATACATCATCAGTGTGAGCCAGATGCGCCTGTCTGCCTAGAAACCTCACAGTCCACTGACTCGCATATGACATCACAGAGCTGCATCCACATATACAATCCAAAACCCATTTTAACATGTTCTGTGTGGCTATGTTCAAGACTCTGTGACTCTTAAAATAAATAACATTAAAGATGTACCTCTGTTGTTTGTAGGAACTAGCTTTTACTGATGTTTTGTAAATAAATTTACACTGTCAACCTATTCAGATTTTTTCAGACATCTGAAATAGAACAGATCAGGCAGCATGAATGCATGAACAGTTGGATGTTAAGAGATCACATTTTTAGGAATCCAATTTGATCTGTCTGGCCAGTCTGATTTACCAGCTAACCACCTTAGGCTGATTTGAGCCTTTTTCAGCAAGGACGTCAAATTTCTGCTTAACATAAAGGGGCTTTTATGAATATTAAGCCTCAGAACGTAACTCGTCCTTCTCCGTTTGTGATATAGAAATTAATGATACCTAAAATTGTGTGGTTTGTTGAGGAGAGGTGTGCTATTACGTTTCAAAGCAATCAGACCCTTGATTCTATCTGGTGGACAATAAAATAGGTGAAAAATCACATAGATTTACACTGAATGAGAGGCCCAAATATTTAGGAACAGAAAGAATCTTGGGGTAGGATCTTTTTACTCTGGCCAGTGAACAACAACCTAACCATTTTTGTATTTTATTTTTTATCAGGAATGTCAAATTACTTATTAAAATAATAATTATCTGCAGTCTGGCTGATCTATTTAGTAAAGAGATGTGTTGGAAGCCAAATGCTCCTAAACAGCAACACAACACACAAAGGATGAAATACATGAGGGGGCATTTGGAATTTCGGTGGGGGTGCACCTTTGTCACTATATACCCTAGTTAAATGAAACTGCTAAAATAGGTGTATGTTCTATTGTTGCCAATGAAGGACAGGGCAATTCAGGTTTATATACATGCAAAACCCTAATAGTGTACTGTGCCAAAAGTTAAAAATATTTACAATTTATATACCTTTCTACCTCGCTACAAAATAGACTCAAATACACTTTTATAAAAAAATCAACTGCAAATTAAGAATCAAAGAGAACTGATACTTCTTAAATTATAAACTAAATATAAAATAATATCAATAACTTATTTGGTTACTCACCAGTGTGCAACTTCAAACTTTAAACACTCAGTGGGCAGGTTTTATCTTATTTTTTTCTTGTTTTTTAGAAAAAAGTAATTAATAAACTGTATTTCAGTGTATGAAGTTTATATGCACAGGGGCACATCTTACTGTGTGATCTGATAAATCTGACCTGAAGTGTACAGCTCTAATATCAATTCACCTTTTTGGCTTCTATTAAAGAGACTTTTTCATGGGCAGATCTCTATTTCTATGGTGCAAACAGCAGCAGAAGTGAGATGGTCACAGTCAGTAAAAGCACATATTGTAAACCCTAATGCTTAGAAGAAGAATAAAGAGAAGTAAAAAAATATACAAACAAATAAGTTCAAATAAATGAACCTTGATGAGAATTTACAACTTTTTATTTTTTGTTAATTCATGAAACTGACACCTTTTTAAGTAACCTGAATTGTTTTATCATTTTGAGTTTAATGAACTTGTCTCTTTAAAGTGACAGGAACTTCAATTTCACTGAAACTGGGCAGGGGATTTCTATTTCCCAGCATGACACTTGACAGGGAGAGTAAATGTTTAAATTAGGTGTTATATAATGTGTCTGTGCAAGATGAATATAAAGGGGAGACTTGTTGGTGTTCAATGGTTTGCTGTTCTATTTAGAAGAGTTTCTGTACACATTTTAATAGTGAATAGTGGAGCTTGAGCTTAGGTTGGGGACAAACAGAGTGTATACTGGCTGGTATGGTCCGAAACAGTGTTCTTGCAATTTCATTACAAAAATAAAAAAATAAATAATGTTTGTCAATCCATCCCTTTTATTGTATTCTTCTATTGTGCGGTTTTTGTTTGTTCCCCTTGACACTTTCTGTCTCAATTTAGCAAGTGTATTTGTTCAAAAATATTTCAAGCTCATTATGTTTTGCTCTAATCAGTTGCAGACACTGGTAGAGGCAGCATTTCTATAGCAGCACCAGACCGTGCGCCTCTGCATAGACAAGCATTACGCTTCTGTACTGCACTGTGATGCGATCTCTGATTCATAGAAATTGTGTGATATTGATTCAACTGCTCACTCGTTGGTTAGATCCACAGATGTGCAGTAGCAATGTCCTAAGTTTTGTTAAAAAGCTGAATACCTGAAGGGGTTTTGAATCATGAATCAGTCACATCCATAGCGACATCAGATCAAAATATTATAGGCCTACAACTTGAGAACAAAAGACCACTCGACCAAAACACTGTAAACGGTTTAACTGTTATTTGTATATTGATGTGTACTACATTTTTGTTGATTCAGCATTTATTTTTATTTTGTGTTATTTTTCTAGCAAATATACAGTGGGATTCACTATAATGAATATGCTCCTTCACGGCAGTGAAGAATTTTAAAATCTTATAATTTCATACACATTATCAATTATATAATCAGAATAACAATTTGAGTTAAAGATAGTCATACAGAAGGTGTTTGTTTCCCCCGTTAAGAACAATGTGCATTTACTTTTAAATTGTAACATTAGATTAGATTTAGCCAGTGTAACATGATCAATGGAAAGGAGGAGGCGAGAACCGGCTTGACAATATAAATAATAGTTTTAATGACAAACTTAAAAGACAAACACACACATATGACGGACATGTCCGTAAACTATCTCTCTCTCTTGCACGATCCTCTGCAGTCAACCTTTATCCCTCTTGGAGGCTTGAATAGCCTAATACGGGACGGGTGTGTAGGATCACGACCCGGCCCCGCCCTCCGCCCTGCCACAGCCAGTTTTATAAGATGACTCCCAACAGGCAAGAAGGTAACTTGTCCCAGCTGTAATCTGATTTTTATAAAATGTATAACATGCATGTGATATAATTCTTAATTTTCCATGTAATTATGTATTTTCACAATAATGAAATACATAAATAATGATAGACATTTCATTAAAACAGAATCCCAGTCAAATCAATTCATCTGAAATAATAATAAAAAAAAAGTTCTATGAATTGCATACCAAATAGGTCTATTAAAAATATGCATATAAATTTTTTTTGAGTAAACTTAAAAGGTAAGGCATCCAGCTGCAAATCCTTTTTGAGTTTACTCAACTTCAGGCGTATTAGTTTTACAAACTTAATTCAAGTTGGATTTTAAATTCCATGTACTTAAATCAAAAAGTTCAGCAAACTCAAAAATATCAATGATCATTAAGTTCAATAAACTTAATATATAGCTGTCCATAATTTTCAATATTCTTGAAAATAATATAACATAAAATATTTTAAGCAGATCAATATTTCGAAATAACATCATGTATGAGCCCACAAAGAGACCAAATAATTGGTCTAACCCCTTTCCTGCCTGAGCCCAAAATTCCATTCTGTACCAGAATATGATATTCATATCCAAATTCAAATAATATTCATATTCATATAACATCACACACCTGAACTGTATATACCATTTTGAAAAGAAAACGTCTTGGGTTACTTGACTGTAACACTTGTTCCCTGATAAAAGCGAAACGAGATGCTGCTCTGAGTTAGCGCTTTGGGAACAACTTTAGGTGTTACCAGCTGTGAATGTGTGTGCAACACGTCAATGAACATTGACCGGAATTTATAGCCTCTGCCTGTGACATCATTGGATGCACCTGTAGCAGGGCTATAAAAAGATGCGTCCACACTGTGGATGTCCGGAACCCTTACGGTGGTGTAGTGTCCTCACAAGAGCATGAGAGGTCTCAGACATGAGCTTGTGATGTCGACTCAAGGACATAGGAGCCCGGAGTGGAATGACCATCCAAACTATAAAATCGAATTAATGTGTGTGGAGAGGACCAGCCTGCCGCATCACAAACATGCTGCAGAGGGACACCTCTTGCCAAGGCTTTAGAGGAGGTTTCCCACTGCTCTGAGTGAGCCCTGATACCTTCTGGCGAAGCTTGACCGCGTGCCTCGTAGGCCAGCGCAATAGCGTCCCTCACCCAATGCGACATAGTCTGCTTGGTGGCGGCCGCCCCCCTGTTGCGGCCCCCATGGCAAACGAATAGTTGCCCTGACTTACGCCACTGGCTAGTGCGGTGGACATAAGTCTGAAGGGCACGGACTGGACAAAGTCTGTGAAGTCTTTCCTGCTCCAGCGTTGTAAACGGTGGGGAGCAGAAGGCTTCGAGAGTGACCGGATGTAAGTTTGAGAAAGGCACCTTAGGCAGGTAGTCAGGATGAGGGTGCAAAATCTATTTAGCCATTGCTTGGGCAAAATATAAATAGGCTGGAAAGACAGACAGAGCCTGTAGATCCCCAATTCTCTTTAGAGAGGTAATCGCCATAAGAAAAACCATCTTGAGAGTCAGAAGTTTATCAGACGCTGACTCTAGAGGTTCAAAGGGGGGGTCTCAACCAGACCCTCAAGGACTATTTCTAAGTCCCATGAAGGGGTCCTGGTCCTAACAGGAGGCCTCAGTCACATAGCTCCACGAATGAAGCGAGCGAGTAGAGGATGTCTCCCCAACGGCACCCCGTCCATCAAGGCGTGGCAAGCCGAAATGGCGGCTACATAGACCCTGAGAGTGGCGGGGCATATGCCTGCTGACAATCTTTCCTGCAGAAAGTCCAGAACTGAAACAATCTGGCAGTTAACTGGATCTGAATTATGTGCACTGCACCATCTTTCAAAGACACCCCATTTATTGGCATTGATCCTTCTGGTAGAGGGAGCCCTAGCACTTAAAATGGTCTCGATAACCTCAACTAATATGAAATATTATCCCCTGTGCCTGAGACAGAAGGTCCCGGAATCACCCAAGGCAAGCCGTTGAGGAGAGACATTATCTCCAAGAACCGTACCCTGTACGGCCAGCGTGGCGCTATCAGTAAGAGGCAGGACCCTTGCTGGTGAACTCTGGCCAAGACTCCCGGGAGAAGAGAAACCGGGAAAGCGATACAGACGCATTCTGGGCCATGTATGCGCCATCGTGTCCAGACCCAGGGGGGCTAGGTGACTCAGAGAGAAGTAGAGCGGACATTGCGCTGTCTGTTGAGAGGCAAAGAGGTCCACTTCTGCCCTGTAAAATCTCACCCAGATTTGTTCCACTACCTCGGGGTGGAGATTCCACTCCTCCGTCGGTATTTTCTGTCTGGACAGTAAATCTGCTCCCACATTAAGACATCCAGGGATATAATCTGCCCTGAGTGACAGGAGCTTGCCCTGGGCCCAAAGGAGAATCCGACGAGCCAGAGTATTCGGTTGATGTGAACGTAGACCTTCTTCATGATTTCTGTAGGAGACTGCTGCTGTGTTGTCCACCCGCACCAGGACATGGCAGCCTCTCAAATTCTGGAGGAAGTATTTCAGGTCCATAAATACTGCCATCAACTCGAGGCAGTTGATGTGCCAATAGAGCTGATGACCCTCCCATTCCCCTTGAGCTGGACGACCACTTAAGACCCAGCCCATCAGGGAGGTATCTGTCGTTAGCAACCTGCAAAGACAAGACGCACCCAGAGAGGGACCCAGGATAAGAAACCGGGGTCTGAACCACATAGAAAGGGAACAAAGCGCGCAGCATGTAATCCTTATTTGCCTTAGGGTACTGGCCCTTGGATGAAATCCCCTGGCTTTTAGCCACAACTGAAATGGTCTCATGTGCAGAAGACCCAAAGGGATCACCGTGGACGCAGACGCCATGAGACCTAGTATTCATTGATACTGACGAACAGTGCAACCTTGACCTAGCCTGACTTTGCTCAGGGTGTTCTGAATGGACATGATTCTCCCTATAGAACAATTGTGTCTGCATCGAGATCGAATTTCATATAACTCTCAGATAGGTAATTCCCTGGGTGGGAGAGAGAACGCGCTTTTTGACGTTGAGTCTCAGACCCAGAGAAACCAGATGAGCTAAGACAATATCCCTGTGCTGAACTGCCAGTTCCTGAGACTGTGCTAGTATCAGCCAGTCATCTATGTAATTCAGAATGAGGATGCCCCGGAGTCGCAAAGGAGCCAGTGCTGCATCCATGCATTTCGTGAATGTGCGGGGTGATAGGGCTAGGCCGAATGGAAGAACCCGATATTGGAAGGCTTCGCCCCTGAAAGCAAACCTCAGGAACTTCATGTGCTGTGGCAAAATTTCTATTTGAAAGCATGCGTCCATGAGATCAAACGTGACCAGCCAATCGTGATGTTGGATTTGTGACACGACCATCTTGATAGTTAGCATCTTGAACTTGAATGCCTTGACTGAGCGATTCAAGCCTCGAAGATCTAAGATCGGACGCAACCCCCCACCCTTCTTGGGAACCAGGAAGTATTTTCTGTAAAAACCTTACTCTTTCTCTGGAAGGGGAACGTGTTATCGACTTTGACCAAGAGATTTTGCAGTTCTTTCCACAGTGGACATGCCTGCTTTCACGGTAGTCGAAACCACACCATTAAAACGCGGACGGTGGCGAGCGATTTTAATTCTGTAGCCATTTTCTACTGTTCTTAGGACCCACATAGAAATACCTGGCAGAAGTTTCCCCACTGCCAGGTTCTCTAAGATGGGTATTAATTTTGACACTTCCTGTAAAGGGGATGTCGAGGGTTCTGTGTCCTGGACTAAGGCAGGAAGCAGCGGTACACCCAACTTGGTCGCATGGAGAGATCGATCCGTTGCTCTATGAAGCTCGGAGAAAGCCTCCTCATCGAGCGTGGCACCTGCACTAAGGTCCTTCAGCAGATCAGCCTGGTATGCCTGTAACACTGCCATAGTGTGCAGGGCAGCACCAGCCTGACCCGCTGCCTGATAAGCCTTCCCTATTAGTAGTCCTGCATGGCTTTGTGGGGAGTGAAGGTCTTTTAAACGATGATGCCGAACCCGGCGAGAGAAAACCCGCAAGTGTCTCTTCAACCGGCGGCATCACCGAATACCCTCGTGTCTCAGCACCTACGATAGTTGAATATATCGACGTCGAGGGCACGTAGACACGGGAAGTATAAGGTTTCCTCCATGAATGAGAGAGCTCATCATAGAGGTCATCAAAGAAGGGAAGGGACTGATGAGGCTTAACCTTCCCCTGGCCACCAGACAGAAATCTGTCCTCCAACTTGGAGCGTTTGGGGGTCTCTTGTTCACGTGGCCAGTCTAATTGAAGCCTGGCCACCGCATGAGTAATCACCTCAAGTAATTCCTCCGATAATTTATTATCATGCCCGGAATGCTCTGAGGTGGGTAACTCGAAGTCCGCAGACTCAAGAGATTCAAGGTCCCCCTCATGAACCAAAGAGGAGCCGGAGCGCGCTTCAGGATCACGGGAAGGACCAGCTGGGTCTGTGGAGAGAGTGAGTGATAGGGACGGACCTGTCTCTCGCTCCTCAGCCAGATCCATACAAGAGCCCCACGATTGAAGTGTCAGCGCCGACTCTCGGAAGTAAGCAAGACGAGCGCGAAGCATTTTGACCGAGAGCAGATCGCAATGCTCGGACCCGCCCCTGCCCCAACGCGAGAGCAGCATGCTCTTCCCCCAAACATACAACGCAAAACTGATGTTTGTCCCTCTGAGCCATAGAGCGTAGACAAGGGAACACACATCGCTTGCTCTGTCTTTTAGTCATTTTCTCTTTTTTTTTCAGTTTTTTTTAGAGAAAGAAGAGAAAGGTATCTGCGCACTGCCTAACAAAATCTAACTCCAAGCAGAGGAAAGTAGAAAGTTTTCTTAGAATGTTAAGATACATTTCACATGACCACTCCTCAAATACTCCTTTTGAGCACCTGTAATAATAAATTGAGATTGCATCTGAAATTGAAGGAGACAAACACTGAAATATAAATTGTATGTGTTCAATGTAACAAATTTAGGGACATAGGCTTTGTGGAGTGATGCAAAGGAGGGACTACAGGCTTTAGTGTGCAAAGGAAAACTTGCGTGAATATCGATACCTCCCAGCTGACGAGCCAGGTTTTCTCTGAAATCTATCTGGGTTAAATTCACCAGTCTATGCTCATAGAAGTGGAAAAAATAGTTTTTTGTAGGACATTGTAAGATTTTATAATTTGGTCTGACCTTGCACCACCCCAGGTTTTTGTTATAATCACTGATGACAGTGGGCTGGAGGACTACTAAGATGGCCCCAGCCGCTTTAACTCTATGCGAGAAACATAGAGAGAGAAAAGGCGTGGCCTGCTCCCATGCTTGGCACGTCGCCTTGTTCCCCCCTATCGGGGGTAAAGAACCAGAAGGCTTTGACGATTTTATGGGGCATCAGCGCATGGCTTGATTTAAATTGGACCCTTAGTGTCGCTTCTTCGGCACAACGTCGAAGTGAGCGACAGATGGGGAACGTCTAGGTTATGGATGGAACCTCCATTCCCTGATGGAGGGAACGAGAAGTTGTGTCCTCCCGGCCACGTCGCTGAACCGAGCCACTGTTGCGTCCGAACCTCATTGTCGGCTCCTCTGAAAAATCCTGAATGAAACAGACACATTTCCCTCCCTTTATACCCGTATGTCCGGGGGCGGGACATGCAAATTCTGTCTGCCAATTTCTCATAGATAAGAGATGCAAAAGGCTCTCAAGAGAGACCCCTAGTGTCGCTTCTTCGACACAACGTCGAAGTGAGCGACAGATGGGGAACCAAACATTGTAGCCCTGGTCTTTGAATGGCTACAGTAACAATTCAACTATTTTGGTGGCCAAGTCAGTGACATGCCCATCATGACTACCAGTGTAAACATTAAAGTCAAGAGTATATCTCAAGTCTGATTTTTGCAATAACACTTCATTTTAAACCCCACCGAGTAGGCTTGCCCTTCATATATTGTTTAAATCCTGACCGAGCTTTAGACTTGACCATACGTTTTGGGAGGTTTTGGATAGGCTGAAAGAGCTGTTTAATTTTTGTTTGAGGTGGTGCATAAGATAAAGCAACTTCCTAAGGCGATCCTGATTATCCTCCGAGGTAGGGTCTACAACATGTAGAGCTGCTAAAAGAACCTTGTAGTTGTCACACGATATAAATTCCCTCACCCATGAGCCCTGAACTGAATTGGTTCCCCAATGATGATGGGAATCAGGGAGAATTGAATATAAATTTGTAAAATGAATTGGGGGCCACCTCCATCCAAGCTCTTTGGTAGCTGGAATATGACGGACAGTTTAGGATGATTTCCCACCACTGACGGGTTGTAAAGCTGCATATATCAGCAACTACAGTCTGAGTAAAAACAGCATGAAAAAGTAAATTTCTCACAACATCATATTGGAGGACCACACAGCCTGGTGCACACTAAACCTGGAAAGCTGAACCTGCTGGGCCTGGACACCTCCCTCTGCAACTGGATCCTGGACTTCCTGACTGGGAGACCTCAGTCAGTCCGGATCGGGAACAGCATCTCCACCACCACCACACTGAGCACAGGGGCCCCCCAGGGCTGTGTGCTCAGTCCACTGCTGTTCACTCTGCTGACTCACGACTGTGTAGCAATGCACAGCTCGAATCACATCATCAAGTTCGCCGATGACATGACCGTGGTGGGTCTCATCAGCAAGAACGACGAGTCAGCATACAGAGAGGAGGTGCAGCGGCTGACGAACTGGTGTAGAGCCAACAACCTGTCCCTGAATGTCGACAAAACAAAAGAGATGGTTGCTGACTTTAGGAGAGCACAAGGTGAACACACTCCGCTGAACATCGACGGCTCATCTGTGGAGATCGTCAAAAGCACCAAATTCCTTGGTGTTCACTTGGCGGAGAACCTCACCTGGTCCCTCAACACCAGCTCTATCACCAAGAAAGCCCAGCAGCGTCTCTACTTTCTTCGAAGGCTGAGGAAAGCACATCTCCCAACCCCCATCCTCACTACATTCTATAGAGGGACTATTGAGAGCATCCTGAGCAGCTGCATCACTGCCTGGTTTGAGACTTGCACCATTTCGGACCGCAAAGCCCTGCAGAGGATAGTGAGGACAGCTGAGAAGATCATTGGGGTCTCTCTTCCCTCCATCAAAGACATGTATCCATAAAAGCAACCAGCATTGTGGACTGACCCCACACACCCTCACACAAACTCTTTACCCTCCTCCCGTCTGGCAAGAGGTACCGAAGCATTTGGGCCCTCACGGCCAGACTGTGTAACAGCTTCTTCCCCAAGCCATCAGACTCCTCAATACTCAGAGACTGGTTTGACACACACGTGTCCTGAGTTGCACTTTAATTACTGTCACTTTATAACTGTCTGCTACCTCAATAACTGCTATGTGCATAGAACACTATCTCATAGTATGTTATGTTTACATTTTAGAAACTGTCATCTTTTTGCACTACTGAGTACTGGTCGGCGCTGCACTGTCTATTGTCCTGTTCACTGTCAGAAATTTGTTGTACTGTCCTGTACTTTTTGCACATGTTTGCACGTGCACTTTATATAGGTATATATAGGTTTTTTATATAGGTATTTTATTTCGTTGTGTTGTCTCATGTGGTCCTGTGTTGGTCCTTTGTTGTTTTTATGTAGCACCATGGTCCTGGAGGAACGTTGTCTCATTTTGCTGTGTACTGTACTAACTGTATATGGTTGAAACGACAATAAAAACCACTTGACTTGACTTGACTTGACCTAAGTCAATACCGAATGGATGGCTAGGCTTAAATGGGAGAGGTTTTGTGCCTGTGAATCGATGTCAGAGTACGCTTACGTTTACGTTTTCTAGATGACTTGGGACCTGTGCAAGAATGGCTATCCATTCCCAAAATAATAAGAGTAACAGTGTTATTGTTACTGTGAGTATCAGTCATATGAGAAATATAAAAAAACAATACATACACATTCATACATACCCAGTTGAAGGTCTTGGCTGGGGATCAGGTTCAATCTCATCCTCCATATCCTCGTGGTCCGGCAGTAGTTCGGACTATGAGTAGTTCCTGCAGAAGTTCCTGGTCCAGCAGATCTTCCGCCTGTGTGCTCATGCCCTCATGCCACGTCCTCCTCTGCTATGAACCTAAGCTCATCAGCAGCCTCCTCTTGAGGGTGCTGAGCAGGGAGCCATAGTCTCTCTACAACAGAAAAAAGTACACAATTGTTAGCCAGCAGTGTGTTCTTCATAAATCCGTACACTGAATAGTCTAACCAGAATGTCCAACTGTAGACAGTCCTCTCACACTTTCCTTGTGAACAGGAAGCTACACACAATCTAAAATCTTGTCTGTGTGATGGATGGGTAAGGCTATCTGCTAAATATATAGAAAGATATCTAAAAAAAAAATATTACATGGGAAAATCAACAAGCTAGATAACTTATCTAACCGGCAGGCCAGTTTCCAGGCAGGTCTGAACAGCATCTGCTCTCTGCTTCACATTACTTTAGTCAGTTTTTTTCACAGGCGAAGAAATTGGCAAAAACGTTGTTGATATTTAGTTACAAATGGTCATAGTATTATAGCTAATGTTTATGTAGCAAGTCTCACAGAAACTGACAAAAAAACTTTTACATAAATAGAATAGGCTCGCCAATGACGGCCAAGTTTTTTTTCCAGAAAAAACAAACTAGCGCTACTACAAATAAATGTTTCGTAACTAAAAATGTTTGACTATCTTCCACAAGTGACAAAATTGTCCAAAAATGTTACTGATATTTATCTAAAAATGTACATAGTATTGCTAACTAATGTTTATTTAGCAAGTTTCACAGAAATTTGCTTAAAAAAAGGCTAGCTGCCTGTCCGATGAACGCCAATGGTCATGTCATTTTTTCCAGAAATACATGTTAAATAACTTGGCTTACATCGAAAGATCGCCTCAGTTTTCAATTTGAATCAGTTAGTCTAACACTGGAGGTAATCTTCTGGGGAATCCTCTCTGGCTCCGCCCAGGCAAATGGTGGACAAGGATACATTTATTATTCACACCCAGTAACCCCTTATCCAATCATATTCGCATTTAGCTTATATTGTCAGGCAGTTTTCAAAAATAAAATCGGTGATTGGACGGTGAATATATTGAGACAGGAACCATGGGAATAATTGTTCCCAAATTTGAAAGCTCTGGCTGGTAAGGGTTAAATGGTGGTGTAGGTTACAAGTAGGCCTACTTAACATTTTTAGAAGTTGAATCAACTTTATAAATAAAGAACTCTAAAATGGGTTTGCAAAAGAACCTCTGATATCCCAATTTAACCCCTGGGGACAAGAACCATATAACCGTATATTGCTTTACTTGTTTAGCAATTGTTATACTAATCTTGGCATAGTATTTACTTTTTAGCTTGCACTGTTCTAGCTATTTATGTTCTCTTTACTTGAAATATTTAAAATGAGCTTAAATGGCAATTTGAAGTTCAGCCAAAGAGTTAAATTAAGGTTACGGGTGTGTTCACACTTGTAGTTCGGTTCTCTTGGTTCTCTTGGTCAAAAGAAAAATTATACATTTAGTCCTGGTTCGCTTAGCGTTCACACTGGCATTTTTAACACTGGACCTAAAGATACAAAACAAAAAGCATAAGGATAAGGTCAAAACCTGATTGCTTTTATGACATATATTTTGCGACAGAACTTGCTGGACATCTAGAACAATGCTGGCTGCCGGGCTAAATGTGCTCGTTGGACCCACTTTCCCTTAACCTATCATTGAACATTTTGAACACTTGAGAATTTGTGTGCATTTTTCCAGTATACTGGAAATATGTTCATTGGACCAAATGTTAATAAGGAGCTTTACCTCCTCATTGCTCCATGTTTGCCCTCTGCTCATTTTGTTTTGCGTACACTGCTCTAACCGTTCCGCACGCTCTTAAGGAGTGTGCGAGTTGAATGGACAACAGGTGCAATCTGTGAATCTCGACGAATATGGAGCACGCATCTCGAGATCTCCCTGCACACAGTGCTGCGTGGCACCCTAGAGAACACTGCAGCAATAGAAAGCAAGTGCTCAAAGCAAATTAATTTATGATTTAGGCCTATTTATTTTATAATAGAGTTACACATTATGGGTATTAAACAGAAAACATATGGGTAAGATATAACAGTTTTGATAAACATAACATTTTAGCTTAGGGACACAGTCGTTGAAGTGATTGAACTCTGTAGCTCCGGTGCTTATTAAACTGCACTTCTCAGTTGAACCTCAACACAAATCATTATCCTCTCCATGCAGAACCACTGCATGAACCACTAGTGTCAAAAAAAAAACTGAACTACAAAAATCTGTGATTTACTCCTTGCAGTTCAAATGTAGCCATGGTGATGGTGTCGCTTTTGTTTTGTTTTTGTTATTTTGCATTTTTACTTTACTGTTTCTTGTTCCATGCAACAGGTTTGCCTCAGCGTAATGTTAACCAAACATGCACAAATTACTGTTCCCCTTCTGTCGCTCTCTCCACGTTGTGTCGGAGAAGCGACACCAGGGGTCTCTCTTGAGCGCCGATATTCACCTCTGACCTATTGAAAAGGGTCAATGGGAGTTGGCAGTCAGTATTTGCATACCCGCCCCGGACATACGGGTATTTAAGCGGGGCAAATATGGAAGTTTAGTCAGAAAATTTCTTCGGAGCCGATGGTCTGTCTGCAGTTTGCTGCGAGTTACACACCACTCAAACGTTCCTGTTTTCCTCTGACGATCTGCATGCTGTTGGATCTTGACGGTGCACAACAGCGGCTTTCTCCTTCTCATTGCACGGCGTGCATTGTTGCCCCTGAGCGCTTCGACAGCGCAGACACATACACACACACACTGTGTATTAAAAGAGTTTTTACTAAAAGAGTAATTTCCTCTAAAAGAGTAAACACAGCGGCGTTGAACGTCCTTTTAAGGACGCGTCTTTTTCAAGATGCCTTTCCGCCCCTGTGTCGTTCCTGGATGTGGTAGAGTGCTCTCCGCTTCAGACGGCCACAGGCTCTGTCTCGTGTGTTTGGGCCGTGATCACACCGAGGTGGCGTTTGTGGATGGTTCATGTTCTCACTGTGAGAACATGACCATGACCACGTTGCGGTCGCAGCTTGCTTTCAACAGAAAGCAAGCCACCCCAGCTGCACCCGCATTGCTCCTTCTTCCCACGGGATTGAGGACGGTGCGGTTTGCGCTAGGGGCGATTTGAGGCGGCAGCGGGTGCAGTTTCGCTGGGTAACCCCTCGAACCTCCGTTCCCGACACGCTCGCTGGTCTCCGTCCACGCTCAGCGGCGATAGCAGCTTCGCCTCACGGCCTGGCTGTCTATCCTCCCGAGTCCGAAGCAGATGAGCTCGCCGCTGCATCGAGAGTCGCGGTGTCTGATGCCGAGGACTCCCTGGACTGCCGCCGGGCCAGCAGGCCCAGGCTGAGGCCGGCAGCTCAGATGTCCGACATGCTTGCCCGGGCCGCCTTGAGCATGGGGTTGGATTGGAACCCTCCATCCTCCCCACAGCCTTCTCGGTTGGATGATTGGTTCCTGGGGCAGCGCGCCGTTCGCGGCCTCGCATCCCCCCGGTCCCTTTCTTCCCGGAGGTGCATGATGAGCTGACGTCTACGTGGAGAGCCATCCCCTTCGGCCTGTCTCTGTACCCTCGCGTCTTCACGAAAGTCGCAGAGGCGGCCCTTGCCCCGCTACGAGTAGCCGGCATCCGCATTCTCAACTACCTCGATGACTGGCTCATCCTAGTTACTATGTTGAGAGTTACTATGCACACACAGAGACCAGGTGCTCCGGCACCTCAGCCGCTTGGGGCTTCAGGTCAACTGGGAAAAGAGCAAGCTCACTCGGGTTCAGAGCATCTCTTTTCTCGGGTTGGAGTTAGACTCAGTCTCAATGACAGCACGCCTCACGAGCAAGCGTGCTCAGTCGGTGCTGGACTGCCTCGCTTCCTACAAGCCAGGCACAGTGGTCCCTTTAATACTTTTCCAGAGGCTCCTGGGGCATATGGCATGTCCCGAGACAAGCATGGCACCACGGCACGCATCGGGTAAGGATCACCCCTGCCTGCCTCAAAACACTCCGACCCTGGACAGACCTCTGCTTTCTACGGGCAGGAGTGCCCCTGCAGCAGGTGTCCCAACGCGTTCTGGTCACAACCGATGCCTCCCGGTCCGGGTGGGGTGCCGTGTGCAGCGGGCACGCAGCAGCGGGCCGTTGGAAAGGGGCCCTGCTGCGTTGGCACATCAATTGCCTGGAGTTGTTGACCGTCCTTCTTGCTCTCAGGAAGTTCCTCCCGTTAGTTCGGGACAAACATATCCTCGTGAGATCGGACAGTGTACATAAATCACCAAGGCGGCGTACGCTCCCGCCACATGTCACAACTCGCCCGCCGTCTCCTCCTATGGAGCCAGCAGCGACTCAAGTCGCTGCGTGCCACTCACATCCCTGGCAAGCTCAACGTCATAGCGGACGCACTATCACAACAACGCCTGCCCGGCGGAGAGTGGAGGCTTCACCCCCAGTCGGTCCAGCTGATTTGGGAACGGTTTGGCAAGGCCCAGGTAGACCTGTTCGCCGCCCAGGAAACCTCCCACTGCCCGCTCTGGTACGCCCTAACAGAGGCTCCCCTCGGGACAGACGCGCTGACACACAGCTGGCCCTCGGGGCTGCGCAAGTACGCATTTCCCCCAGTGAGCCTTCTTGCACCGGTGCTGTGCAAGGTCAGGGAGGACGAGGCACAAGTCACGTTGGTGGCCCCCTACTGGCTCACTCGGACTTGGTTCTCGGAACTCAGGCTCCTCGCGACAGCTCCTCCCTGGCGGATTCCCCTGAGAAAGGACCTCCTCTCTCAGGGACGGGCACGCTCTGGCACCCACGCCCAGACCTCTGGAACCTCCACGTCTGGTCCCCTGGACGGGATGCGGAAGAGCTAGCCGGCTTACCGGCGACCGTTGTGAATACAATCAACCAAGCCAGAGCCCCTCTACCAGGCACCTTTACGCCCTAAAGTGGCGCTTGTTCGCAGATTGGTGTTCTTCCCGAGCTGAAGACCCGCAGAGATGCGCAATTAGGTCAGTGCTTCTGTTCCTACAGGAGAGGCTGGACAGGAGGCTGTCCCCGTCCACCCTCAAGGTGTATGTTGCCACTATCGCGCCCACCACGATCCTGTAGGCGGCAAGTCTTTGGGTAAGCACGACCTGATCCTCAGGTTCCTGAGAGGCACCGGAGGTTGAATCCCTCCCGGCCAGGCCTAGTTCCCTCCTGGGATCTCTCGGTAGTCTTGGCAGGACTCCAGAGACCTCCCTTCGAGCCGCTCGAATCAGTTGGACTCAGGGCCCTCTCTCTTAAGACGGCCCTGCTGATCGCTGCGCCTCCATCAAGAGGGTCGGGGACCTGCAACCGTTCTCTGTCAGCGACACTTGCCTGGAGTTCGGTCCGGCAGATACGTCTGTGATCCTAAGACCACGACCGGGCTATGTGCCCAAGGTTCCTACCACACCATTCCGAGATCAGGTAGTGAACCTGCAAGCTGCCCCGGAGGAGGCAGACCCAGCCCTTTCGTTGCTGTGTCCAGTGCGCGCCCTGCACATTTACCTGGACCGCACACAGAGCACCAGACGCTCTGAGCAGCTCTTTGTCTGCTTTGGGGGACGGCAGAAAGGGAATGCCGTCTCCAAACAGAGGCTCACCCACTGGGTTGTCGACGCCATCACACTGGCTTATCACACCCAGGCCGTGCCCCTACCCTTGCAGGTCCGAGCTCACTCAACAAGGGGTGTTGCGTCCTCGTGGGCACTGGCCAAGGGCACCTCCCTAGCAGACATCTGTAGAGCCGCGGGTTGGGCAACACCCAACACTTTCGCGAGGTTTTACAACCTCCGCGTTGAGTCGGTTAGCGTCTCGTGTTTTGTCAGGTCCGAGCCCGTGAGAACTTCGGTAACACGTGAGACCGACCGGCCGGGTGGATCGCTATGCCTCAGCGCCCTTTTCCTGACGTCAAGGTAAAGTAGTGCGCCTTCTTCCCAGGGCGCTCCACTCCGAAGTCGGGCCCCTGGTCGACTCCTCCCCAGCCCTCCGGGTCCGCGGTTCAGCGGAGGAACTCGCCGACCCAAGCCACTCGCGGGTACCCTGATGGCTACCCTGTACTGGTATAGGTGCTCCACAGGTAAGGCCTCCTGCTCGGACTCCCCTGTGTGTAATTCCACGGTTCTGTCCCCTTACGAGCGGACTCCCGTGTCTCCCTTAGGCAGTTACAGCTGCCTCGGTCGCCGTGCTGTAGCAACTCCCCTTTCGAGGCTGGATCTACCACTGCACCATACTTTCCACACGAGCCCTAAGACGGCCGTGTGGACGTGTCTACCACTTTTCCTCCCCAAGAAAAAGGGCAGGTGTTGTCTCCGCGAGGGTCTGGGTAAGACCCCTTCCCTATATGCGTGTAAGGGCCCCGGCCGTGATTGCTCTATGCGAGAAACATAGAGAGAAAAGAGGCCCAGCCAGGCAGGCCCGATCCCATGTTGGCAAACATCGCCTTGTTCCCTCCCAGGGTAACTAGAAGGACTCCGATGTTCTTATGGGGCATTGGGGAAGGGTACGTGCAGCCAGGTACAGATGATGCGCGGCACTGGATGAAATCCCTGCCCGCCTCTGTATCGGCGGTTCACGCATATGGTTCAGCACATGGCAAGATTGGAATGGGTCCTCTAGTGTCGCTTCTCCGACACAACGTGGAGAGAGCGACAGAAGGGGAACGCTTGGTTACGTATGTAACCTCCATTCCCCGAGGGAGGGAACGACACGTTGTGTCTTTCCTCCGCCATGTCACTGAACCGAGCCACTGTTGTGGCCGGACCATTCCGGCTCCTCAGAAAAATCCTGACTAAACTTCCGTATTTGCCCCGCTTAAATACCCGTATTTCCGGGGGCGGGGTATGCAAATACTGACTGCCAACTCCCATTGGCCCTTTTCAATAGGTCAGAGGTGAATATCGGTGCTCAAGAGAGACCCCTAGTGTCGCTTCTCCGACACAACATGTCGTTCCCTCCCTCGGGGAACGGAGGTTACATACGTAACCAAACGTTTTGCTTTACACAGATCCAAAAGAATGCATTGCAGAACCCATTTACAAACCCATTTCCCAGAAAGATAAGTTGCTGTGACGTTAGAGGTAATAGTGATGAAGGGGATGACGGTGTGTTTGTGAGGTGCAATGTTGAGATTACTGAACAATAATAATTAAAATAGGTCTTAATGACACTGGCTGAAATGATTCCCTGCTGACTTGCACATGATAAATATTTAATTATTCACTCTAATTATAATGAGAAATCAATGTGCTAACCACTTAGTTGTCCTGCTTCAAACTGGGCTCTCTTAACCTATAGGCTGTTTCTGCTAGATGAGATAACACCAATCAAATAATTTCCTACTGATATACTTATTTGCTTTTGCTATTATACTGAGTGGATGAACTGGAGGACATTTCTTTCAGGTAACACATATGTCCTGTTTATCTTGTCATGTATAATTATAAGCAGACCCTAGATTAGTTTTTACAGTATATTATGTCAGATTTTCTAGGTAAAGAGGAAAAACTATCAATATGTTTTGCAGACTGTTAAGACCCTCTTTATGATTTAGTTACAAATGAAAACACAGCACACAAGTAATTTTTATTACTTTTTCAAAGCAGCATTAGAGAAAATCATGCATTAACCAAAAATGAAACTGTAATATCTATAAAGTCTGAAAGTGACCATTGGGTAGTTTGATTAAATATGATTATAAATTGTGTATAACAATACCATTTTTAAATATTTAAATAATAATTTGTAATGGGCAGAGCAATGCTGGGAATATAAGTGGTAAATGAGTTCCACCTGTGTGCCACACCGGTCTCACTTTTCAATGAGGGGTATGGCCATAATTAAGGAGAGGAAATAGTGACAGATGGGATAGAGAGATGTACAAAGCTTTCTGTGTGTGTATCTGCATGTCAGTGTTGTGGATGGTGAAAAACAAATAGTTTCTTGGGACATGTTAATCATTTTTAGAAGAGGTTCTGAGATTACAGGGAATACCTCTTTTAAGAGCTTAGTTGGTATTGGATCTAACATAATGTTGTGAGTTTTGTAAGTTTTTTGTGGGGCAAGCAATCAGACTTACGTTGTATTCCTGGTGGACAATGAAAAAGGAAAAATTCTATAAATTTGCATTGAATGAGCAACCTGGTCTTATAGAATCATGTTACAATACCATAAAAATAAAAAGAAATATATATATATATATATATATATATATATATATATTTTGACAGGGCGGAGGGTGGGCCGCGTCGTGATTATACACACCTGGTCCCTTATCAGGCTAATTAAGCCTCCGAGAGGGATAAAGGTCAATTGTGGACGGTGGTGCAAGAGAGAGAGATCATTTCGGACATGTCCGTCATGTGTGTGTTTTGTCTTTTGTTTAAGTTTATCATTAAAATATTGTTTATATCACCAGGCCGGTTCTCGCCTTTTACATTTACTAGCTTGTCCATGTAGAAATCAAATTGTGTGGTAGCTCTACTGAGCATTGCACTTCTGATGCAAAGGACTGGGGTAATCGACACATGAGCCAATAGTGTCATAGAAGCACCACAAAATGACCTATGACACTATTGTTTAGGTTAGGGTTTAAAGTTTAGGGTAGGGAGGTTTTGTTCATTTAAACTCGACAGAGCATGGTGAAAAAGCAACCACCCTATCCACTGCATTGCAATGCCCTACATACCACCCACAACACTTCAGCAATTGCATAGTAACACCCTGGCAACTGCACTGCAACCTCACATTGTGTCAGCGAGTTTTGTACAAGCACATCCCACTCACATTTCCTTCCTATATTGCAAAATCTGTTCTAGTCTCATTATTATTAACAGATTTATGATAGCAGATCACTTGTTATTGTGCATTCATATAGTTAGAGATGTCATGAAACTTTGATTTACAGGACAGTGAACATCATACATGTTTCTGTAAATTTGCCAATTTAGCAGATACAGCAAATTTTCAACTAGTCTCTGGGCAGGTATGACAAAATACATAAATGGACACTGGACAGTGGAGAAAAATCTGAAAAAGAGCAGTTTGTGGATGGTTATGTAAACATATTAGTCAAGTTGCTGGTTTTACTAAGGGAACACACATACACACATGGCTGGTATAAAATCCCAGTTTAATTTATTCTTTTTCAACTATGTGGACACCAGAGGAGGTTAAGATCAATATGGCACATTCTACTATAATTATTACAATTTATATTCTCAGTGGGTCCCAGCCTATTTAATCACAGGGTTGTGGCCTGACTGCCTTGTCTTCTTTTAAACCCTCCTTAAAGGCACTATCTGATTTTGTCTAGGTGTCCAGTCCTTAATTAGCTGACAGTGCAAAAGTGAAAACCTCATCAACATTGAGAGGCCAGAAAACAGATTGGTAGCTCATTGGCATGATGTCACAATTGTTATCCTTGGCAAACTGCTTTGATAGTTAAGCAAACACAGTAGATTTCATTCACTAAGTGTGCATTCACACATACTGTGTTTGTGCATAACATTTTTGTGCAGAAATCAGGATGCATCAATAAGTTTTAACTTAAAATTAAAATTGTGTCTTACTCTCCATCATGTCGTTCTAAACCCTACGACTTCTGAGGAAAGCAAGGAGATAGTTCAAATTATGTTCTGTTCGCTATTTTCAATACAATGGAAGTTGATGTGGACTTTCTTTAAAGATTAAAAATAACCAAAAAGTGTCTTGAGAGAAGTCCATGCGACTCATGCGCCATATTCCAAGTCTTCTGAAGCCAATTCTCTCTCTCTCTCTCTCTCAATTTCTTTTTATTAAATCATTGATCAATTCTACACAGAGTACATATCAAAGATTGCGACATGTCAGTAACATCAAACCTCATTTGGTTCTGTCACCATATTTGTCGTAGGTCTGAAATGATAAATCTCCACTCAGTGGCGTTACAGATTGAAGCATTTACATGTTTCCATTAATCATGGTATAAATAATGGAGGGGTTGTACTTGCTTGTTTTGATTATTGGGGGAATATATATGCCCCTGGTTCAATGAGATGTGCATTCTGATATGCTATTCTGCTCACTACAATTCTACAAAGTGGTTATTTGAGTACCACTCATATCCTTCGTCTCAGCTCAAACCAGTCTGGCCATTTCTGTAACACAGGAGTTCAGCAGTTACAGAAATACTCAAACAGCCCATCTGGCACCAACAATCATAACATGGTTGAAATCACAGAGATGAAGGGACAATGATCCACAGTGACAAAACACAGTAAACGCACAACAGACCCCTCGTGTACTCATTGAAAACCATTCCTCTGTTTGGTCCCCTCCCCATAGGATGCATACGTGTCCTACTTATCACTCACAGGTGAGTGACATCGTCTGGGCCCTGCCTTTGTCAGTCAGTACTATCACTCACCATGTGCCTTGAATACTTCATTACATTCATGAGTACACATTTGCATAATTATAGTTATGTTATAAAAATGTTCCATAGAATGTGAATTAGTCTAGTCATCTAGTATTTAGTTTAGTCAATCTAGTCTGGTCATTTTTTCAACCACACACACTTGATGACTAGGCTAAACATTCGTTGAACCACCAACAATATTGTCTTCTTCATCTCTGTTTAGCTTCTTATACACTCCACGTACCACAGGCTATTTAATGAAGCGGCGTGAACCAATAAGTCATCCCTATAACAGCAGCAGCACCCCAAACAACTCCTGGGTGGGGAGCAACGGTCACAGTCAGCCATTCATTTGCTCAACAGCGCAGAGTTATTGTGGCAAGAAGCACATGAAATCAGTGTTATATCTGTCATGCTGCAGTTACAGTGAGACGCCTGATAACTTGCATAATAACCAGATTAGCAATATGTCACACTAAGCTGTTGGCAAATGGCAGGGGAATTGGGAAGATTCTCCATTCCTATGGAAATGAGGAGGCTTTAAATAGGAAATGTTGGAACTGAATTTGTCTTGTGCTAAGGGTAAGGATTGTATGTTGCTTGCAATGCAGGCATGTTGTGGAATAATTTATTGACTGAACTCTGTGTGAAGACCCTGACAATTCATGTGCCATAAAAGAACTAGCATTTTCGCCTTGAATTCAAATATACATTTAAATTTTATTTCACTTGTAGCAGTACATGAACTCGTAAGAAACTAAATGAATCACTTTTTGTTCAGATATCGTCAATAATTTGAATATATGTTTCCATAAAATAGAAGCACAGGACATCCAGCATTTCACTTTCATGATATTGCATCCTGAATGCAGAGCAGTGGTGGTTTTCCACCAACAATAATAATAATAAAAAAACAGGCCCATTTTAAATGATAAAGAAAACAATCAGCCTCAGAGTTGAATACTAGTTGGAGCTTTGCTATTTGGAAAGTAATTACCTTGATGTTTGTAGTGCGGATATTTGCCACATGGAAATTACAACCCCTTACACAAATGACCCCTGAGAGGCAGTAATCGGGCACTGCCACCGGCTAGCCCAAGATTCAGTCAGGCTCTTTAACACTTTAAATAATTTTCATTACCCTACTGTCAAAGTCACAGGTTATTTGTGTGTGAGAATATATTCAGGTAATGCTTTCAAGGGCAAGTGCTAAGAGCTATCCAATTTTTCTCTCAGTTCCCTGGGATATTTGATTAGAACTAATTAGATTAAATAAAAATTCTGACCTATTGCCAGCAATCTGGAAATCTGGATTAGAGGTGTGATCACACACGTAAGTTCTGCTCTCAAAATTTACTTTTCAAAATGTTTCTATTGAATGACAGAAAAATGCTGTTGCTGGCCTAATGAATCAGGAAAGAACATTTAATTAGCAAATCAGGTATGGGAGGCAGTACTGTATTTTGAAAATAGTTCAAACTAAGGGGTGGAGTGCTGGCAACCTATTCAGCTGTTAACTTATTCACAAAATTGCATAGCCTCTTGAAACTTATCTGATCTCATAAAAAAAATGTACTATGGCATTGAAAGTGCAAACTCTTTCTGCTACTGTGAAATTTAATTTTGCTTGAACAAGCTAATAAATGTAGTTGGTTATGTAATGTAAATATTAAAATGTATTGTCAAAATGTCATGCACTATAGTGAAAGTGTTTAGATGTCATAAGATAGCATTGTGTGAGAAACAAGAGTTACAAGTGATAATATTTGAGTCATTGAGTTGTTTTACTCATGATGTGTGTAAAAGGGAATAAAAGTAATTGTTGTTAAAGCACATCTAGTGTTCATTTCAACAGAAAGTTGTAATATGCATTTGTAATTTGCATTTGTAAAAAATATTTGAGCAAAAATGTATAGTAACATGTTTCTAGGCCACCAGGTGGTTTTAAAAAAATGGTATGTACTGTAATAAAAAAGAAAAGAAAATGAAAGACAAATTTTCATTAGAATGGAAATGTGAAGTACCATCCTTTCGCAAAAAGACATAATCCCTGTCATGTATAGCTGGCTTCTATTTTTGTTGCACAGTGGTATTTTTTTTAATGTGGCTAGGTGAAAAGGTGCTGTTATTATATTTTCTGTTGGCTAGTCAGAGTCCTGGACTGGATTTATCCATTTAATATTGCTGTATATTCCACAAACTGTAATAGGGATTGGGGTTTTGCCAACTGGTGTACATTTCTCCACAAAGTTTGCTGAGATACAACAAATAGTTGCAAAAAGGATGTGGAAATTAGTCTATTGTATTTTGTATCTGGAGACTGACTAACACACACTTCTAATTGTACTCTAAATACTGCCATCATTAATTAAACATTTTTAACAGAGCTTTTTATGCTGTTTTTGTTTGCTATTCAAAGTTCAATTCAAAGCACAGTTAGAATGTACTATTTAATCTTAATACAATAGCAAGTCCTTATTTACGTTTGTTTGGAAGTTAAAACAAATGCCAAGTGGATTGCAAATGAAATGTCATTCAAATGTACTGAACTAGACACTGAACCGAATGTTCCAATTCTAGATTAATTATTTAATATATCTTGGCATAACTTCCTGAAAATCTGTGTCATCAAATACAATTTGATAAATCAGAATAGTGCATGTCTGAATGATGGGCCAGGACACTTCTAGCACTGGACAGATGTTCTCTCTGGGGGGCAGAAAGAAGGAAGGGGAGAAGAGAGAGGTGCACAGAGCTGAAATTGTGAATACTCTGAAAATATAACTGAAAATACCCCGCTGCACTGGCTATAATTGTTGAATGTGTTGTATGAATTCCCTGCTAACTTCTCCCTTTCAGTTGTTATCGTTTATTTTTTCCCCGCTACTAGCCCCCCCAATCACAGTCACTCACTATCTCTTTCTCTGTCATTTCCATGGGGAACATGCCTGGCTGGCTCAATGCAGATGCATTTGACACACTGTTGCAATGTTGCATATACTCGGGGGTGTAAAGTAACGAATTACAAATACTCACAATACTGTAATTAACTAATTTTTAAGTCATTTAAAAATGAAATACTTTTACTTGAGTACATTTTAAGTGCTGTAGCTGTACTTTAACTGTGCTATTTTCCCACCGTCTGTGTTCACTACTTCCCTGTCCTGATTTAATTTTCTCTATCAACATGATTGGCTTGACTCCCGTCAAATCAAATCACGCATAAAAAACTTGAACGACAGCTGTAGATCTGGCGCCAACTGTAGAGTATATCTCAAGCACAGGCTGTGTCTCTTTTATAGGGATGTGTCCTCCAGTGGTCGGATTTGTCTCATATTTCATATTTCTACTTATAGATTCTGTGTGTCTATACCGTAGCCTGTAATTTAACTATCTATCACTGAAATTATTGGGCTGCTGTGAGAGATTAATGCAATGTTATCAATAGGGCTGGGAAATACATTTATCTAGATGTTTATAGGAAAAAAGTGAGATGTCCTCGATCAAACTATTGAGTAGTTTTCTATATTTAGCCAGTGTTCTACATCTAGAACAGGGGTGTTCATTACATCAATCGCGAAAGCAAGGGCACCACTGGTTGGTTGATCTAGAATAGAAATATAAAAGATTGACTTTATTTCCTGATGTCTGTAGCTACACACTGTTTGATTGACAGGTGTCTAATGTTTGAGCGCTAATGTGGTTATGTGTCTAAATGATCAAATACACTTTATAATTCCGCCAATGCCCGTCTTGGTGAAGATTTAATGTAAAAGCAGTAATTTACATCTAAAGTGAATTTAAAGAGTGGGACAAAAAGCGTATTTGCATCAAAATGTTGGACTTGAAGTGTACAGGGAACCGAATTGAGCACTGTATAGTAGGCTATGTCATATAAAGACTATTAATCAAACAGCAATAACAAGGAAATGAGAAAACCACTCACTACTTTTGGCCAAATAACTTGAGTAGCTTTAGAAGTATTCACGTAATAGAATAAAACAGTGACATTTTCAATAATTATATTTTTTTTAAATATTATTTGTTTTTTAATAATACTGACCCCTGATTTAGAGTGTGTTAATTGGTATAGTAAATTACCAGGAAAGTAGAAATGTATAATAAAATAATGTATAATTGAGCCAATAGTTGTTTCGCTGTCCTTTTCTGCACATTGCGGCACCGTTTTGTGGTCCTTTCTGCATAATGCGGCGGCTCATTTTAGCTTATCGCGGCCCATTTCATTTCGAGGCCAACACACCCGACCCCTCGGTTCTCCCGATGGCCAGTTCTTCCCTGATCGGCCCCAAAGTGCGTCGGCCCACCGGGAAAATGCCCGGTATGCCAGATTACCAGTCCAGCCCTGAATGTGGCCCCCCATGTGCTATTTAAAGAAATAATTCACACAAAAATGAAAATTCTCTTATCATTTACTCACCCTCATGCCATCTTTCCATGACCACAAATGAAGATTTTTAGAAGCATATTTAAGCTCTGTAGGTCCATTCAGTGTAAGTGAAGGGGTGCCAAAATATTGCTGCTCCAAAAAGCACATAAAAGCAGCATAAAAGAAAAACATCGAACTCCAGTGGTTTAATCCATGAATTCAGAATTGATATGACAGGTGTGGGTGACAAACAGATACATTTTTAAGTAAAATTTTGCTAGAAATGTTTCTCTCTGCCCAGTAGGTGGCAATATGCATGAAGAATGCAAATCACCAAAAACACAAGAAGAAAGTTAAAGTGGAGATTGACTGAGCAGGGAGGAGAATTAATAGTAAAAAATGAATTAAATATTGATCTGTTTTTCACCACATCTATCATATTGCTTCTGAAGACATGGATTAAACCACTGAGGCTCATAGATTAGGCTACTTTTATGCTGATTGTTGAGCTTCAATATTTTAGCACTGATTCACTTTAAGTTATGGACCAAAAGAGCATTTAACATTTGTTTTGCATTCCTTGCAATGTTTGAACATGTTTTTGCACGACAATAACACTCTGTCGGTGTTATTATATCTAAAAGGAAATTTAGACCCTACACATAAACTGATTTTAATGTAATTGTTTCATAAATTACCATTTAAAATGGTGAACATTTCTGTTATCATGTCTCCCTTTTATTTTTTGGAGTCAGATTCATGTAGTGTTTATCATAGATAAGTGCTGTATTATAAAAGTTGGCATACAGTGTATATTATAATGGGGCACAGGTTTTGCAACTTGGTACTCAATACTCACAACTCATGAGTACTTTTAAATAAGCTACTCTTTTACTCTTACTTGAGTAGTTTTAGGACAGCTACCTTTACTCTACTCACACTACATTTTTTTGGTAAATAACATTACTTCTACTTGAGTATGATTTTTCAGTACTCTTTCCAACACTGCATATACTGTGTATATATATCTATTTGGATTATATAGATATATAGATCATTATTGATTTAGACAAATATGTCAAGACATTTTTCTTAATTATTAGTTGCCCGGTTTTCCATTAGTTGGACAAGCATATTAGTCCTTCTCCTAATTTATGCCATTGGTTAATCCAGTGTTGCTGTGTCGGGTTGGTCAGGATTCTAAAAAAACTTTTCAGAGAAATTAACCTAAAAATGGCTTACTCATAGATGTCTTTACATATAAAAGCATCATAAAAGTGATCTTTATGACTCATGTGCTATATTCAAAGTCTTCTGAAGCCAGACGATAGCTTTGTGTGAGGAAGAGACCAAAATTTCAAGTTGTAATGTGTTCATTCAAAAAATTCACCTCAAAGAATGTTTTGTTCACGAAACGGATATTGCAACTTCCCCCATGAACTCTCATGAATGTGTGAAGGTGAGCTAGGATGTCAAGATTTACAATAAATAATGCAGTAGGGTAGCCAGAAGCCTTTGGGTGGGTGAAAGCTGAGGACGAGGTAATGGCTGTCTATGGCAATGTATCACTGGCTGGAGCCGGTGATAGTGATGACTTTGCAGGTTCTAATGCATCCTCAGAGCTGCTTGGAATTCCTTCAATAAATATGGTCTTTACATTTTTATTATAGTTTATTTTTATTTTTTCAAATAATTTAATTGCTAGCTAGCTAATGTTACACCTAATTAAGACTAGATCAAGGAGAAACACCAAACAGTGGAGGAGTGACTCTAGTTGTAAAACATTACGCCGCCTCAATCTAGCCAATAATATGCATTTCTAAATTCTATCCAACATTAATTGGGCAAAGCACACACGAATATAGAGACAATGATTGGGACCTGCACCGGTCCACCCAAGCCTGTGTTTCCAGATGGTTAGATAAGGTAGAAATAAGCACAAGGATAAATAAAGAAGGATGTAATGATCAAGAAAAGTTGTTTTTTTGAAAGGGAGAAGCTCTGTTTATTTCTGTCTGAATATCTGATCATTGTGCACATAACGACTCATTGCTTTTTTCTTCTGCAAAATTTGAGCTTGGGCATTGGCAAATAAGAATCAAATCAATCATGCTTCTCTGTTTTCCCCTACATCAAAAGCAAAATACGATTTGGCTGTAGGGAAAACAAGACATGCAGAATGGGGCCAATGTTCCTCTCCTAATTACTGTATCGTAATGAACCTAAAATATTTTTATTTATCTCCTTTTGCCATTTTCCTAATCTATCTATCTTTCTTTCTTTCTTTCTCATCAAGTAACCTTTGGCGTGTGAATGGTTGAAGTCTCACAGCAGGAAATCATCCTCTAAATTAGATTACAGATAAAGGCTTCTGAGAGACAGCGGTGTTATCAAATTATCCCCCAACCTGTAAATTCCACTGACAGCTTAAAATTGGATATATCGCTCAAAAGACAGCAGCTACCTTTAATGAAATTGATGCACAAATCCAATTAAATAACAATAAATTCATAGAAATACAGGGTCTTCTACACTCATAAGAGATAAATAGGTTAGTTGACCATTGTGATAGAAATAGCATGAAAACAAAACTGCCTGTAAAAGTTGTTGTAAACATTTTGTTTACATTTTCACATTTTAATACTGTTATGGGAGTAACAGAAACCATGAGAGAGAATCCAAATAGATTAATTCAAAACAGAAAGCATACACCCTATTCTACAAATGTTTGTCTTAGGAATTGCATGGCTATATGCTTGATTCTATACACTTGTTAGTAATGGGTTTATATATAAACTCTTGCTAAAAACTCAAATGAACCAAGTGTAAAAACACCCTAATACAATAAATGTGGATTTTTTTATCTGAACTGCATTATGGTCAGAGCTGTTTCTATCAGTGGCGATTTCTCAGGGCCAGCAAAGCCTTCTCTGCTGGTGTAACATGCATAATAAATAAATATTTTTTCATCCTTTCATTCTAATAGACCTTTTTGCCTTTGTATTTTCAATCACTTTCCACTCCTAATTCATCTACAAATGAATAACATAAAGTTTATCCAATCAGAATGTATTCCTCAATGCTAACAAGCAAAGTGTTCACAAACCGCATGTCCAAAGCCAGGCTCGTTAGCCGAAACAGCATGTGAGTCTGAGCGCCACCCGTCAGGCCATCAGAATTTCTGCAGAATCCCTCAACAGTGCAAATTAATGGGCATCTAAAGTCAAATTTTCAGATTCATAAGTCAATCAGATTGATTTATTTGTTCGTGGTGGGTATGGTCTTTAGCATATGTCCCAGTCCAGGCCTTCTAGCTGGCCTTGAATGACGCAATCACGCGTGATGTACATAATTTAAACGCGAAGAGCGCGAGATCTTGCTGACGTGTCGACTATCATCACTGCTGTTATTGCCATTGAGAAAGAGATTCTCATGGATTTAAAAACCTGAGATGTTCTGCAAGATCCTGTGATTAATTATTTAAACAGGAAAGGAGGACTGGTTTTCACTTCAAGCACATTGGTAAGTGCTTTTTGCATTGTTATAGCAACATCAGGAGATTTCTAAGTGTAAATTAGGCTGCTTGAGCATTCAGTGTCAGATCAAGTTTTGAAAAGTAATGTTCCTTGACGAAACTAAATTTATTGCTAGCAAAATTTAAATTGCAAATATTATTTGATGGTACTGGATTTCCTTGGTTCTGGCTTTTGTGTGTGGACGTGTTTTTAAAATGTAAACTGGTATTATTAGTTGACTGCCACGTAATGTATTATAGGCATGCAGTGTCTTATTCATTGTGAATCTGTTTTCTTAATGGCATGAAATGCACTGAAGGATTAGACTTAAAATGCACAGGCAGTGGCTGGTTTCTATAAGCAGGACAGCCAGTTAAACAATATGTTTTGGGCTTGCCATTCAAAAAAGGAACCCTCCCAGCTCACACTCAAGCGGATATTCCACTGGCAGACAGAATGTTTTGTACATTCATCCATGTGAAGGTAATTTCACATGGATGACATGAACAGAATGACAGAGAGTTGTACATCTATACTTAGTTTACACATGGTCATATCTCTCCCTTTCTCTTTATTTCAGTGCTACCTCTTCCCCTCTCTCTCTCTCTCGCTCGCTCTCTCGGACTTGAGGGCTATTTTTACTCTGCTAATAAGAATTCATAGGAGGAAGGCACTTTTTCTTGAAACAATGTGTGCAGAATGGCCTGGCTGCTAGAGACTAGAATAACAGCCGGAAAGATAAACAAAGTGATTAATTGCTGTGAGATCCTGCCTGAATGTTAGCAAAACCCTCATGTATCATAGGGCATTTTGAATTCATATTGATAAAAAAAACGTAACTTTTTGCTGTCCTCCACAGTTTCATTGTGCAAGACCACGGTCACTATCATCTCCTTTGATGTGGAGGACTTCAGGTTTAAGACACAATAGGGTCTTTGCCTCTCTCTCTCTCTCTCTCTCTCTCTCTCTCTCTCTCTCTCTTGGAAATGAATCCATTTCTAGTTAAAATCCACATATAAGAAGGCATGTAGAGCTGTAATTCATCGAAATTAATCCAAATAAATAAGTCAGTGTTGTGCAGTAAATAACTATAAGTTGCTAGGCTACTAATACATGAAGGTGTAGCTATTTTAGTAAAAGGCTACTTTTATCAACAAGTAGCTGTGTAGCTAAACAAAACATGACATCACTGTTTTAATCCAAAACTGTATTGCACAAGCACACTCCCCTAAACTGTCTTCTCTCTCATATGTAATGTTTGAAAGTAAGATTCATTCTAGGCAATCTGTTTTGAAGGTTCATGTAAATTCATATGAATGTAGGTCTCCATTTTAATACCGAGACTCGGCCTGCACTCTACGTACCTCCTGGACTTCAGTTTACTAAATTGAGTTTAGTCATAAATTGACATAAGGTGGAGTTGGGATGCCAGAAGATATGTTGCAAGAGTGAGGTAAGCAGTGGTTTGCATATGCTTACTTCAGCATTGTGACTGGTCAGATTAAATTAATCAAATTAGTTTGACAATACCATTTACCATAATGTGCTCCAGGATTGTGGAACCAGTGAACTCGCAAATTACAGTATAGTTTAACTTTGTGTAATTTGTAAGTTCCCAACAAATAGTTCTGCTTGAAAGTTCTGCTTTTAGTTTTGCTTTTCCACAACACTGAAAGCAATATTCAGCAAGCAGCATTCAACCTAGGAGCTATACGTTTTGTATACACGCATGCAAATATTTAAGAATCATACAGTTCTTGCACTGCATAGAAAGAGGCCTTGAGTCAGACTGCCTCCAATCTGACTGAAGTTTGATCAGATGAGAAGCCTGTAGCAGTCTGTCTGAGCTGGGCTGACTCCACAAACTGTGTTCTGCTCAGTGTCTTTTCCAGTATTCAGCAAACAGGGGCCAAATCCAAACATTATCCGCTGCTTTCCCAAAGACGAAAGGATGTTCTACTCTTTCTCCCAGGAGGGCAAAACTGCTGCAAGACTTCTTCTTTCTTTTTACATTTTGCCAGTAGGTGAAATACTTGATGGTCCCCCATGACATCTGATATTGTTACAGTATGTGCAGTCAAAACACTTCTATTTCTCTAAATCTTAATAAAAAAAGATAATTTAAAAGGTGTGTGATTAAGGCTTCTTGGACCGGCCGACTTATTGTGGTGCTTATGTTGATGATGCAACTGTACCATGTTTCGGATCCCAAAGTACAATGTGAATAGAGACCTGCAGGGACAGAAGAAGGTTTTGGGAATCTAACTCTGGTTCAGACCAAGCAATTGAACCAAATGTGAACAGTTGTGGGGATGAGGGCGTGGTCGTGTGTCGCCTCACCCATCCACTGATTTTGGTGATGAATTGGCCTGATTTTAAGGAATTTATTAAGGAAAATTTGTGCGGATGGGTCCTGTGAAATAATGTCTCTGTGTGTGATGTGCGATGCTGTGGCTGAAGAGGCGGTGCTAGGGCCATCTATGTCTGCCCCGCGTCAAAGTGACACAAGGGAGGAAGTCCCCGCCCTCAGGGAATTCCCTAAAGGGTATTTCCCACTAGAGCAGTCATGTGATGAGTCCCTCAAAAGCTACAGCCTAACGTCATGCTTGCATACCCATGTTTTTCAATTGTTAAAGATCGGTTGTATTGAGCGATGCAGGATACTCAAACAAAAGAGAATACAACCTAGTTATTAGTACCAAAGAACCGTTGGGAAGCTCTCTTCCAGACGACTCATCATAATGCTATGGCTGGCAATTTAGGACAGGGAAAAAAAAACTCAACCGAATAATGGCCCATTTTTTTTGGCCGGGCATTCACGGGGACGTTTGCAGGTGGTGTGCGGTGTGCCGTGAATGTCAGTTGGTGAATCCACCGGCCACCCCAAAAGCACCATTGAGACCTCTACCGCTAATTGACATACCCATTTAAAAAATTGGTGTGGACCTCGTTGGACCATTAGAACAGACCACACAGGGACATTAGTTCTGGTAGACTATGCAACGCAAAATCCAGAAACAGTGCCCCTGCGCAACCAGTGTTGTGGAGGTGTTCTTCAGAATAATCTAACGAGTGGGGATTCCGAAAGAAATCCTCACTGATGAAGGCACTACATTATGTAAGTGTTTGGCAATCAAGTGGGCTGTCCTCACCCTCCGCTACTATCTGCTGGGGTGGGCCTTCACCCTCTGTTCAGATCAGGGCCCACTCCAGTGACTCCACCACATGAAGGATACCTATGCACGAATCACTCGTTGGTACCTGGCACTTCAGGCATCCAAATTGGAGATGGCCATAGACCAGGGGCACAGATGGCTGTTGCCTGAGTCGGGCAGTGAGGGTATGTGGGGATGAGGGTGTGGTCGTGTGTCTGTTTATGGGAGAAAGGGAGTGGTGTGGCTCATCAAGCTGGTTGGCATAACAGCTGTCTCATGTCACAGTGATAGCGGGGAGAAATCTCAAAAGTAGCCAAAACACTCCAAAGAGAAAAGAAAGAATGACACAAGAGTGCAGCGACTGGTGTGCCTTATTGTGTGTTTTATTGTTTTGTTTTGGAGCTGAAGATTTTGAGAAGTTGTTGTTAACTGAGAGTTTCGTTACACTGAACTGATTGAACTAAGAAAAGCACTTGAGAGAAGGCTGCACTCAAGTATACTAAAATAAAATAATATTAAATGAAAGCCTACCTGAAGTGTGCCACTGCTCCCCGTCTCCTCCTTCCAAACCCAAACTTTAACGTGTGTTTCAATAGCCGATGATGATTTGCTTATTTCCGATTTTCTCAGTTTGAGACATACCAATCAGCCACAACATTAAAACCACCTGCCTAATATTGTGTAGGTCCCTCTTGTGCCACCAAAACCTTGAGATGCTATTCTTCTCACCACAATTTTACAGAGCGGTTATCCAAGTTAAGACTTTGTCAGTTCAAACCAGTCTGGCCATTCTCTGTTTATCTCTCTCATCAAAAAGGCATTTCCATCCACAGAACTGCCGCTCACTGGGTGCTTTTGTTTTTGGCAACATTTGGAGTAAATTCTAGACACTGTTGTGTGTGAAAATCCCAGGAGATCAGCAGTTACAGAAATACTCAAACCAGCCATTCTGGCACCAACAATCATGCCATGGTCCAAATCACTGATATAAAAAAAAAAAAATCCCCATTCTGATGGTTGATGTGAACATGAACTGAAGCTCCTGACCCATATCTGCATGATTTTACGCACTGCACTGCTTCCATACAATTGGCTGATTAGTTCATTGCATGGATGATTGTTGGTGCCATATGGGTTGGTTTGAGTATTTCTGTAACTGCTGATCTCCTGGGATTTTCATGCATGAAAGAAGCTTATTTTTTGTGTAGGAAATTCTGATTCTGATTATATATCACAAATGCGGCACATCCTGTTATCAACAACACATATGTATTATCATTACTGATGCACTGATAAAGTTGTATGGCAATTTATAATTATAATTTTAATGTGAAGGATCTGACTTGGAACACAAAACCAAGTAAGAGCATTTAATGCCCTACTAGCAGGAACACATCACCCTCTCTTTATAATTAAGATAAGGAGTTAACAGGTACAATAACAGGGGTTTGATTCCTTAAATAGGTCTACTACACTGTTACACTGTCACCAACCCTGTACTTTATTCAGACCTATTGAATGCCCAATTATGTCTCTCCCTATTGCATTTAACATTGACTGAACAGCCTCATTTTGCTCCCCCTCACGTGTTGTTACCATGAGCAGATGTGAGTGTTTATGGCCTGAATTAGTGTTAACCATCCTCCTCTCATCTGTGAGTTACCATGTGAAAGACGAATAAAATAAATGGTTATTATAATTTTACTAACAAATAATATGTCAATTCTTGCTGAAAAAAATAAGTGATTTCTATTATAATTATTTAATCCAAGAACGGTATTTTAATACGGGAAATTGAAGCCAATTGCAAATGTCTCATAAATAAACAAATGGAAGCGGTGTACACAAATAATAAATTATAATAATAAAAAAAATGCTTGGATATATAAAACTGCAGTCATCTCTAAAGAGAGGTGGCATCCATGCATTATGATAATTTGTTAACGAGGCTGCTTTCAAAAGCTTTAAATGAATCAGAACACTTGTGCAAACTCATAATCTGATTTCTGTCTGATCTGATTTCTGGTCTAATCCAGATCTAGGTCACGGCCAAACACCAAAATGATGGGGAAAAACATACATAATGTCATTGAATACAAAGCTGGGAGCAGAGAGAGATGGGTTGCCATGGAGATAGGATAGCCACACCTGAGAAGCTGTGGATGTGTGGAGAAGAAAAAGAGAGAGACAGACAGAGATTCCAAAGGGTTTGAACCCATGTTGAATAGACCATTCTAACATTGAGTTGCATGATTGCAGCTGAAGAAAAAGGCCACATTTGCTACAGTATTCTGAGTTGGAGCAGACCTTCACATCTCTAAAGTTCCTCCTCTCTTCCAGGATCAAAATAATAATTAGAAGGAGAGGGGGTGCTAGTGCACAGGGTATGGATTAGTCACACTCTGTTAGTCTCAGTGCTGCCTCCGTTTTTTTATTTATATTCCCGTGAACAGACAGTTCACATACAGACCTACAGTATGTGAGGTCACCAAATGAGGTGTGATTGTTGCTGAGTGTAATAGTGCTTTCTTAAGTACATTTTTCACCATGTATAAATAAAGAATGACCTCAAAGAAGCAGAGGTGGGGACAAGTCATACATGGTCAAGTCCAAGCAAGTCTCAAGTCTTAACCATCAAGTGTCGAGTCAAGTCTTAAGTCGCAGTTCAGATAAATCAAGCAAGTCAAGTCAAGTCAAGGGTTCACCCTAAGCAAGTCAAGTCAAGTCCTGATAAGTTTCAAGTAAAGTCAAGTCACACTACTAAAATAAATAGAGGTATATTTTTTCGATACATATTTATTTTTGCACAGAAAAGATGAACTTGTATACATATATTATGTATCTTATTTATTATACATTTGCTACATATTAATCATATGCATATCTGTGCTACATTAATATCTGAAAATAAAATAAAATTGTGTTGTTTACAGAAAACGTTCAGACATTAACATTACCTGTAAACATTAAAACAAATTTATTTTCGTTTGCACAAACATTCTTTACATTTTTAAAAATAATGTAATTTAAGGAAAATCAATTTGCAAAACCACATTTATCAATCAAATCAAATCAAATCACTTTATTGTCACACTACCATGTACACAAGTGCAACAGTAGGTGAAATTCTTGTGTGCAGTTCCGAGCAACATAGCAGTCATGACAGTGACGAGACATATACCAATTACAGTAAACAACATACTTACACAAAACAATTTACAAATCAAATGTACACATACTTACACAACACAATAATTATATACAATGTACAGTAAACAATACACACAATATACAATACACAATATACAATAAGTGGGAGTATATGAAATATATATATATATATATATATATATATATATATATATATATATATATGAAGTAGTATATTGAGGAGAATATGTTGACAGTCCAGTGTGAAATTATAGATGAATAAAGTGCAGTGCTAATTATTGATCGTGATAGATCAAGTGTTCAACAGTCTGACTGCTTGGGGAAAGAAGCTGTCATGTAGTCGGCTGGTGCGGGTCCTTTATGTGACCAAGTGTAAATGGAATCGTTTTGATAAATCAGAATCAGCTATCCGATCTGAGAAAACGCATGAAGTGGCCAGGTGTAACGTTAAACATAGGGTTGCCAACCACAACAGTTTTCTGTAGCCTTGTGCGAACTTATTCAATAGAATTAGACTTCTAGAATGTTCTTTCAAGTGCAAAAAATATATTTTTTTAATTTAGTAGTTTTTCTTATCATAGCCAACAAATGTCTTCGAAACTCCTTTTCCTCGATTTACTGAAGCCTATATGTAAAACGCATTTGCAGCTGCACAGCCGTGTATATATCTATGCTGCATATATCTATGCCGTAATTGGGAAAAGATTTGGTCCTTACCACAAAAATATTTTTTAACAAATAAAGTAAAAGAAGTATCCTTCAAAATAATAAATAAATTTTAACCCTGCTAAATATTTTATGATTAAATATAAAAGTAATATTGACACAAGATGCTCATTTTGCCAAGTTCACACTGAAACTGTTTATCATTTATTTTGGTCCTGTTTCTATACTAAACGACTATGGGAGAATATTGAAACTTTTATTAAAGACAATACTCAGCAAGATATATCAGTAACTTTTAAATACATTATTTTTGGATACTTTGATTCTGATCCCATTAAAAAAAAAACTGCTTTGTAACTAATTTAATTTTTTTTATTGTCCAATTTTATATCCATAAATGTAAATTCACCAACAAAAAAACAATCTTTATTGTTTTTTTGAAAGAGTTTGAAATGTACCTTAACACCATCTCGTCCTCAGTAAATAAGAAGGCGTTAAAAACATTTTTAATTTGTAATGACCTTAATTTATTTAGGCCTGCTCTAAGTGATGTATAACATATCTCACCCTCTTGACTTTTTTTTTTTTTGTTGTTGTTTTTGTATCTTCTATTTTTCATTTATTGTTGTTTTCTTCTTTGTTTTAGATTACACTGTACATATTGTTGTTATATTTGTACAGTTTTAATTACAATTTTGTTACAGAAGCGTATATTATGATTGTTATCTTTGTATTGTTTGTATGCATAAATAAAAAACTGCACAGCCAATGGCGCGAGCGCGGGTCAGAGCCCGCCAAGGGGGCGCTCTGACCATAGTCTGTCATTCATAGTTCATTCATAGTCTGTCTGACATATATATTAGAATAGCTATGTGTCTGTCATGGATTTGCACTGAATTGATACTCAAAAATACGGAACAAAGTGCGTTCCGTATCAGTTCAATATGGAACAAGACTTTTATGTGTCAAATACGGAACGATTCCGTATTATACGGAACGGTTGGCAACCCTAGTTAAACAGCCCCTTAGAAATGTTTAGGTGCGTGCTAGTGATCACATGGCGCCTCGTTAGCCTGTCATGCAGTAACGTTATGCGCAATGCTTTATAGTTTCCACACGCAGTCCACAAACTTGAAAATGCGCACATTTAATACATACATTATAACCTACATGTAATATTGAGCTGCCCGCTCATTTTAAGATGCCAATCAACATTAAAAAATTCAGGCTACGCCACTGTTATAGTCAAATTCCCCAATAAGTTACATCTATTTAGACGTAACAGTATAATGATAATGCCATGGTCACATTTCTAATATGAAAAAAACATAATATGCCATCAAGGCCAAATTATGACAAACAGAAAAGATTAATTCATAGTAATCGTTATAACGTAGATCTTAGTGAAACTGACTATAAAGAGATTACTTTCTTACCTTTCGTTGTGGTTCTTCTTGATATGTCGAACGAAATTTGACGTTGTGGTTGTCGTGTCGGATATTACGTGCCTTGCATATTTTGCAACTGGCAAATCTTTTTTATAGGCACGGTCCAGTTCAAAGTCTGTATAGCCAAAGCGAGACAATTTGTGGAGCTCGACTACTGTCTGCCATGTTTGGCGCAGTTTGAATTGAGCAGCGTTAAAGGCACAGATGCCGATAGTGATGCTGACGTCACAATATATATATTTTTTAATTAATTGTATTGCTGTTTGTTTATTATAAGTTCAAGTCATTGTCGAGTCTTCCACTTCAAGTCAAGTCTCAAGTAACTTGTTCTCAAGTCAAAGTCAAGTCAAGTCATTTTCGTACTTTAATCAAGCAAGTCACAAGTCCTGAAAATTGTGACTCGAGTCAGACTCGAGTCAAGTCATGTGACTCGAGTCCCCCACCTCTGCAAAGAAGCCTTCAAAGGCCAGTCAGCAGAGCAAAGATGGTGACGCTGCTGGTGATGTCCTCTCCACAATTACCGCCAACACTTACTCACATTCATCGAGACGCAAGGTGAAGATTTAAAGCGGCTGATGGAGGAAACTAACACTCTATCAATAGTCACCTGGATGCACTGGACGCCATGCTGGCAACCCTACAGTCTGAGCAGTCGGGTGTTAAAAAAGGTAGAGGAGTTAGAACAAGCTATGACTGGTTGTGACTCACAATTGGAAGAAGTTAAAAGAGTGTGTGACGACCTATGCTTTGCCAGTATCTTTCTTTGTGCAAAAGTAAATGACCTGGAGGGCCACTCTTGTCGGCTTAACTTGAAATTTGTGGGGCAGGGTGTGCATTTGGAATGTGCTTAAAACTTTAAGAGATGCTGGAGGGGCCTGCTCTCATTTTCCAGCGAAGTTGCAGGGCAAATACAATGACACTGAGGACTTTAATTTATGTCTTTTCCCCATTGTGAAGTCATGGAGCCACACACTGGTTACATTTGCCAAGAAATAACAAATGTATTTTGGCTTTCAATGCTTTGCAACTTTCACAGACTCAACAGTTCAGAGGCACATATTCAGACAAACTTGCTTAGCTTCACACATAAACTCAGCTTCACAAGCATCGTAGGCTTCCATGTGCCAGACTCTCTCTGCATATCTGCTGGTGACATGGGCATTTATATGCCACTCCCCCCATGCTCACTGGAATTAGAGACAGGTGATAGACATAATCTAGCTCAGGTGTAAGCGCCCTTACCGCTTTCCCTTTCTCCAGACGGATGCTCGACCATGCCCCCACTACCACAAGCAAATTTGCAGGATGTATTAAAGCATACCCTTGCAGTTTAATGATTGTTTTGAAAAGTTAATAATTTATATTAACCCAAGAATTCTGTTATTTGATGTAGCTGACAAGGGTTGATGTATGTAGTTTTGATGGTCACATTCGTGAGCTGGAATGTAAGAGGTATGGGGCATCAGATTAAGAGAGGTGAGATTTTTGCACATTTGAAGTCCCTCTCTGCTGATATAATTTTCTTACAAGAGACCCACATTAAACCGACTGAACAGAGAGGTCTTAGAGTTAATTTGATCTCTTTTTCCTTGAAAGCGAGTGGTGTCCCGGCTGGTTGATACATTATAGTTACTGATCATATAAATTTGTTTCCATTTGCCTACGTTAATACAAGTATACATGGTCCAAATTTTGATGATCCAAATTTTTTCAAAAAGGTTTTTGATCTGCTTCCTGACCCCAGCTATACTAACTTAATAATAGGAGGTGATTTTAATTGTTATTAATATGTTAAAATATGTTTGATGCTTATCTGGATCGTTCCTCCTCTCATGACGCCCATATTCTACACTCGGTCAATACTTTGTCATTTTTGTAAATCCATGACTTTCGTGGATGTTTGGAGATTACAGCACCCAACTGGCAGAGACTATTCTTTATTTTCACATGTGCACATGTCTTATACTAAAATGGATTATTTTCTAGTTGATGCCAAACTTATCCCAAATGTAATTCAGAATTATCATAAAATAATTGTTTCAGATCAATTCCCTGTTACAATGGTCTTTAAGCTTTCCCTGTCTAAATCTCAAAACAGCAGGCATTTTAATCCCTGTTTATTATCAAAGACTCAATTCCATTCATATATTTCTTCTCATATTAAGCAGTTCATAGCATCTAATGATAGAGGGAGACTTCTTTGGGAGACTTTTAAGGTAGTGCAGCATTGTAACATAACTTCCTGTCAGTTGAGTGTGGGGAGGGAGAAGCGCAAACATTTAGCTGAAATTGAAGCTTTGCTTCCATCTTTGGAAAAGGCCTTCATAGTATCTAAATCGCAGGCTGACCTTAATGCCATATTAAAATTGATATACAAATATAATAATATTCTGAGTGACCAGGTTAGAACTATGCTCCTCAAGATAAAACATAAGCAGTTTTATCTTGGTGATAAACCTGATAGGTTACTCTCTCGTCAGCTGAGGGGCATGAAGGCCAACAGGGCTATTCTTCAAAATTAAATCAGGTTCTGGTACACTGTCACCTAATATAAGGAAATTAATGGCAGGTTATGGAATTTTATAAGAATCTTTTTACTTCAGATGTCACGCACCTGATTCAGATATTACAGACTTCTTGACGCGATTGATGTCCCAAAGCTTAGCGCTGCCAGAGAAGATCTGGATAAAGAGTTCAATTTAGACTAAATTATGGAAGTGATTAAGTCCTTTCCAAATGGTAAGACCTCTGGCACTGATCCACTGATTCCAAAAAATACCCAGCTATAGCTGCCCCACTATTGCTGAGAGCAATAACACATTCCATTGAAAACAGATTGTCCTCTTGCTCTTTTTATGAGGCTAATATGAGTTTGTTCTTGAAAAAGTATAGGGATGGTACTGACCCGTCTATTTATAGAACATTGAGTTTGCTTAACTGCAACTAGAAGATTGTTGCCAAAGTGTTGGCTACTTGGCTGGGCAGACACATTACAACATTGATTCATCCAGATCATACCGGTTTCATATTAGGTAGATTTTCTTTTTCGAATGTCAGACACTTGTACAGTATACACACTAGGGGGTCTAAGGCTGCTATTATTTCACTGGATGCTGAAAAGGTCTTAGACAGATCGAATGGCGATATTTGAACTTAATACTGGAAAAGTTTGGGTTCGGAAATAATTTTCGTTTGCTCATTAAGATGCTCTATGCTAAACCAAACTCTGCAATCCTTACTAATCAGGATAAGTCAGATTGTGTTCTACTTCAACGTGACACATAATCTCCTATTATTTAATCCAGCGCTAGTGTCATTGGTTATAAACATTTGGCATCATTCAGCCATTGGTGGCATTGCAATTGTGAATGTGGAAAACAGACTTTCATTATATGCACGATTTGCTTTTATTTTTAAAAGATCCTGTCAATTCTGTGCCCCTGTCAATTCAAAGCACACTTAGAAAAGCCTTTCAACACTACTATTGGGTGGCGAATCTAATCGCCAGATACTAGACATATGGTTTCACCATTTATTTCCTTGTTCTCTTCACAATAAAATGTATCTTCAGTATATCTTAAGGTAGCTTGGGAAAGTGATGCAGGCATCAATCTATCCAATGATATCTGGTTTAAAAGTTTGCAGAGAATACATACATGTTCCATTAATGCAAGACTCCGGTCAATACAGTTTAAACTGCATTATTCCAAAGTCAAACTCAATAAGATCTACCCAGCAGTGTCCTCAATTTGTGATAGATGCAAGGGTACAGCTGGAACACCAGCCCATACTTTTTGGTTTGGTCCATCACTGCATGGTTTCTGGAAGAATATTTTTGTATGGTATACTAATGCGATCTCATGCCAGAGACAGAATTGGCAATCTTTGGATGATCTAACACTGTTATCTGTATGCCTTATCGTGTGCAGCAGGCATATTGAGGGAATGGAAACCTATAGCTTCCCCTAGTTTTCAGAGATGGCTTGATGAGATGATCTACGTTATACATCTGGAAAAAGTACACTTTAATGATGCAGTCTTCTACAAAATTCTCTTACATCTGGGGCCCATTCCTTTAAACTGTACTTGGCAACAGGAGTTAAACAATATATTTTGACATATTTGTATTTATAAGTAATCCTTTGTGTTTATATTTTGTCCTCCTATTTACATCATTTTTGTTACATCGGTGTACTCTATATAGGCACTCATATGTGATTTGAATTGTGGTCTGTCTTGTGTCTGGTGGTGGGAGTTATTTTTTTCGGTTGTTGTTTTGGTTTGGTTTATGGTGTGTTGTTTTGTTGGTTGTATATATGAAAATCGATAAAGATACTAAACAAAAAAATTGAGAAGGCAAGAGTAATCCTATAACATATGTAGAACAACTAAAAAATATTGTGTAATCCTGGACTCTTAGTCTCGTGCCTGCCACAGCTCTGCCTTCCAGGGCTCCGCCCCTCAAGCCTGCCACGGCTTCGACTTCCAAAGCTCTGCTCCGCGAGCCTGCCATGTCTCCACCTTCCATTGCTCCGCCTTCCATGGCTCTGCCCCGCAAGCCTGCCACGGCTCTACTTTCCACGGCTTTGCCCCTTGAGTCTCTTACTGCTCCACCTTCCATGGCTCCAGTCCCTAGACTGTGGTCATCTCCCAGGTCCTCTGACCCTGCTTCAGCCGTGTTGTTGCAAACCAGGCCTCCTGACCATCTGCATAGTCTTCTCTGGTCATCTGGGTCTCCAGGCCATCCGTCTGATCTGCTCTGTTCTTCTGGGTCTCCTGGCCATCTGCCTATTCTGCCCTGGACTTCTGGGTCTCCTGGCCATCCACTTGATCTGCTCTGGTCTCCTGGATCTCCTGGCCGGCCGCATGATCTGCTCTGGTCTCCTGACTGTCCACCTGATCGGCTCTGGCTCCCTTGGTCCCCTTGTCATCTACCTGATCTGCACTGGTTTCCTTGGATCCCTGGTTGTCTGCCTGTTCTGCCCTGGTTCCCTTGGTCCCCTGGTCGTCCGCCTGATCTGCCCTGATTTCCTTGGTCCCCTGATCGTCTGCCTGATCTGCCCTTGCTTCCTTGGTTCCCTGGTCATCTGCCTGGTCTGCCCTGGTTTCCTTGATCACATAGATGTCTGCCTGAGCTGGCCTGATATCCTGGGTCCTCTGGCCACCAGCTTGATCTGCTCTGGACTTTTTGTTCTCTGGCTCCATCTTGGCCCTGCCTCTCCTTCCTGCCCTCCTTGGGCATTAGGAGCGGCCTGTTGGGGGGGGGTAAATCACGTTGTGTCAGCAGTGTGAGAGACCTGAGTTTGGATCCTGTGTTGAAACCAGGAAGTAATTGCGTTTGCATAATCATTGACAAGTTTCACTGGGAGGTTGCATTTTTCCCTATAACATTCAACATTCAAATTAACATTTCCTGATCTTATTACTCACAAGAAAGAGTGTTTGCCTTTAAAAATAAAACTCAAAATAGCTATTCTACCTCTAACCTTTCCACAATGTGCATGGGATACCTCTGCAATTGTGCATGGGATACCTCTGCAATTGTTTTCAGTTAATTAAAAATAATTACACACTATTGTTCTGAATTGTCCCCAATTTTCAGGCACAAACAAATATGAAAGATAATAACAAAAGATAGTTCCACTTAATTACTGGATAAACAGAAATATAACTGCGCATGCTTTTTAAATGACGTATCTAATTACTTCAGTGACTTCCATCAGTTCATGGAGTATTTATTTATTTATTAATTTGCTTTGTTGGGATTGGTGTGTGCAATAACCCACCAACTGAGAGGAAAAGAATATGCATGCAAGGCAGTTAGGTTGTAAGTACTGTGTTGTGATTGCAAACTTTGATAACTTGGGGATTTCAAACTGCCTTCCAGTGATCTAAATCAATAGAGTTTTGTTCTTTAAAGTGAAGGAGAGCAGCACCAACAGTTGGAGTTTTTACAGTAATAGACTACATGTGTGAAATATTAATAATTTCATGGCACAGCATGATGATTTTTTTAACTATCCAAACTTTTTAGATTTACTTCCAAGGATGACGATTGCATAAATTATGGCTGAATTGTAACAAATGTATTTCCCTTTCAGACTGATGATATAGATCAGTGGTTTCCAACCCTTTTCCTTTAGGCCCCCCAACACTGCACATTTTGTAGATCTACCTTTTCTGACACACCCAATTCAGGTCTTGGAGTCTCCACTAACGATTTGATGAGTTGAATCAGGTGTGTTTGATTAGGGAGATATCATAAAAGTGTAGTGTTGGTGGGCCTCCAGGAGCAGGGTTGAGAACCACTGATCTAGATTGATGTACTATGATTTTATGAGTTTTCCAGGCAAAAATAAAATTGGGAGGTGTGCACAGTAAAGACTGAAAACATGTATATGGACTTAGAAGACCTATCATTACTAACAATTGCTGTAAAACATTAATTCATCAAGTAATAAGTGGACTCATGCATTTAAATTAGTTCAAGAGTTTAGGTTGCTTGATGCTCAATATCTCCTCAAAAAGTTATTTTTAATATTTCTTGTTTCTTTGTACTCAAAATATATCTCTAGAAGACTCTAATAGACATTTACAGACTCTAATAGACATCATAAGGAGGCAAAAATGTGTGTGAAAATCATGTTAGTGTCAAGTTGAACCTGCCATTGCAAGGACATAATGCATACTGTATACGCAAATTGCCCGGAAATCATTGGCAGTTGCTTCAAAATGTCAGAGTTAATGGGGTCAAAGGTTAAATTGTTACAATGCTTGACAGAAATACAATGTGGTGCTTGGTGTAATGTTGAAGCTGACCCTTTGCTCCACCGGGTTCAATGTATTTGGCAATGGCTCCATAATGAGCCAGATCTTTTTAATAAATCGGTCAAAAAGACACACAAGTTTTTGTTTTGAATCAGTTTAACAAGTCATTCAATGAATCAGTCAGGGGTGTGTTTCCAAAAATCATCGTTAGCCATCTATGTTCGGAAATTCCGTCATTACCAACATAAGTTCAACGATTTGATTTTTCCTGAAACCCTAGTTCCAACGAACATTTGCAAACAGCATTGCAAAATTGTGTCAGCTGTTAACCTGTGGTTAGGAGAATAGTTTCTTGTTAGTTTGCTGTCTGGACACCATTTCACTTCTCTAAGGCTTCTATATCTTTTATTTCATATATAAATTGAATTCTGTCAAGACTTTGACAACATTTACATGCATTTAAGAAAACAACTTATTCCGGGGTGATTGCAGAAAGTGATGTTCACACGAATGTAGCATTTTAAGGGATTAAAGACTGTTATGAGAAAGCACTTATAATGCACATGGTTTCTGTCGACGAATGTTTGTTCGGTATGTTTTTATGTTAACACATAAGTGCCGTTTATATGTTTTTGAATAGTGCGCTTGCATGTATGTGCTCAAGTGCGTTGGGGAACCCCGGAGTTTGATGTAGAGGGAAACCCATATTTTGCAGCTCAATTTATGTATCTGCCGAATTATACACTGCACGCCTATTACTTGTCTTCAGCAGCTTTCGTGCATTAAACATCTTTCTGGAGTACATGTAAATTAGCTATTTTAATTCTTTATATTATACACAAATTATTACTCCATTCCCTGCGTAATGTCATTAACATCTGTTCTATATTGTTGAACCAACGTGGTTCAAATGATGAATGTGTGTGAATAGTTATTACGGTTTCGGGAAACAGATGTGAACCTTAACTGAACCGTAATTCATTATTTACTCACCCTCATGTTGTTCTTTTTTGGCACACAAAGGGAAAATTTAGAAACAAAATTGTGCTCAGTGATGTCATGCTAGTTAAATTCCTTATGATTCACATAGTTGTTTTGGACAGAGGTTTTGGTCAAAGGTCTTAAAAGAAAAAAATAGCAACCAACTGCAACTCCATCTTTGTGGGTAGGCTCATCAGGTGCACAGAAGATAATCATGGAGTCTTGTGAAAAAAATATGTATCCATATAAATGTGAATGAATTGAAGTCTCTATACATGTAAATCACACCTTCATTTGACCACAGGCAAAAACAGCATCTCTTTGACACTCAAAATATTAATTTCATAGTGGAGTGTTTCTTAACTGTCTGTCATCCTGTCTTTATTCTTTCAGTCAATGTTCTTTCAGACCAATGAGAGAGAGAGAGAGAGAGAGAGAGAGAGAGAGAGAACGATCTAGGCCTCTGAGGCTCACAGCAAGCAGCCAGAGATTCAGTGTTAATAGACAAGTCTTCAGAGTTGTCGGCCTGACATTGATGCACCATTTGTCTTGTCAAATGCAAGTATTGTGGGTTAAGGGAGAAACCGATTTGATGTGCAAATTGTAATTTAAGACTCCAGCATGACTCTTCTTCATCCACTCCATTTCATTAATTGCCTCTCCCAAGGAGGAGAGAAACTTCATTAAAGCACAGATAGGACGAGTGCATTTAGGAAAGACATGACTGCTCAAAGTCATGCTAGAACATGAATTAAACTCCAATAAACCATCATACACAAACAGCTTTCTGTAAATCAGGACAGTCATGTGACAGGTAGACACTTTGTTTAAGTTATTGCAAGTGAAGTTGGATTTTTATATTTTACACTCTTGGTTATGCAAACACGCACATTGCTTCGGGTCTCACCTCTAGACAATTGATGTTGTTGTTTTTTTGTTTTTTTTCATTTAAACTGAAAGACAATTCGATGCAGATTCTTCAAAACACGTCTTATTTTTACAATTAAATTAAATTTCCATTATAATTTAGATGCATTGTGTGTACCTAACCTAAGGTTGCTCCACGAATATCACTGTGAAAAGTGTACTCTAAATCACGTCGCATAAAAGCATCTGCTCAATGACAGCTTGCTATCTGTTTCACTAAATATAAATATGGACATAAACATTATATTTGACATTGCCTAGCTATATAGCATGGCATATATAGATAACAGATGAAAATATAAAAAATATTATTTTCAAATCATGCTGTGACAACACAGATCATCTGGTTTTGCAATAACTTTTGGCGTTCATGCCAGCTCGAGAGCATGCTGTTATTAAAGTATAAAAAGGGGGGACCTAGCAAATACTAAGAAATTCTGAAACTCATGTACCTTTTTAAATTAAATAAAAACATTTCACTCACATTGGTATGCAGATAATATCCTCCTCAGAGCCCTGTGTTCCTGCAGTATGCATTTTTTTTATTTCCCTTTTCGATTTGTAACTAGTAGCACCTAATAAAACAGCAAAATAAAAATACAAAAGTTTTCTAGAGCAAATAGTTTTCCTAAAAATTGATGTCCACATATGTGGACGGTGACTATGTTGTGAAATCTGTAATAAAACTAAGCTATAGAAAGTCTGATTTTTGTTTTGTTTGTTTATTATGTTTCCAGGAGTGTTAGTTATTCATGTTTTTGAGATGTTACAGACATTACAGCTGATTTTCTGTAAAGCTAAATAAATAATTCTTATTCAAAGTAATTTCCATTATCATCCAATCACTGCCAACCATGTTAAAATCAAATGTTGCATTATAAAATTCTGAATGTATGTACTGATTACAATTATCCCATGTCTGCCAAACATGCTTAGTGATCCAAACATAATCTGCACCCTGAAACAGATTTTTGGGTTGTATTTTAGGATTGAATGCACTTAGGAAAAGCTAGAAAAAATAGAAAGCTATATGATGCTCCCTTGCTCCCCTGCTCTCTCTATTTAGTGAATGGCTCAACCACCAGTGTGCTGTCTGTCTTCACTGGTCTCAGAACAGTTTGAAATGCACCTTATTTTCATCCTAACTCCATATAAAGCCTCATTTGTCAGCTTTTGGATGAACCCTATTAATTCTAAAACTGAAAATGCATAGTAAATATATAGGAATACATTAACTAATGTTAATGATTAGTGTCATATTGCACATTGAGAACAAAATACAATATAACAAACTACATACATTCACCTAAAGGATTATTAGGAACACCTGTTCAATTTCTCATTAATGCAATTATCTAATCAACCAATCACATGGCAGTTGCTTCAATGCATTTAGGGGTGTGGTCCTGGTCAAGACAATCTCCTGAACTCCAAACTGAATGTCAGAATGGGAAAGAAAGGTGATTTAAGCAATTTTGAGTGTGGCATGGTTGTTGGTGCCAGACGGGCCGGTCTGAGTATTTCACAATCTGCTCAGTTACTGGGATTTTCACCCACAACCATTTCTAGGGTTTACAAAGAATGGTGTGAAAAGGAAAAACATCCAGTATGCGGCAGTCCTGTGGGCGAAAATGTCTTGTTGATGCTAGAGGTCAGAGGAGAATGGGCCGACTGATTCAAGCTGATAGAAGAGCAACTTTGCCTGAAATAACCACTCGTTACAACCGAGGTATGCAGCAAAGCATTTGTGAAGCCACAACACGCACAACCTTGAGGCGGATGGGCTACAACAGCAGAAGACCCCACCGGGTACCACTCATCTCCACTACAAATAGGAAAAAGAGGCTACAATTTGCAAGAGCTCACCAAAATTGGTCAGTTGAAGACTGGAAAAATGTTGCCTGGTCTGATGAGTCTCGATTTCTGTTGAGACATTCAGATGGTAGAGTCAGAATTTGGCGTAAACAGAATGAGAACATGGATCCATCATGCCTTGTTACCACTGTGCAGGCTGGTGGTGGTGGTGTAATGGTGTGGGGGATTTTTTCTTGGCACACTTTAGGCCCCTTAGTGCCAGTTGGGCATCGTTTAAATGCCACGGCCTACCTGAGCATTGTTTCTGACCATGTCCATCCCTTTATGGCCACCATGTACCCATCCTCTGATGGCTACTTCCAGCAGGATAATGCACCATGTCACAAAGCTCGAATCATTTCAAATTGGTTTCTTGAACATGACAATGAGTTCACTGTACTAAAATGGCCCCCACAGTCACCAGATCTCAACCCAATAGAGCATCTTTGGCATGTGGTGGAACGGGAGCTTTGTGCCCTGGATGTGCATCCCACAAATCTCCATCAACTGCAAGATGCTATCCTATCAATATGGGCCAACATTTCTAAAGAATGCTTTCAGCACCTTGTTGAATCAATGTCATGTAGAATTAAGGCAGTTCTGAAGGCGAAAGGGGGTCAAACACAGTATTTGTATGGTGTTCCTAATAATCCTTTAGGTGAGTGTATATTAAAATAAAGTGAAATGACCCACAGATGTGTTAATGTCGAAAGTTATTCAAAACATGTTTTTTTCTACTTTTGAGGGAATAATGTCCCAAAATCCACTTCAGTTGACATCATGTTAATCAGGCAGCTGACGTGTGAAAAATTAACAGATTTGTTTTTAAAGCAGCATGTGAAATGAAACCAGAGACTCTACTCTTTACACCAAACAGGCTTCAATTAAAAAAAGCTGTATCCATAGGAGCGCTTCAAGGAAATCGATGGCATGCTGTTGTGTCACATGACTCAGTTTGGTAGAAGTTAACCCTTTAAATAACAGTCTAGAGTGAACAGTATTCAAACAGTTTTTATTCATTTAAATTATGCTTTGCATATAGCAAAGCCAAAATACAATGTCCATGCATGTGGATGCAAGGTCACATAAGGATATTATTAGTAATTGAAAAAAATATTATAGAAAATGCTAAATAGAATCATTTTCACTAATACTCTCAGATTTGTACCACACCGTACATACTAATTTCTTAATCAGTGTTTGGATTTGAGCATCCTGCTAATCCAACGCCATACTCCAAATAATGTGCATTATAAATTCTTGCCAAGACTGACTAACCTAGGCCTAACACAGGCTTAAAAAGTACTATCATATCTTCGGCTGTTTAGTAATTATGTTTGTATTCTTAATAATAGTTATAACCCTGCATAATGCAATAGCAAAACATTTTCAGTATAACTATGGAATTATTGATGGTTAAGAAAGGACATGTTTTCTCCACCCTGTTCAAGCCTCAGCTTTTTATTTGGTAAAATAATTTGTTTATTCTTTGGCGACAATGTCTTAATTGTCTTGAGACAAACACTCCCTGTGTTAGACCACTGGAAGAGAATAGAATCTGTAAATGTATTTTTCCCTTTGGACTTTTGTTGTTGTTGTATTTTAATCAAGCTGCAGCAGCTAAGCAAAATCGTTGCATTATGTTCATTTTAGTCAAACCTACATTTGCACCCGGTGGAGCAGAGTAATTGAAATTTGCCTGAAAGCAAAATAATTTCCTTGTTAAATAAATTATCTGACAACACCTGAGCAATCCGAGGACTCCGTTATGACAATGCTGACTAGCTCAGCACCACAATGTAAATCCTCCAGCTCAAGTAATTGTTTGGTATCTCCAGCCAGACACACACTGGCCTCTGGTTTAAATGATGAGAACCTTCACAAAGAGATGTTTGTTTGTGGGATGTTGTTGTTGAATAATGACACAGAGAATGATGTGTAATTGCATGCCACCAGGTAAGTCACACTGTGATTTGCATCTTTTTTCTGGGGTAGAGATAGCTTGAGTTTATTTATTTATTCATTTATTTTTACATAGTGACTGGCTATCCGAAAAGCGTAGGATTCAGTTCTTGTCCATTTGCATTGTGTTTTTAAGGTGCATTCAGAAATGTATTTAGCTAATTGCAAAAACTTTGAACCGAAAGAAATAGTAATAGTAAAACAGTATTTTTGAAAAAAGTTGTCATATCAGACAGAGAAAAAGTTGCATTATTCTATATACAGTATAGTGGTGTGAGCATATTCATGAGTGCTACTATGTTGAGATCATATAAAATAATATTACTCATTTTATCTCAATAATCAACACTTATTGGACGCTTTCCCTCATGGAATAGATTCATCATGGCTGACTGTGTAAAGTATTAGTACATTTTTATAATAGGTGCATCTCAAACTGCACACTTCTGCACTATTCTACACCATTTTGTATTGTAAGTAGTGCAAATAGTATGTTAACACCAAAAACAAAACAAAAAGAAGTGTAATTTAAGTACACGGATTATGCATCTTTTCAACTACCAAAACGGAGTTTGGAATGTTGGACACTTAATGGGCGCACATGGCTTGCCATACGTAGCGGAAGGGGCGGATTTACCTGGCTTCGCTGCTGGTCTGACAAAACTGTTGTAAAGAATGTAGTAGCTAGCAAAATGTCAGTGGATACAGCACCTTACAAATGGGAGTTGAATGCTTTACCATCACCCTAAGCTGTGTGAATATGTACATTATTTTAAGAGACAAGTGTTGAACTGAGGTTGGCTAATGTGCTAAAGCTAGCGGCAATACATCACGTGTGCTTGAAAGGTCACTTTCAACAGCTATTACATGGCGAAAGTCCCGGTTACTTCCGTAACCTCCGCTCCATGATGGAGAGAACGAGACGTTGTGTCGATATAGTGACACTCAACTCACTATTGGGAGTCGAGACACCTTCTGATCTTTTATAAAAGGCCAATGGGAATTGGCGAGTGGTATTTGCATGCCATTCCCCCTGACATACAGGTATAATGGAGGGGTGTGCATACCGCTCATTCAGGTTTTGTGCTGAGGAGCCGAAAATAAGGTCCCGGCCATTTCAGTGGGTAGTTCAGCATTGTGACAGGAGGGACACAATATCTCATACCCTCCATCAGGAAACAAAGGTTACAGAAGTAACCAGGACGTTCCCTATCTGTCAGTCAGTCGATGTTGTGTCGAGGTAGTAACACTAGGGGTCACATACAAAAACCGCTACAATTAGCTGAACTGTGTTACGTGTATCGGCAGTGTGAAATGGGCAGACTACTGTGTACCGTATAGCTAGTGCACTGGGCCAGCACGTAACCTCCCCTGACGCTAGTATGAATGTCGAACAGCCCTTTGGGGATGAGTCGACTGCCCAAAGGATAGGGATAGGCTAGCCCTGTTGTGCCTCTTCCCTCTTTTTTTCTTTTTCTCCCCCAGAAAATGTCGGGGGATGTCACTCCCAAGGGGAAGACACTGCGGAGACCACACCCCGGCCAGAGATGGGGGGGGGGGGGGGTGTTTCAAGAGAAGAAATGTCACATGGACTTGCCGAGTCTAGTCGGAAGTATGTCATGTGGAGAAGTCCCATGGTAGGTCCTAACCAATGGGGGAGCAGGCTCTACAAGCATGTTGACTGGGGCAGAGGGGCTTCTGCCCAAGGAATACGCAGTTTACAACAGGGACATTTTTCCAGCTGAATACACATTGCAAGGGGTTACCTACAGGCAACCAGTGCATGCGGAGCACCTGTCCTAGTATTGGGCTTAGTTAGCACAATTACTGAGCCAGCAGCGAAATTCTCCACAAACTCACCTGCCACAGGGCTAGGAGGACGTCAACCAGGGAACACATTTGTGAACGCTGGGAATCAACAACGCACATCTTCAGCTCAAGGGAGGTGAAAGTTGCTAAGCGCAAGCGATATACCTGACGAATGTCCCGGACTTACCTGTTCGTTCCTGCTAAGACACGGGACGAAACCGGCTCAACCCAGAGATTATAGAACCTCACAAAGGTGTTGAGTGTATCCCAGCCCGCTGCTCTGTAAATTTCTGTTTGACAGGCATCGCTGGTCAGAGCCCAGGAGGCCGCCACACTCCTGGTAGAATAGGCTCGTAGCCCTGCCAGGGGTGGCACATGCTGAGCTTAGTAAGCGATAGCTATGGCGTCAATGACCCAGTGGGCGGTCCCCTGCTTGGAGACAGCGCTTCCTTTCCGCTCAGAGACTCTAAAGCTCTGCGTGCGATTACAAATATATGTGTAAAGCGCGCACCGGACACAGCAACGTCAGGCTGGGTCTGCCTCCTCCTGGGGCAGCGCTTACAGGTTCACCACCTGATCCCTGAATGAGGTCGTGGGAACCTTGGGCACATAGCCCGATCGGGGTCTCAGCATCACATGAGAGTAACCCGGACCGAACTCCAAAATCGTTTCGCTGACAGAGAACACATCCCTCCAATTTCTCCTACAGAAAGGAAAGCAACGATCCAACTGTGCACCTTTTGGGGGTCTTCCTGTTCCAGGAAGAACACCACTTAGTGAACAGAGGACACTTCAAGGCATACCGGCGCCTCATATTAGAGGGGGCCCTCGTAAGAGTGATCGTGTCTACTACGGCAGGTGGTAGGACACTGAGGTCTTCCACATCCCTTCCAGGGGCCAGACATGGAGGTTCCAGCGGTCTGGTCACGGGTGCAAGATGGTTCCCCTTCCCTGAGAGAGAAGGTGCTTCCTCTGAATTTGCCAGAGAGGGGCATGAGGTCCTAGAACCAAGTCTGGGTGGGCCAGTAGTGTGACATACAACGGGAGCGTAAACCGTGCTGACGGTTGATATATGCTGGCATTGCCGTGTTGTCCGAACCAACACATGCTTGCCCTGGATCAGCCTCCACTGGGCAAGCAGTATTGCCAACAACTTGAGGCAGTTGATTTTCCAACGTAGCCGCGGGCCCAACCAGGAGCCAGCGACTGCGTGCCCATTGCATACAGCGCCCCAGCCCATCATGGAGACGTAGGTCGTAACCACAACGTGCTTGGACCTGTTCTAGGGGAACACCTACCCTTAGAAATGTGAGGTTGTGCCATGGGCTGAAAAGGTGACTGATCGGCGTGATGACCACGCGATGTGTCCCCCGGCACCATGCCCATCTCGGGACTCGAGTCCGGAGCCAGTGCTGAAGTGGTCACATATGCATCAACCCGAGCGGTATTATAATAGTTTAAACGTTTCAGTGTCTTCTGTCTGTTAGCTTCAGAAGACATGTATTTAACTATTATAGTCTTAAGGATTGCTTTGATGCTGCCTTTCTGTGCTTTTGGAGCTTCAAAGTTTTGGTACTCATTCACTTGCATTATATGGACCAACAGAGCTGAGAAATCTTCTCAGATTCTAAAAATCTTTATTTGTGTTCAGCAGATGAAAGCCATACACATCTTCGACTGCATGAGGGTGAGTTGATGGTGAGAGTATTTTCATTTTTGGATGAACTATTCCTTTAATTGCAGCACACCCTTGTATAATTCAGCAGAGAGGAGTCAGTCATATCACAGGAAGAGCAAATTGACAATGACATTTTGATTAAAGATTACAAGGTACATTTTTTTAAAATAAAATAGGACCATTCACAATAAGACCAGTAACATGCATTAATAAAATAAATAGGATACATTTTGGTTTCATAATGACCAATTACATTACTTGGGTTAAACATATTTCCAAAATAATATTCTGTAAAATACATTTATAATATTAATTATGTTCTAATGTACATCTGTTTGTGTTTCTGTAACAGCTGAAGTACATGTGACAATAGACACATTATGTTGGTCAAAATCACTGAGATCACATATTTCCTTCATTCTGATGGTTGATGTGAACATTAACTGAAGCTCCTGAACCATATCTGAATGATTTTATGCAACACCACTGCTGCCACACAATTGGCTGATTAGATAATCGCATGGATAATTGTTGGTGCCAGACAGGCTGGTTTGAGTATTTCTATAACTGCTGATCTCCTGGGATTTTCACACACAACAGTCTAGAATTTACCCCCAAAACACAAAACATCCAGTGAGCGGTAGCTCTGTGGATGGAAATGCCTTGTTGATGAGAGAGGTCAACAATGAATGGCCAGACTGGTTCGAACTGACAAAGTTACTCAAGATGACAGCTCTGTACAATTGTGGTGAGAAGAATAGCATCTCAGTGTTATTCTGATATGCGGGTGGATGCTGTTTTGGCAGCAAGAGGTGGACCTACACAATATTAGGCAGGTGTTTTTAACTTTGTGGCTGATACCGATCTAGTGTATATATATACACAACTGGTCAAACGTTTTGAAACACTCATTCTTTATTATATTTTTTATTTGTTGTTGTTTTTCCACATTTTAGAACAATAGTAAAGTCATCAAATCTATGAAATAACATAGGAATAACATGGAACTATGCGAATTGTGTTTTAACTAAACAAAATCCACAAAAAATAACAAAATTGTATTATATTTTATGGTCTTCAAAGTAGTCACCCTTTGGTTAGAGTTTGCAGATATTTTCTCTTGACATTTTCTCAACCAACTACTTGAAGTATCACCCTGGGATGCTTTTAAACAGTATTAAAGCAGTTCACATCTATGTTGGGCACTTATTGGCTTCTTTTCTTTATTATTTGGTCAACAAGTCAACAATTGTAATGTAATTACAATGTAATTCTGACTCGAGTCACAAATTTAAGGACTTGTGACTCGCTTGACTAAATGAAGAAAATGACTTGACTTTGACTTGAGAACCAGTGACTCCAGACTTGACTTGACTTGAACTGCCTTTACACTTAAATCCTGGGCAGCCTCAACACGGCAGCGGATGCACTGTCGCTACAACGTATGCTCAGCGGAGAGTGGAGGCTTCACCCCCAGTGGGTCCAGCTGATTTGGAAACGGTTCGGCAAAGCAGAGGTAGTCCTGTTCGCTTCCCAAGAGACCTCACACTGCCTGCTCTGGTACTCCCTAATGGAAGCTTGCCTTGGGATAGACGCGCTGGCACACAGCTGACCCCGAGGGCTGCGCAAGTACGCATTTTTCCCAGTGAGCCTTCTTGCACGGGTGCTGTGCAAGGTCAGGGAGGATGAGGAACAAGTCATTCTGGTGGCCCCCTACTGGCCCAGTCGGACTTAGTTCTCAGATCTCATGCTCCTCGCGACAGCCCCTTCCTGGCGAATTCCCCTGAGGAAGGACCTTCTTTCTCAGGGACGGGGCACCCTCTGGCATCCGCGGCCAGACCTCTGGAAACTCCATATCTGGCCCGTGGATGGGATGCAGAAGATCTAAGTGGCCTATCACCTGCCGTTGTAGACACGATCAACCAAGCCAGAGCTCCCTCTACCAGGCAACTTTACGACCCAAAGTGGTGCTTGTTTGCAAATTGGTGTTCTTCCCGATCTGAAGACACACAGAGATGCGCAGTTCGGTCAGTGCTTTCATCCCTGCAAGAGAGGTTGGAGGGGAGGCTGTCCCCCTCCACCTTGAAGGTGCATGTTGCTGCTATCGTGGCCCAGCATGACTCCTCCCTAGTCCTCTGGTCCGTGAATTCAGTGGAGGAATTCCCCGACCAGATCTACTATGAGTACTGAAACTACTCTGTATTGGAATAGGTGTGGATTAATCCCCCTGTGTGTATTTCCGCGGTATGGTCCCCTTGCGAGCGGACTCGCATGGGCAGTCCCCTCTGCCCCAGCGGACTCCCTCGGGCAGTCCCCTCTGCCCCACGGTCGCTGTGTTTGTAGCAACTCCTCCCTCTCTATAGGCAGGATCTACCACCGCACCATTCTCCACATGTGGCCTTAAAACCCATGTGATATATTTCACCACTCTTTACCTCCCCCAGCCTGGGCAGGTGTGGTCTCCATGAGATCTTTTCCCCCTGAAAGAATAGAAATTGGAAAAGAACGCCTTCCCCGATGCGTGTTATTAGCGTTAAAATGGCCCCAGCCGCTTTGACTCTATGCAAGAAACATAGAGATAGAAAATACGTTGCTGGCGCTGCTTGCTCCCATGCTTGGCACATCGCCTTGTTCCCCCCCTTTGGGGTGTAGGGAACCAGAAGGTTATGATGATTTTATGGTGTGTTGGGGAAGGGTATGTGCAGTCTGATGCGGCCTGTCGCCTTGGCATGCAACTGCCTGCCCGCACCTGCATCAGCAGTGCACTTCTTCGATACAACGTCTCGTTCCCTCCATAAGGGAATGGAGGTTACAGTAGTAACCTAGACGTTTCCAGCTAAAAATGCTCTACTATGATTTTGCTCAAATCCTTCCTTCACTTTAACATTGATGTTTATGTGTGTAAGAGATTTGAAAGTCATTACAAAAATCTAAATACACACATTTTGTGTTGCATGCTTTTAGGATGTGTTTTTTTCTGTGAGGATGAATATGAGAACAGAGATCCAATCGAGTCGCACCCAGTGGATTCCACAATTAATCTTTGGGACAGAGCCCAGAGGAGTGCCGCTGCCACCCCTACATTAAAGGGAATATCTCAGAAAAGGAAGGAATGAAATTATACATAAATATGAATTGTTAAATTATTCAGAGACCATTCATAAGGAATATAATTTGTTCAGAACTCTGCATGGGTAAACTTACCTCAAATAGTCCTCACATGAAAATGACCTAAGCAAATAGAGCAGTAGTCAAGTCTCCATCTTTGGAGAGGCAAAAAGTAGAATTATTTAATTTCTTCTCTGGGGACGCACTTAAACTAGAGGACTAGGAGAGGACTAGAGTACTATTAAAGATATGTGCATATCATATTAATGATCTGTGATGCATACATGAGTTAACTTCTCTATGTAAAATTTTAAGGAACAGATAACACAGAAATTATTTAAAAAAAAATTATCATTTACTCACCCTCATGATGTTCAAAACCCCGGTGACTTTCTTCTGTGGCACACAAAATATACATTTTTGAAGAATACCATAGGGTATTTTTTTTTTCATACAATACAACAGTGAATGGGAATGAATGCTGTCACGCTAAAAAAAAAAAAAAAAAAGTTTAAAAAAAGAGGTCCATATGACAGCCCTCTGCTGTAGCTCTTAAATCAAATATCGCATCCATGACATCAAACTTGTCTTATGACCAAACATCAAATCTGATGTGATGCAGAAAATGGTGCCATAAATCTTTTGATTTGAACGATTTAAAGCTATCATGTCACCAAGATGTTGGTCGCCACAAGAGAAGCACCCCCTCATCATAGATCTTCAGAATACTTGGAATATAGCTGTTGCAGCGGGGGCGTGGTCAAGCGCCCGTCCGGGAGAGGAAAGCGGTAAGGGCGCTTACACCTGAGCTAAATTATGCCTAACACCTGTCTCTAATTCCAGTGAGCACGAGGAGAGCGGTATAAAAGCAGAGACAGAGCCTCCAGTCGGGAGGAGATGACAAGCCAACTCAGTGCGCTTGTGTTACATTGTGCGTTGTAAATAAAGAGAATTTAAAGCTTACCTTGTGCTGAACACCTGTTTCCTGTCCTCCTTCCTGTGGGAAGTGTTACACTGGTGCCGAAACCCGGGATTTGTTCATCCAAGTATGGAGATGGGTCGCCCCGTAGAGTCCTCCCAGCTGGCGGAGGTCCTCCAGTCCCTCGCACCACTACACCAGAGCCACCAACAATCCCTGCTTGAGCTCCGGCAGGACAAGGATCGCCGGTTTTTTGAGATCATGCGGGCTCAGGCAGAGGACCGGCATGCCATCCGGAGCCTCCTCAGCCAGGAGGCCGCGCCGGCCACAGCCGCGACCCCGGACACCCGCTCCACGCTGCCCCCCCTCATGTTACAGAAGATGGGGGTAGCAGACGATCCTGAGGCCTTTCTGGATTTGTTTGAGCGAACGACAGAAATATGGGGCTGGCCGCATGAACAATGGGCAGCCCGCCTAGTTCCTCTCCTGTCCGGGGAAGCTCAACTCGCGGCTCAACAACTGCCGGCAACTAACCTCCTGGCCTATACAGACCTAAGAAGAGCCATTTTGCAACGGGTCGGTCGGAGCCCGGAGGAGAATCGTCAGCTCTTCCGGGGCATGAAGTTGGGAAAGTCCGATCGCCCGTTCGCATTTGCCCAACGGCTCCGGGACGCCTGTCGGAGGTGGCTGCTCGTGGGGGACCGCGACGTCGAGGGTGTTATCGATCAGGTGGTACTGGAGCAATTTAGTCAACGGCTGCCCCGGAAAACGGCGGAGTGGGTCCAGTGCCACCGCCCGGCGTCGCTGGAGGAAGCCGTTCGTCTCGCAGAGGACCATCTGGCGGCGATCCCGAGGGCGGACGAGCTCTCTTCTTCGTCTCTCTCTCTCTCCCCTTCCCTTGTGTCTGCCCTCGCCCCCTCCCCTTTGTTCTCTTCTTCTGTTCTCTCCCCAGGGCCCGTTCCTGCCCCGCGCAGGCGTGGAGGGTTCCAGAGACCAGCTTTCCGGCCTTGGGAGAATGTACCCTCCCATTCCCCGTCTTTCAGCCGCTCTCCTCCTCAGGTGGGGGCGCCCGCCAGCACAAGTGCGGCCGCAACGCCTGGGCCGGCCTGTTGGAGGTGCGGAGACCCGGACCACTTCCGGGATCAGTGTCCGCTGATGGAGGTGGGGACGGTGGTGCGGGTCTCCGACGTCCTGCAGGCTGCCCCCTATCGGGCTGCAGCATACCGGATTCCGGTAAGGGTCAGGGGGGGTATTTACCAAGCTTTGCTGGATAGCGGCTGCAATCAGACCACCATCCACCAACGCTTGGTTCAACCCGGGGCTTTGGGTTTAGCTAAACTGGTGAGGGTGAGGTGTATGCATGGGGATGTTCACGAGTATCCCATGGTGACTTTGGCGATTAAATTCAGGGGGAAAAACCATAGTGTGGAGGCAGCGGTTAGTTCCCGCCTCACCCATCCGCTAATCTTGGGTACCGATTGGCCGAATTTTAAAGATATTTTAGAGGGTATGTGTGCGGATGGGTCCTGCATAAAGAGTCCCTTCGAAAGAATTGGGATGGACCTCGTCGGGCCATTAGAACGGTCAGCACGCGGACATCGCTTCGTGTTAGTCCTAGTGGATTACGCGACAGGATATCCGGAAGCAGTGCCTCTGAGCAACATCTCCGCACGTAGTGTTGCAGGGGCACTCTTCAAGATAATCTCCCGGGTGGGGATTCCGAAAGAAATCCTCACTGATCAAGGCACGACTTTTATGTTAGGAACACTTCGCGAACTTTACGAGCTCTTGGGCATTAAATCGATTCGCACTAGCGTTTACCATCCGCAGACTGAAGGCCTAGTGGAACGATTTAATAAAACGCTCAAGAACATGATTCAGTAAATTGCATACCGATGACGCTAGAAATTGGGATAAGTGGCTAGACCCCTGTTGTTTGCAGTACGAGAGGTCCCACAAGCCTCCACAGGGTTCTCCCCATTTGAGCTGCTGTACGGGCGACGCCCCCGCGGTGTCCTTGACGTCATCCGTGAAGCGTGGGAGGAGGGACCTTCTAATAGCAAAAATGAAATTCAGTTCGTTCTCGATCTTAGAGCAAAACTCCACACACTGGGGCGATTAACACAGGAGAATATGCTCCAAGCTCAAGAACGCCAACGCCGGCTGTATGACGGGTGCTCGGCTACGGAATTTGCACCGGAGATAAGGTACTCGTGATTACTCCCAACATCGAAGCTCTAAATTACTCGCCAAGTGGCAAGGACCCTTTGAGGTCACATGACCAGTAGGGGATCTCGATTATGAAGTTAAACGCACCGATAGAGGGGCGACATCAAATTTATCACCTCAACCTCCTGAAATTATGGAGGGAGGAGGCGCTCTGTGACGTTGGCCACGGTAGTTCCGAGAGGGCGGAGCTCGGACCGAGGTAAACAAAAACTACAATCTTAACACTCCGGTTACTTGTGGAGACCAACTCTCACCGCTGCAACTCACAGAGGTTTCCGAATTACAAAAGGAATTTGCGGATGTGTTTTCCCTCTACCGGGCCGTACAAACATCATACAGCACCACATCGAGACCGAGCCGGCGCGGTGGTGCGTTGTCGCTTCTATCGCTTACCCGAACATAAAAAGAAAATAGTACGGGAGGAATTAGATGCGATGCTTGATATGGGCGTAATAGAGGAATCCCACAGTGATTGGTCCAGCCCGGTTGTTCTTGTTCCCAAGAGTGATGGGTCTGTTCGATTCTGTGTGGATTATAGAAAAGTCAACGCGGTGTCTAAATTTGACGCATACCCAATGCCCCGTGTTGATGAACTGCTCGATCGGTTAGGTACTGCTCGATTTTATTCGACCTTGGATTTAACAAAGGGTTATTGGCAGATCCCCTTGACCCCAATGTCCCGTGAGAAAACAGCCTTCACTACGCCGTTTGGATTACACCAATTTGTGACGCTTCCTTTCGGTTTGTTTGGGGCTCCGGCCACGTTTCAGTGACTCATGGATCGGATCCTCAGACCACACACCGTGTACGCCGCTGCCTTTTAGATGATATTATCATTTATAGCAATGATTGGCAGCGGCACATGCAACATCTGAGGGCCGTCCTGAGATCGCTGCGGCGGGCGGGGCTCACAGCAAACCCTAAGAAGTGCGCGATTGGGCGGTGGAGGTACGGTATCTGGGGTTCCACTTGGGTCATGGCCAGGTGCGTCCCCAAATTGATAAGACCGCAGCGATTGCGACTTGCCCTAGACCTAAGACCAAAAAGGGGGTGAGGCAGTTCCTGGGGCTGGCTGGCTATTATAGAAGGTTTGTGCCTAATTATTCGGACGTCACCAGCCCGCTGACTGACCTCACTAAAAAGGGGGCTCCAGATCCGGTCCAATGGTCAGAGCAGTGCCAACAGGCGTTTATGCAGATTAAAGCCGCACTTTGTGGGGGCCGCTTCTTCATGCACCTGATTTCTCTCTCCCTTTTATTTTGCAGACGGACGCTTCAGACAGAGGGCTGGGGGCCGTACTCTCGCAGGTGGTGGAGGGGAGGAGCCCAGTGCTGTACATTAGCCGGAAGCTCTCTTTGAGGGAGACTAAGTACAGCACCGTGGAGAAGGAGTGTTTGGCCATCAAGTGGGCGGTCCTCACCCTCCGGTATTACCTGCTGTGGCGGGCCTTCACCCTCTGCTCGGATCACGCCCCACTCCAGTGGCTCCACCGCATGAAAGATACTAACGCCCGGATCACCCGTTGGTACCTGGCTCTCCAGCCCTTTAAATTCAAGGTGGTCCACAGACCGGGGGTGCAGATGGCTGTCGCCGACTTTCTCTCCAGAAATGGGGGGGGAGTGGTAGGCGGGCCGGATGATGCCCCGGCCTGAGTCGGGCGGTGGGGGTATGTGGCAGCGGGGGCGTGGTCAAGCGCCCGTCCGGGAGAGGAAAGCGGTAAGGGCGCTTACACCTGAGCTAAATTATGCCTAACACCTGTCTCTAATTCCAGTGAGCACGAGGAGAGCGACATAAAAGCAGAGACAGAGCCTCCAGTCGGGAGGAGACGACAAGCCAATTCAGTGCGCTTGTGTTACATTGTGTGTTGTAAATAAAGAGAATTTAAAGCTTACCTTGTGCTGAACACCTGTTTCCTGTCCTCCTTCCTGTGGGAAGTGTTACAATAGCATAACAGTTGTATGAATTACTTTAATTATAGGTGTTTGGAATGCAATGAGGGAGAGTAAATGATGACAGATTTTTGGATGAACTAATCCTTTATTGCAGGCTTTAGTATTATAGTTTTTAGTTGTGCTTGTTGCATGTATAATATGAATTGAACAGATGTGAAGGGTGGTGTTTGGATGTCTAATAGCCACTTCACAGGTGACCTTAAGGGTCACATCTCTGATTTGTCTTTAGACTGTGATTACCCAAGGCCATGCTGGGTGATAATAGCTGCTTGTCAGTATGGGATTCAAGAATGAACCCTTAACTCCCCTCTATTATAGCTGCAAATATTGTTCTATATCTATCAAATCTGCTACTCCCTTGCGAGGTCTCACAATATGACTAAATCAAAGCACAATAAAAAAATAAAAAAAATACTTCAAACAAGAGTATATTGGAAACCCAATGATTTCAGATTCAGTTTTTTTCTTTTTTATTATTATTATTAAGACCCAGAATTATTGGGCCTGGGATTGTATCCTGATGTGTTGCCTCTGGAGTAAAAAGCAAAAAAAAGAGATTGCAGAAGTATTTATAATATTTCATTCCAGCATATCACAAAAGGACACACATACACACACACAAACAAACACACACACACACACACACACTCATTTCCGAGCTTCATTAGGGTGCTGTGGCACCTTCACTTGAGCGGCCAAGCCCGTTTCTCCCCTCTTCATTCTCATCAAACATTGCAGATGAGGTCCTGAGCCCAATTAATCACAGCACAGTCCTGCTGCACAGCCCCCCACCATTAATCAATTTGACCATCAGCACATACGCAAACAGCCCCTTCACTGTGCCTTGCAGAAGTGTCAGCCAACATCAACACATAGGCTCCCACACACAGGACCGTGCAATCACACACACACACACACACACACACACACACATGTTGTGTTTCCATGTTTTATGGGGACTTTCCATAGACATAATGGTTTTTATACTGTACAAACTTTATATTCTATCCCCTAAACCTAACCCTACCCCTAAACCTAACCCTCACAGAAAACTTTCTGCATTTTTACATTTTCAAAAAACATAATTTAGTATGATTTATAAGCTATTTTCCTCATGGGGACCGACAAAATGTCCCCACAAGGTCAAAAATTTCGGGTTTTACTATCCTTATGGGGACATTTGGTCCCCACAAAGTGATAAATACACGCTCACACACACACACACACACACACACACACACACACACACACACACTCACTAATTGTGATGCTTATTCATGATGTCTGTCACACACACATTTACTCTCTCACACTTTCTCTCATTCGCACACAAACAATTGAACACACAGTCTGACATATACATGTATCAACATTTCATTTTTCTCTTGAGTCTTTGTTTGCTATACACCCCCACGCACACATTTAGTACATTCTCAGGCCAACAAGATTGCTATTTTCTTATTTCTACCAGCATGTGACACATAGTGTTTTAAAATGGTTTTGCTTCATGACCCCAATTTTACATTGGATACAGAGTAGCGGCCCAGCACAGAACCATTATTTTTATAATATAAATTGTCAAGAAAAATGTCCTTAAAATCAAACAACAAATATCAACATTTAAATGAACTATAAGCAACATTTGTAACATTACATTGGCTGAATAGGAATATTTACACTTTTGTAAATGTAAACAACAATAGAAGCATGATTTACTGAACATGGTCACGTAGAATCACTTTACTACACCACATGCAAAATAATTTTTACTTGGCTCCTTGTATGTATTACGGCAGTTTCCGGGTGAAATGAACACTAGAAGCGCATTTTTTTACTTTTAATTCCTTTTACACAAATCATGACTATAATGTCAGATTATTCATTTATAAAATATTCATATTATGACATCAAAAGACTTACTAAAACGCGTGACTTGTAAGGAGATACATGTTAACATTTGCTTTACAGTACATGACCAACTACATTTACAAGCTTGTTCAGGTATAATCAAATTGCACGGTAGTTGAACTGATAGAGCGTTGACCTTGCAATAAATAGTACTGGGGTATGAGTCCCAAAGAGCATGCAAAATGAGACATGAGCTGCGGCTGTATGGCCATATGCAATGTGTGTACCGTAAACGCTCTTACTGACCTGCGAAACATTTTCTCAGATAATATTTCAGCAATCATTAAGTGTGTCATTATATTTTTTTTGACTGTTTTAAATAACTAGCAATGCACGATTTACGAATTTATAATTTGTTTGAGTAGGTTCTTTTCAATGAATTGGCCGAAAGGGCTTGTAAAACAGATTTCTGTGCGTACCCTCAGATGAAAGCCTGCAGGTGCACATGGTGCCACAAAATGATGGAGATACTTTAGCAATTGCGTTTTTCGTCTTACATTAGCTTTTACGACACATTCGGGCACTCAGAAAAGCCAAACTGCAAAGAAAAGCCGCATCCCTTTAAGCTCTTCCTAAACATTGGAGAGTGCATCAGTAACTATGTTTCCATCCAAGCTGCGAATTTGATTGATGTGAAAAATCTGAATATCGCAAAAGGAATGTGCGGATAAAGCCGCTTTTCCATCCCTTGTGTTTAAAGGGGAAATTGTAGCGACTGTGTTACTCTTTTAGTTTTTTACTTACTTGCAGTTTAGGATGCATAGACAAAACACTTTAATAACTTGTGTCATGACTGGAAATGACAGCATGTCACATGGATCTGGGAGCACTGTGTGTGTGTGTGTGTGTGTGTGTGTGTGTGTGTGTGTGTGTGTGTGTGTGTGTGTGTGTTCTTCCATCATCGGTGTGGATCTGTAAGATATTCTTTAAAAGTATCAGTAAACCTGGTCTTCTGGAATAAGTGCAAGTTTGAGTTCAATTATTTGCTTTGCAAACTCTATGCAGGCTTTGGATTTTTAGGACACCGATATTTCAGAATGACCAGAGCAAAAATTCAGTTGAGATGATTCATATACCGGTTCGTCCGGTTATGAATTAATTATTCAGTCACATGATTTTTTGATACACATTTTGTATTCCTGTTAAATTCAATAGGAGTTTATTCTGTAAATGTGTTTCCATCATAGTTTATGCACATTTCTTCTTATCGAATAAAAAACGTGTTCACCTCAAGCGATCGTTTGAAACAAAGTTTTCCATGCGCATTTTGGAAATTTTATCCGCATCTTGGTGTTTCCATCCAACATATTTTATGCCATATCTTAAAATGTACATAAAAAATAATTGATGGAAACATTGCTAGTGCCACCGGCCCTGCCCCTAAATGGAACAAACCCCTCTCAGTGCTCCCTGACCTACACAATGCCCTGTCATCTTGAGGAAACTTTATTTCACCCTTTTTAATATTTGTTGTTAATTTTATTTAAAATAGTAGCTCCTCCTGTTTCTCTCCTCGTTCACCCCACCACATAATGATGCATTTAATTATTTGAATTTAGTATTGCTTGTCATTGCTGTCTGCAATCCTATTAGATCAGACATGTGATCCATATTTTCAATGCTGTCCACCAGATGAGTACCATTGACAGTGTAAAAGGACCATGGAAGGATAATAAAATGCATTGTTCTCTCTCATCTCTCTTGGTTGCTGCTTTTTGATTTCCCATAGACGTTTGGTTCGCAGTCCTGCTGATGTTTAATCACACTCCTTGTGAACTGCTACAGAAAAGAAAAAAACAGGATGAAATTTAGGCCAGTATCTAATTTCTGCCAGCTTCATGCTGAGGCATCTCTCCAAAGCTTTAAACATCTGTCTTTGCTTCACAGGACTTATTGGAGCTGAAAAAAAGATTGAGCAGATCTGAGAATGACTGTCCCAATGGATTCAGGATCAGTTCTGCTTTCTCCAACTTTTCCCCAGTTTATCTCTTTCTCTGACAGGTAAGGAAGATGAGAGCAAAAAAATATACCATCGCACACCTATAAATTCTTCAAGCATTTTCATGGTCTGCAAAGCACAACCAAAGCCTTGTAATCACATCGTCATGAAGATGTCTCTCATGCATCTGCTTCTGCAGAAGAAAAAAAAAATATTGACAATATTTCCCAAAGAGTCTGCATTGGCAGAAAAGGAAAAAAATCACTGAAATTCTCTGAACTGAAAGACTTTCAGAACAGATGTCTTTGATAGGCTGTCAGTTTAACATCAGCCCCCCGCCTGCCCCCTCTGTCAGCACAGAGAAAGACAAGGTGCTATGTTTGCAGGAGGCTAAGGGCTGTATAGTGTTTTGAGAAACATGCTGTCATTTCTGTTCAGCTTTGAATGAATTACATGTGACAAGCATTTTAACACCGCTGCTGATCTTTCCTTAGCTAAAGCAACGATTGCAAGCTATGGTTTTGAAGGAATTGAGCGAACATGTAAGTTAAAGATAGACACACACAGAGTAAAAGGCTAATTTATTTCCTCTGCTTCTGATTTTTTCTAGGCGGCCCTTAAAACCTCCTCAAAATGGATCCAATTATGGAGCCACCCATGCAGTATGGCTTGTAGACGTCAATGTAATTGTGTAACTCTGATTTCCTTCTGTAGCCACACACTGAGAGAAACTTGTCATTGATCAGAAAGCCTCATCTTTCCACCATGATGTTGAAATGAGATCTTCTATTTTCTGCCTGAACATTGAAGGAAAATTACAGGCAGTCTGCTCACACAAGGAGCACAATCGCAGTCCTGTTGGAAAAATCCATCAGGGTGGAACGACTTTGGTGTCAATTATGTCATTCTTTGTATGGCAATGAAGCAGTGAGAATTGTTGATGTGCTTATTGTTGCGTTTTAAAGGATTTAGATGTGCTTAGATTTACTTTTAGATGTGCTTATAGTTGCATTTTAAAGGTATACTCAGTTTTATTTTCGCTAGTTGCTTAATTTTTAAACTGAAAGAAATTAAAAGTTTTTTTTGCATGTTTATAAGGATGTAAACTAATGTGAGATGGGTCATTCAGTGAAATTGAAGCCTTTTCTAGAAGAAAAAGGATGTCTGCAATTTGTTCGTTAATTGTGCCAGCTTAAGCTATGTTTAATTTTTTTTTTATGTATGTTGGGATATAGCTATGTCTTTTAAAAGACTAACAGGGTTAACAGTTTTAGAGATCATTGAGCCATGTAGGCCATGACACTGCATATATATATATATATATATATATATATATATATATATATATATATATATATATATATATATATACACACACACTTACAGGGGTGTAAAATAATGAATTACAAATACTCACGTTACTGTAATAACTACTTTTCCCCAAGAATTGTACTATTTAAGTATTTACGTTTACTTGAGTATATTTTAAGTGCTGTAACTGTACTTTTACTGTGCTGGGCTTACTGTGAGCTTAAAAGATACAAGAACTAAATCATTGTGTAACATTGTATCTCAAAAGGAGGACAATGTGGCCCCCTCATGTGCTACTTAAAGAAATAATTCACACAAAAATGAAAATTCTCTTAGGGTGAGTAAATGATGAGATAATTATTCCTTTTAAGCGTGATGTAGCCCTGTATCAAACAACTTTTCCCATGCCTTCTCTACCTCCTCTATTGTCCAGGACAGGATGTGCCAAGTGATCCTGCTTATTTAGCTTTTTTTTTTTGCATTCCTTGCATTGTTTGGACATGTCTTATGCACAACAATAATGCTCTGTTTGCATTAAAGGAAATTTAGACCCTACACATAAACTTATTTTAATATATTTGTTACATACATTATGATTTAAAATGGTGATCAGTGTATTGAAAATAAATTTGTAATCTCTTAATTTCTGTTATCATGTCTCCCTTTTATTTTTTGGAGTCAGATTCATGTAGTGTTTATCATAGATAAGTGCTGTATTTTAAATGTTGGCATACAGTGTTCAATATAATGGGACATAGGTTTTGCAACTCCGTACTCAAAACTCACTAATCATGAGTACTTTCAAATGAGCTACTCTTTTACTCTTACTTGAGTAGTTTTTAGGACAGCTACTTTTACTCTACTCATACTAAATTTTTTGGAAAGTAACAGTACTTCTACTTGAGTATGATTTTTCAGTACTCTTTCCACCCCTGGGTCTATCCTTAATCCAAGGATCTGGCAATTGAAAAGAAATGTCTTTTATATGCAGATAAAATACTGCTGCTCTCAAGTACTGAAGAGGGATTATGTGAAAGCCTCTCAATTCTTGAAAATTATTGCAGTAACTGGGCCTTACCAATAAACGTGAAAGTCTAAAGTCATAATTTTTCAAAAGAAAATAGTTACAGTTATTTCAGTCCGACAATCTCAGTTTCTGGACAATTTGACATGATGTAAAGGACCTAACAGACAATCTCGTAGGGCATTTTACAGTTTAAGAAAAATATTAATCAAATGTAACCCCCCAATCAAACTGTGGCTGAAAATATTTGACAGCGTCATCACACCAGTGGCAGTGAAACCTGGGGACCAAAATATAAGCTAAATTATGAAACATTTGTCCACAAGACTTTTGAGAACTGGATCTTGTAGCCTAGAGTTTTTTGCTACAAAATGATGTGAAAATCATCCTGATCACTCATTCATACAAAACAATATAGTCCTTTAACTTTTATAAGACACTTTTAGTGTTAGAAAGGTAATATGCGAGGAGGCGTGAACTATCATGAATATTCATTGTGATTCACACCTGAGGAGAAAAAAGTGCTTAAGCCCACTACGCCACCACCACATTCCGGGGCAACCGCATTCTGAATTACATAGACGACTGGCTCATACTAGCACAGTCACAAGAACTGGCATTACAGCACAGGGATATCATCTTAGCTCATTTGGTTTCTCTGGGTTTGAGGCTCAACGCCAAGAAAAGCGTCCTCTCTCCCACTCAGAAATCTACCTATCTGTGGATCGTATGGAATTCAATCATAATGCGGGCACAATTGTCTCCTGCTCTAATCGAGTCCATTCAGAACACCCTGAGAAAAGTCAGGCTAGGCCAAGGTTTCAATGTTCGTCAGTATCAACGACTAATAGGCCTCATGGCAACTGTGTCCTCAGTGATCCCTTTGGGCCTTTTTGCACATGAGACCATTTCAGTTGTGGCTCAAAGCCAGGGGATTTCATCCAAGGGCCAATCCCCTAGGCTGATAATGGTTATGTGTCGTGTGCTACGTGCCCTTTCTATGTGGTTCAGACCCTGGTTCCTCACTTTGGGTCCCACTTTAGGTCCCACTTTAGGTGCGTCTTGCCATCGCAGGTTGCTAATGACAGACGCCTCCCTGAGGGAGGCTGGGTAGTGGTCTTCAGTGGTCGTCCAGCTCAAGGGGAATGGGAGGGTTGTCAGCCAACATGGCCAGCAAAGTCTTGCCTCTTACTGATAGCACCACTTTGGCCGAACAGGGTATGGTTCTCGGAGATAATGTCTCTCCTTGACGGCTCGCCTTGGGCATTTCCGGACAGGAGGGACCTTCTGTCTCAAGTGCAGGGGACAATATTTCATTCCCGGCCCAAGCTGTGGAACCTTCATGTTTGGCCCCTGAAGATTAAGATTAAGATTCAACTTTATTGTTATTGTGCAGAGTACAGGTACAGAGCCAATGAAATGCAGTTGTTTTCGCATATCCCAACTAAGCTGGGGTCAGAGCGCAGGGTCAGCCATGAAACAGAGCCTCTGGAGCAGATAGGGTCAAGGGCCTTGCTCAGGGGCCCAACAGTGGTATCTTGGCAGTGCTGGGGCTTGAACCCCCGACCTTTTGGTCAGTAACCCAGAGCTTTAATCGCTGAGCCACCACTGGCCCCAACTGAGGTACACTGGGCTTTCACCTGAAGTTATCGAGACCATTCTAAGTACTAGGACTCCCTCTACTAGAAGAAGTTACGCAAATAAATAGGGTGTCTTTGAAAGATGGTGCAGTGCACATTATGCAGATCCAGTTAACTGCCAGATTGCTTCAGTTCTGACTTTCTGTAGGAAAATTATCAGCAGGCACATGCCCCGCCACTCTCGGGGTTTACGTGGCCACTCTATTGGCTTGCCACGCCTTGATTGACAGGGTGCTGTTGGGGAGATATCCTCTGCTTGCACGCTTTGTTCATGGAGCCATGCGACTGAGACCTCCTGCTAGGACCAGGATCCCTTCATGGGACTTAGCAATAGTCCTTGAGGGTCTGGTTGAGACCCCCTTCGAACCTCTAGAGTCAGTGTCTGACTAATCTTCTTATGGCGATTACTTCTCTAAAAAGAATTGGGGATCTACATGCTCTGTCTGTCTTGCCAGCCTGCTTAGTTTTTGCCCCAGGAATGGCTAAAGCAATTTTGCAACCTCATCCTGACTACCTGCCTAAGGTTCCTTTCTCGACTGTATATCCAGTCACTCTTGAAGCCTTCTGCTCCCCGCCATTTACAAAGCCCTTCAGACTTATGTGCACCGCACTAGCCAGTGGTGTAAGTTAGGGCAACTATTCGTTTTCCATGGGGGCCACAACAGGGGGGCGGCCGCCACCAAGCAGACAATGTCGCATTGGGTGAGGGACACGATTGCCCTGGCCTACGAGGCGCGTGGTCAAGCTTCGCCAGTAGGTATCAGGACACACTCTACCAGAGGGACGCCTTCTCTAAAGCCTTGGCCTTGGCTAGAGGTGTCCCTCTGCAGCATGTTTGTGATGCGACAGGCTGGTCCTCTCCGCACACATTCACAAGATTTTATAGTTTGGATGTTTATGCCACTCCGGGCTCTGATGTCCTTGAGTCAACATCCCAAGCTCATGTCTGAGACCTCTCACGCTCTTTTGAGCACAACTACACAAACATAAGGGGTCCGGACATCCACAGTGTGGGTATTCTCGTTCCCAAAGTGCTAAATCAGCACAGCATCAAAGTGTAGCTTTTTGATAGGGAACATCTCCGGTTACTTAACACAATAATCAGAAATGGAAAACAAGATTTGCAGCTCTGTAAAAGCCTAGGTCTCTACATAGTGAACGGCAGAACAAATGGTTATTCTCTGGGTTAATTTACTGATCTTCTTTAGGTAGGAGTACAATGGACTATGCCATCATAGGTCTAGATCAAAACAAGATAAATTACTTCAAAGTGATTTACCTCTCTCAAACCACTGTCACATTGTCATTATTCTGAACAAGTCACGCAGTCTTCTGCCATCTTCAAATCAGAAGTCTAAACTGGATCCCCTCCAAACCAGATTCTTCTGGAGAAAAGACAGTCCAGCCCAGTATGAAGCTGAACTCCACAGCATAAAAGAAAAGAATCAATTTTGCAACAAAACAATTGACAAACATTTTTTTTAACAGTTGCCAGCAAATAAAAATATAAGAAAGAAACAAAAGAAAAAAGGAAATCACGAAAGCTGACTGGTTTGATCAAAAATTTTAAGAAAAGAACTATGATGGTTATCAAATAAAAAAAAAACAGAGAGACCCTGCAAATCAACTAGCGCATGCCATCTATCAAAAAATGCTTAAAAAGTACAAGTCATTGCTAAAAAGTAAAAGAGCTGAACATATGACAACAAAGCTCAACAAAATAGAAATATCAGTTAATCAAAATGTATTTTAGGAAATGTGGAACAATAAATATGTTCAAAAAAAGAAGAACAAATTCCCATCTGTGACCAAAACACATAGACAGAACATTTTGGAAAACTTTATACACAAAATGAACAAAACCCCAACCAACAAATTCGGAATTCCCAACTATATAATCTGGAATGCACAATAAAGGGTCAATTAAATCATTTGGAGAACCCCAAATCAATGAAGAAACTCAAAAATTTAAATCCCTCAAAAATAAGAAAAAATCTTGTGGCTCAGATGCATATGCAATGAGATGTTGAAACATGGCAGCACCAAACTGAATGAGGCCATTCTCAAATTATTCAATTTGTTCTTAGAATCTGGACACTTTCCTGGGAATTGGAAAGAAAATCATATCACTACAATCTTCAAACAAGGTGACAAATTTAAACCGAACAACTATAGGGGCATTTCAGTGAGAAGCAACCTTGGCAAACAATTCTGTTGTATTATAAATTACAGATTAACCCAATATCTCCAAGAACACAAGACTTTAAACAACTGTCAAATTGGATTCATGCCAAGACAGAGAACAAGTGATGATGTATACACACTGAACACACTTATACACGAACATGTACATAAAACAAAACATGGAAAAATATTTGCCTGCTTTATTGATTAAAAAAAAGCTTTGATTTGGTTTGGCATGATGGATTGTTCCTAAAACTGATTTAGAGTGGAATAGGAGGAGAGGTTTATGATTTAATAAAGAACATGTACAAAGACAACATATGCTGCATTAAAATAAACAACAGTTTAACTGATTTTTTCAGTTCATTAAGGCTGCAGCCCAAGCACAACTTTATTTAATATTTAAATCAATGAATTGGCCACAATGCTTCAAAACTCATGTAGCCCTGGACTCACTCTAGAGGACAGAGAAAATAAATGTCCTCTGTACCCAGACAACCTGCTGCTGCTCTCACCTACTGAAGAGCGATTACATGAAAGCCTCTTAATTCTACAAAATTACTGCAGTAACTGGGCATTACCAATCAACATGGACAAGTCAAAAGTGATAATATTTTTTTAAATATAGTCTTCAAGACAAAACATTTTTTTACACTTGGCCTCTGGTCAATTTGAGTAGGCAATTAATGATCTAACAGACAATGCACATAGGGCATATTATAGTAAAAGAAAATCACTATTTAAATGTAACCTCCCTATTAAACTGTGGCAGAAATTGTTTGACAGTGTCATCAAGCCCATCATTCTGTATGGCAGTGAAATATGGGGCCCCAAATATAAACTGAATTATGAATCCTGAGACAAAAGTTCAATTAAAATTGTCCACGTTGAATTATGTAAAAATATCCTGGGAGTTCACAGAAGAGCTTCTAACCTGGGCTGTAGGGCAAAACTGGACAGATTCCCTCTCTTGACAGAAATTTAAAAGAGAGCCAGTAAATTCTGTTTCCATCCCAAATGCTACACAAGCATGTCTGACGCAGATGTTCATTGACGGGTCCTTAAACAAGCCCTCATAATAAATCTCCAACTGATCATTTATATATATATATATATATATATATATATATATATATATATATATATATATATATATATATTATTATTATTATTATTATTATTATTATATACTTTTACCCGAAAAAGTTGGGAAAGTATGCAAAATACTAAAAAATAACTAAAAGGAGTGATTTGTAAATTATATTCACCCTTTGCTATATTGAAAGCACCACAACTACACATTATATAATGTTTTTCCTTGTGAATTTCATTGTTTCTTGAAAATGTACAGTAATTTTGAGCAAAAGTCTGGAGATGTACTTGAATGTCATTGCATTTCCTTGCGTTGCGTTCTTTGTGTTGCTTGGTTCTTTGGCTCTTTGTCGAAAGTTCATTCCATCTATGTTTTGGAATCTGTTAAGATCGCAGATAGTTATTGTCTGGATGAAGCAAGGCCTTCTGCAAGGACTCACGACTCCCGTTGGGTGTGTGAACCGTAAAGCAGAGAGTGAGAGGCTTCCTCAGGACTTTGTGTGTTCCGAGTTTTCCTTGGACTCTACATGGCATGGAGGATCTGAAAGCAGCAAGATAGCAGAAGAGGAGATACAAAGCAAGGGTTCAAAAGAGAGAGTTCTTCCTTGGTAGGAAAGTTTTGAACTGAAACTGGCCGCACCCCAAAGGTGTACTGAGCCAATCAGAAGTGGATTTTCAGAGTCACATGGACGACTGGTCTTTCCATTTCCCAAAGTTGATTTATGATCCTTTTGTGGAGGATTCTTACAATCTCCTGCTCAAAAATAGTGCATGTTTAAAGATGAACTTATATGTCTTGACAACAGTTCAAGAGACATGACATTCATTGTCATCAGTATTCTCTATGTAAAAAAGCAAGCATTTACATACTAAATATGACATTCTTTCATGAATATTATATAATAATAATATAATATTTGTAACAAAACATGAAAATACCTGGTTACAAATCATACTGGTTAATTCATTGGTTTTACAACATGGATAATACATTACACGTTATGGGAAACCTGATTGTCGGGGTATAATATCCAGTTAAATAGTTACCATTTTAGTTGAATGAGATGAATCATACCAGATTAAAGATTATACACATAGAATCACTACACATATTTTAAAAGGTACATCAGCTATAATCATTATAGGATCTCACAAGGAAACCTTTAAAAGAAAACCTGCTTTAGCTCTGTGAGGAAGTACAGAAGGTCACATTGAGGGTTTAGGGTTGTAGAACAAAGAAGGATCTTCTTTATTGGTCAGCTCTGTCGTTACAAACCCTACTTTGAACTTAAGCATGTATGGGAGAGACGGTCTCTTTCAGTAATTTCATAGGTTTGTTTTTATAACTCTCTAATGGCTCGGTGGGGGATCTCTCTGATCTGTGGAATGTGATGTTGTGTACATTTGATGGCTTTGTTTGTGGATAATCCTACACTATGCAAAGCAGAAGCCCTACATCAACACTTTCCAGAAGTGCTGCCGACTTCTCAGGACTCGGTCTCATTTTGGATGGAAGGTAGAACAGTGGAACTGTGTTTTTTGGTTTGAAGAGTCCAGGTTTTCAAAGAGTTTGAAAAACAAAGCTGTCTTGTTATCTGGGCCAAAGAGAAAAAGGGCCATCCAAGCTGTTATTAGCATCAGGCCCAAAAGCCAGTGTCTGTACGGGCCAGGGGGATGTTAGTGCCCATGGAATGAGTAACTCGCACATCTGTGAGAACACCATGAATGCAGACAGATATGTACAAATTTGGAGCAGCATATCCTGCCATCCAGCACCGTCTTTTCCAGGGACATCTCTGCATGTACAAACTATAGATTCTATCCCCTAACCCTGTCCCCTATCCCACAAAAAGGTTCTGCATTTTTGTATGTTTTTTAAGTCATTTAAGGATGAGCAGTAGTGGGTCAGGAGGCGAGGGAGCTTCGTCTGGGGAACCAGGACTGTAGAGTTTTGGGGCCGGGGTGCTTTAAGAATTGCACGCACCGGCTGGATGACCCAGGGGGTGAGGAAATCGCTCTTCAATTGAGAATATGGGTACCGCAGCCCGAAGGCGGTGCGGCAAATGAACAATGCCTGGGTCGCCCGTCTCTGGAGCGCTAAGGAGCCTGCAGAGCTACCTGTTCTTTAGTCGCAGGGGGACATCCTCAGCGAGCAGGCGGGTGCGCTGGTTTGGCGAAGCCGCGGCATGATGATGGCCATCGCCTGCCCAAGTGCCTGCACTGTGACCTTCGTGGCTCTGAAAACGAGGTCGGTGGCAGAGCGCAGTTCCTGCAGCACTCCTGCAGGTGCAGATCTTTAAGTGCCTTTGCTTGGTGGACCTGCAGGAGAGCCTTAGCAAGTGGCGCTGTAGGCTTTCGAGGTCAGTGATGACGTCATCCTACAGGCTGTGGAGGGGAGTACCGGGCAGTCCTGCCAGGTGGCGGCGTTCTCTGGACACAGGTGGATCGCAAGTTTTCAGTCCAGCCTAATGCATAGCGGACATCCGCGCGTTGGCCTCAGACTGGGCGAGCAGACCCGAAGGTGGCAGCCCAGACGAGTCATCAGCATCAGACGCCGCTGTGACCCTCTCCGATGCAGCGGCAATGTCGTCATCCAATTCCGGGGGCTCAAGGGAGATTGCCGGCTGGCCACGAGGCGAGCCGCACTCATCCTGAGCTCGGACGGAAGCAAGCGAGAGTGCCGGGAGGCGGGTAGTTCGTGGGGATTTACCCGGCGAAACCGAGCACATCGTCATCCCTTGATCGCCTTCATCACAGCTGGTTTGTCCTCAATCCCGTGGGAAGAAGGAACGACGTGGGGAGTGGCTGAAGAGGTGTTCACTCATGAGGAAAGAAAGCTGAGACCGTAACGTTGCCATGGCTATGTTCTTGCACTGAGATGCGGAAAGACATCTTTAAAAGACGCGTCCTGAAAAGGACGTTCAACGTCTGCTGTGTATTGCTCTTTTATGAGTGAAAACTCAAACTCTTTTAGAGAAACAAACCCTTTTAGGAGGGGAAAACTGTCTTATAGGCAGTGAAAGCACTGTCGAATTGCCCAGGGGCGTGGACTGCACAGCGTGAAGAGAGAGAGAACGCCAGCTGGAAATGCGCTGTAAGATCCAACAGCAGTGCTTCTTGCCAATAGAGGTGAGTGGAACAGTGGTGAACTCAGCTTGCTGTTGCAAAACCGCTCGGCTCCAAAGAAAAAATCTGACTGACAGAAGCACATCCGCTCCCTTTATACCCGTATGTCCGTGGGCGGGACATGCAAATTCTGCCTGCCAATTTCACATTGGCCTTTTATCAAGTTCAGAGGTACGCGAGGCTCCCAAGGAAGACCCCTAGTGTCACTACAATCGACACAACTTCGAGTGATTGACAGAAGGGGAACTTCTCCCAAGTTATGAAAGAGCATCCTCCAAATAATACAATATTCCTCTGGGAATGGACACAGAACAAAACCACAGCATGCAAACCTACTCAGTCTAAATAAAGTTTCAGGATCAATGCAGAACAGTGTATTGGCTTTGGTTAATCACTGGTGATAACATTAGTGCCACAGTTATTTTATCTGCAAGAATCAGAGTCCAGCCTTATACTAGTCTTATACTGAGCTTTCCATGGCACCCCTTCTGTTATCACAAAAAACCATTCATGTTCTAAAGAAATATTAAAAAGCAGATAGGAGAACTGGGGGTGACTACAAAAATTACTGCAGATTGCTGCAAATCCCCTGGCTTTGATCTTGGCAGCCATCAAAGGGATGCACACTCCAAAACGGAGCCGCCCGACCGCCTGTTCACCATTTCATATTTCTCAAGAGAATGTCAAATAACAGTGCACCCCCCCCCCCACTCCTCCTGCAGCCTCTAATCCCCTTCCAAAATTCTGTCACTGATCGTAGCCCCATGCCTGCAACAGGGCTGCTCTTTCACACCCATCATATTTGTTGTAACATAAACTTCACTACTTTGCGTGATGGTTAGGTTATCAGGCTTTTATGGGGTCTCTATCAAGTTGCAACGTTGTTTTGCAGCCCATAAACTGGCCAACAACTTTCTGTCAGCTGTGCGAGTGATGGATTTGTCCTGTGTGAGCAAAACCTCTTGTAAAGAGAGTTTGTTTTGGCATATTCCACACTTCAGCATCTTTCTGTGTTAATAAAACTGCAAATCTGCTGAACTGAATCAGCAGAGCAGCAGATTACATTGTAAAATGAGGGCCATAGTGGAAAAAAGCGATTAGAGACACACTTTCTCTGGAGAAGACAAAGAGAGCGGTTTCTCCCCAGATTCCCAGATATTTGAACCGCATTCAGGTGTGGCATGTGTGATGTGTACCGCATATGAATGTTGCCATTTGCAGGCCTATCATTGTTCACCTTGGAATATGATTTTATCTGTAGGCACCAATAGCTGCAAGGGTGTAAATTACAGGGGCGTTTTTTTATACCAATATTTGTACCATGATTTGTGGAAACATGTAAATGCTTCACACTGCCAAATAAAGCAGAGCATAGCGAAATTAACAGAAATTCTTCTTTTAAACACTGTATTTTAGGTTGTGTGACAGTCTGACTATGCATGAGATATCATGAGGCTGCTTGGAAGATGCTGAGAGCTGCTTATCCCATTCCAAGTCACTACAAGAATACCTTGGTCAATTCATCACAAAAGAGCATTGACTGGGGAAGTGAGCATTTCCCCTGAGCATTTCACCATCCGAGTGGGGGTTACAGCTTGCTTGACACCTTATGAGAAACTGCCGGAATTAAGAATAGCTGCAGGTACTGTGATGTCATCTTCACATCATTGCCTGGTACTGAATCGAGCAGATGTTGATGAATGTGCAATAGGTTCTAGTAGAAACCCAACCAGGTATTGGCCAGAGCACTTAAGAACAAATGAGTACAGCATTTTTAGAACTATTTATTTTCTGATAATTTATTAGTGTTGTATCTTATTAATTTGGTTTTGTTGTGGCTTAATTTCATTGTATTGTAGTTTATTTCCAATGGCTTTTCCATAGTGATGTGGCTACATTTTTTTGTGTTGTGGCTTAATTTCGTTGTGTTGTGCATCCTTCAGCCGCCGTACTATTCAGATGGATGTTCAAAACCCAAACTCAGATTTCTGCTATGAGTTTTATGCACTGACTACTAAGACAAGTATTTTTGTCCTGTTTTCCTGTAAAATTATATAATATTCTGAAAATATAATTAATTTACTTGACAAGCAAACTGTCATAAGATTTTAGGTCATATTTTAAGATAAATCTTCTCAAATTTAGTGAGATTTATGCTTAAAAACTGGGTAGGAAAAATACAATTAATTCAATTTTGCAGTATAATCAGCTTGTCATCTTGTCCATTAGTTCTGCCACTAGTTGATGCACTGGATATGCATTGACTAGTCATGGATCACAAAATATCTGCCCGTTAACTGCGTCCTGGTATTTGCTTGCAAATATATTTATAGATATAGTTGGAATAAAGAGAGACTGAAAATAATGTGAAACCAGAGTGATTTTTGTTCACAAAGCAAATTATAGGAATAGTTAAGCCAAAAATGTTATTTCTGTCATAATTTACTTACCCTCATGTTGTTACAAACCCATTTGGCTTTCTTTCATTTGCGGAATACAAAATGAGGACTTTAAATGAAAATCCCCCTGCATCTTTACAATACAATGGTAGTGGATACTGCCTTACTTTAAAACTTTAAAAAATACCCCAAAGTATCATAAAAGTAGTCTATGTGAGTCATGCCTATTAAAAATCAATATAGTTTGGTGTGAAAACACCCATGGAATTTAAGTAATCTTTCATCGTAAATCTTCACTTCTGTTGCATGTTAATGATCACAATGAGAGAAGCTTTTAATGAGAATCAGTAGGCTTGGGATCAATGCCGTTTTCACGTATAGATAATCAGAAACTTTTCTTGATGAATATTGATATTTATTGGGATTTTTTCAGATTTATAAAGGGCTGCTTGATGCACAATAATATTTCTCAACACAGCTTTGGTAAATTATGAGCAGCAGGTTTAATTAAAGTGGGTCGTGCATTGGATGCATCTAGCGGACAACATTGCACATTCAAAAAATTTTAACAAATATTTTCTATGAAGTATATGTGTCACATATTCCCTTTTGTATTTTCTTTTTTGTGCTTTTATGTTGAAATTATTGTTTAGTTTCCTGATTCCTGTGTTAGTTTTTTAGTCCTTGTAGTTTTATTCCTTGATTGTTTCTCATTCCCTGATTGTTTCCACAGGTGTTCCTTGTTTTCCCTTGTGTATTTAAGCCCTTGTTTTCCCTGTTTCCTTTGTCGGTTTTTGCATGTTTTGTCATGTTCTGTGACTGGTTTCCGGCATTTTGTTATATTCTGTATTACTTTGTTCATCATTGTTTGCATTAAATCTGCCCTTAGATCCTCATTCTTTGCATTTCTCGTCACAGAAAAACTGACACAAGATGAATCTAGCACCTGTCTTCATCAGGTTGAGCCGAGCAAACCTCCCTATAATTGAATACTCTCGTCTGTTCAGCACCATTGCCAGATGCACGGGATTTGCTGAAGCCCACTTGAAGTCCCTGTACCAGATCAGCCTCCTTGCTCATGAATGGAAGGAATTGCCAGAGACCGGTGACTACACATGGGAAGAGTACATGGATTTAATTTTAGAGATGTTTGCTTCTGAGAATCCTCTTAAGTCAGCGCCCACGCCTGCCACGGCCAATGAGCCAATGCCAACGCCTGCCACGGTCAACGAGCTGGAAGCCTCATCCGTCCCAGAGCCAGCGTTGCCAGCCTCGTCCATCCCAGAGCCAGCGTTGCCAACTTCATCCATCCAGAGGAGGAGAAGGCTTCTGTTCCCCAGTTTCTGCCTGTACTCTCTTCCACGGCTCCACCCTCAGAGTCTTCCACGGCTCTGCCTTCCGCGGCTCCGCCCCCAGAGCATTCCACGACTCTGCCTTCCATGGCTCTGCCCTCAGAGCCTTCCACGGCTCCGCTTTGCACAGTTCTGCCTCTCAGAGCCTTCCACGGCACCGCCCTCAGAGTCATCCATGGCTCAGCACTCAGAGTCTTGCACGGCTCCGCCCTCCACGGCTCTGCCTTCCATGGCTCCGCTCCCAGAGCCTTCCACGGCTCTGCCCCCTGATACTATTCCTCCCATGGCTCTGTCCGCTCCCCCGATACTATTCCTCCCTCGGCTCCATCCGTTCCCCTCGAGACTATTCCTCCAGCAGCTCTGCACACTCCCTTAGAGACACTTCCTCCCTCGGTTCCGCCCACTCCCCCAAAGACTATTCCTCCCACGGTTCCATCCACCGTACCCAGGCCTCCTGACCCAGTTCCTGTCCTGCGGCCGCATCCCAGGCCTCCTGACCAAGTCCCTGTCCTGAGGCTGCCTCCCAGGCCTCCTGACCCAGTCCCTGTCCAGCGGCCACCTCCCAGACCTCCTGAACCGGTCCCCACCTTGAGGTCATCCCCTTGGTCTCCTGGCCATCCGCCGGATCTGCTCTGGTCCCCTTGGTCTCCTGGCCCTCTGCCTGATCTGCTCTGGTCCCCTAGGTCTCCTGGGCGTCCCCCGGATCTGCTCTGGTCCCCTTTTGAATGGTAGTGTAAACATAAATTTTTTTAATGTCATCCCTAATAATCTGCCTAGCTATAGGCAGTGTAGGCAATTTCCTACTCAATTGCCTTCTCTGCCTATAGCTAGCACCGGACCTGATTGGAACCTCCGGATAGACTGTGAAACGCTCAAGGGGGACCCGATTACGCCTTTTTTGAGATAACATTTAACTTGCTTTTAGCGCCCCTTCGTGGACATTTCACCTCGAAACTGCAGTGATATGTGTGATGAACTACGCAATTTCCTTTTGAAAAATGTTGCCACAGTCACAAAATGTTCATGAGATTAGGCTGTTCTCACCTATATCATCTCACCAGTGCAGATATTCTCTCCACTCAATTTCCAGCAATGCAGCAAAAATTTAACAGCAAAGACTGCAGATGCTGTAAGTCATATTGTGAGTTATTTACATATGCACTGACCCATCGACTGGTCGACTACTTTTCTGGGCGAACAGCTGACTAGCAAAATTTTATAATTATGTAAGCCTTAATATTGACCAAGGAAGCTTTGGTGCAAAAAAAGAGGAACAAGGTTCAGTGAGGATCTTGCCTGTTGGCTGACTGGTATTAAACTCTGCACTGAGTGTAGTTTCTCATGTCACTCTTAATAGCAGAGACTCCCAGCTATCTCTACCAATCTATGACATTTTAATGGGAAAAAGGCCAACTCCTCAGCTTCCTGCGACAGACTAAATTGTCAGATTACCAATGTGAAGTTCAACTTCAACTTTGTAGTGCTACTAATGATACAACCCCATCAACCCTACATGATTTACCAGGTTTATTTAATTGCATCCACACATCATAGTTCCTGGAAGAAGCTCATAGTCTTGAGGTAATCACACATGTAGACAGTAATTACTTGTTTATAACATCATAGCAGATGAGCACAGTTGGGAGACACCTGAAATTGATCTAGGTGCTGAGTAATCAGAATCTGATCCGTATCAACTGGAGGGGGGCAGACTGATCCAAGCCAGCGCTGACAGCTGAATGGAATTGTTGATTGTTGGATCTTGATTCCTCCCAGACTTTTTCTACTGATCTTCTGGACCAGACAGTGCTTTTCAGATGGAGCTGATGTCTTTTATTAAATGTTCCCTTCTCAGTCTTCATGCATTGAAAATTAACTTTTTAAGCAGCGTTATATGCATGCTTATAAATTAAGGATGGGGTGATTCATTTATTTTGTCATAAAATGTTTATCTGAAGATATCTTCAAAATATGACTGTTACGTGTGGTTAATGTCTTAGAGCATGGTCTACATTTATAATTTTCTTATTTAATTTTTTGATTGCATGCAACTAATAACAGTGAAAGATTTTTAACCTTTGATGGCTTGACATTTTTTATGAAATACTGTAGAAGAAACAATATCTCACAACTAAAGCAACTAATACACAGCCTGATATCATTATTTTACATAGCTATGTTTATGTAACATTTAAAAGTACATTTTTGTACGTTTAGATAGATGCTGAAGCATACAATATGGACGTTTTGACAAGATCTAAAATGTAAGTAATTTTGTGTATTGACAGCTTTAGGAATCTTAAAATATTTACAAATGCATTAAATATGTTTGAAGCCTCGATTCCATTATAAATATATTTGTATAAATGATTTATTATATATTAATAGTAGGGCTATTTATCTATTAAAAAAATATCAAATTAATTGAATGATATGCTGATTAATTAATCAAATTAATATGCATATATAAATATTTTCTGAGAAAGGCCCTTAAATAACAATAATTAAATATATAGTATTCAAAGAATTATAAATCTAATATATACATATATAAAATATATAAATATGTAGTTCACAAAAATTAATTTTGCATGAATTAGACAATCTGTCTGAGATATATTTATTATAAAGCTTTTCTAAGGATGTGTCAGTGTACACATGCATCAGACGGATGCTTTTGGAGCATCACACGTTGGTTGTGCCATGTCATAAACACAGCGGTTTTAGGTAGCTTTGTCAAGCTAAACTTAGTAAAAGTTAGAAAAACACGTCCCAAGATCCCTGCATTTGAAATTGCGCTCCGTCCAGCTGTGTTTCTTTGCAAGAATGCATTCTCATCCTTGCACTGTTGCTAGTGTCAAGCAAGCCTGAGTGTGATTTGTTGTCTATGCAGATGAAGTTTCACTTACTGCCCCCTGCTGAAACAGGTGGTATTTCAAGATTTATTTGCTGTGACGGTAGGAATATTCCTTATTACAAAACAGGGACATGATTAATTATGTAAATTTTTTAACACTTTATATGTTTTATATAATTAATCGCTCTGAATGGAAACATTAAATCAACAGCCCTAATTTTTTTGAAATAAATGTATTTTTATACATTTTTACTATTTTGTTGATAGTTTAGATCTCCTAACCCTACCCATAAACATAACCACATTTGTTTACAATATACACATTTAACAGACAGATTAATGTACAGTGACAATTATTTATGTTACAATATACTATATTTTATATAAATTAACAATACAATAGGTATTGTGTTATTTGGAGAAAATGCAATTACCTGCCTCCTTGTTTGATTTGCTTTATATGTGTGTTTTGATTGACATATTTAGTCAATGTCTTAAATATAATATTTTGTTTAGATGAGATGCATGAAACTATGAGTGAACTGCTGTTATCTGTAGAGTGTGCTACACATTTAATCAATGAGTATAAATTATTTTTTGTATGTATTAAATTAGGTAAACATGGATTGTCTGGACAAGTCTTAACATGTTGAGTACAGACAAAATATCAGACAAAGGATAGAGAGTGCCAAGAGAGAGAAATGGCTTAAAGAGATAGATTTATGAGCCATGTGCAAGCTGAAGGCTGCACAGAGTTGAAGTTGAGGTAAAAAATATAAGGTTGAAACTGCTTTGTAGTACAAGTGTTTTATTTGATTTAGAATAAAGAGAAAAATATTTCTTAGTATAGAGCAACTCTCTCTCTCTCTCTCTCTCTCTCTCTCTCTATATATATATATATATATATATATATATATATATATATATATTTTTTTTTAAATTTAGAATTACAAGAAAGATATATTACCATAGAGCGAAATATTTTGCAGGCGAGGCATCATGGATCCTCGTCAACAGAGGAGGCAAAGCGAAGACTAAGGCCGTGTCTCGTTTCGAAGGCTGCGTGCTAGGTAGAACGCATCCTTTTAAGGCTGCAGTTTATAGAGCATCCTCCTTTAAACAAGCCTTGTTTAAACTAAATGGCCTTCGTAGGATAAATGGAAACAGAACATGGTTGCTATGAAAGCATGCCACTCTCTAACAAGTGTAAACACTTCGAGTGACAACGTAACAAAAAGTTCCTTTAGAAGAAAATGTATGAGGTAAATATTAACAGATTTACAGGTGTACTTTTAGTCTAATACTTTATTTTAATTATATATTAATATATTTATACATATTATATATTCTGCACCCATCTACTGAGGTAATTCAACTTGGGAATTAACATTATTTGCGTTTGAACATCATAATTATGGGCAAATTGGCGTCATTTCATGAAACATTTCCGTTGAAGCAAAGAATTGTGGGTTGTGACTGCCCACAAAGGATACGCCTCTTGCATCCTCCGAATTTACATGAAAGAAGGTCACATTCGAAGTGTCCTACTCGCTTTTCTGAAACGAGACAGCCTCGATGACATATGCAGCCGACAAATGCGACCTCCGGAGGACACAGCCTTCCAAACGAGACACATCCTATTTAAAGAAACTTTTGGTGGCAGACTCGAAGTTACAACTGACATCACCAACGGGCCATTAGCGATAGACAGGCCGTCTATAAAAGACTGATGCAAAGATCTTTACATCAGATATTGTTTGTTTGAACAGTATATGTGACACTTGATGCCTTGCTGATATTGCCTTTGATTGAAAAACCTTTTTTGATTTTTGTACTTTATTTTTTCACTTAGTATTTACCTAGAACATTTTGACTACTAGAAAATAAATTGTAACTAATACATCAAATTTTATGTAAACATACCTACCTTTTAAGATCATGAGTAAAGAACAACTACAAAGCAGTCTTCTGTCCATGTTGTAAATATTTTTTGTTTTAAAGACGCTTATAATTTAGACCAGATTTGACTTTATCTAACCTGAGAATAATAAAAAAATATGGTAAAATGTTTTAGATTACGCACCAAATAACATGGCGCCCAATGTGGGGCTTGACGTGACTTAAAACATTAAATTGATAAATCACGGCAAATATGCTCAGAAGTTCGAAAAATTTATAAATTGTAATAGACACACAATTTAAAATTACAAAATGTAAAAATGTTATAAATAAGTTATACAATAGAAATAGGCAAAATAAGATTATTAATTTGAGACGATTTAATAAAAAATACTGAAGGAGGTATTGTAGTGTTAAATGGAAATAAACAAATGATAACTGGTGCTTGAATTGCTGGGGACATTTTTAAAAGGCTAGAAACAAGAGCTTTAAAAGAGATTGAGAATTTACGCACGCTGTTAGGACCTTAAAGTGCAGCTACAATCTGGTGTGCCACAGTGGAATGTTCTGAAAAAACAGATGCAGTATGGAGTTCTGTATATTTCAAACCTAGAGGTGAAGACAACTACGGCGTCTGTAATATGTGAAGGAGAAAAAAAAAAAAAAAGAAAAGTTGGTGAGGTAAATTTAATGGGCAAAGGACAATATTAGTGGACATTCCACAGGATGCTGGATCTGCTGAAGTTGTGTGAGGTTGGTTTATTACATCTGTTTAAAAGAGATATGCGCATATTTGCAGATGGCATATGATATTACTTTTATTGATATCTGCCTTTTTCTCATTAGACAAGACTAAAAATTAGACAAGACTTAAAAGTTACAAGGAACTGTTGAGGAGAGAGAGCATGAATGCAACAGGCAAGCATTTTAACATTATGAAACAGACTCAAACACGTCTGCCGTTGCTCTGATATGCGGACCTTTAAATGACACTGTTGCACATCAGTGCATTATTGTAGTAGCACGAAGGCATGTCACAACAAAACAAATTGTGACTGGTCTGTTACATGTCTCAAATGCTTCACATGCAAGCAGGCAATTCTGGACACACTCAAGAAAAAACTTGGCTAAATGGGAAAATGTATCTGACGATGTCGATGAAAACATAAAAAATGCATAAGGGACCAATAACTAACACTCATATTCAACAAGTTGTGAAATCTGATGTAATTTTTAGATTAATTAATAATTACAAAGCTTTGAATAGACTGACAAAGCCTTATTCATTGTATAAGATGTAGTAAATATGTATTTATGTCTTATAAATGCAACACTTTAGAGAGAGTAAGAGTAGGAGAATTTCACTAAAAAATAGATTTACCAAATGGGTTTTGGTCTACTCTGTACCTTTAGCAAAGGAAAGTCAACTGAAAAAAAGCATAAAAATTGCAGAAATTAAAAAAAGCTATTTTGCATTCAGGACTGTTAGAGGGGTTGAAAGAATGAAAAACTTTGGAAATTTATTTAGATATAGATCCTATTAGATATCAATTAATAATAAGAAATGAAAAAAGTAGCATACCTATTCGTATAATGACTGGAAGTTAGGAAAATGCAGAGAGAAAAAAGTTTTTTCCTGTGGAACAAAAATTAGCAGCATTAGGCAAAGATTTTGCTGAGCTTCAAGGACTGGCACAAAGTAAACAAAGATTGCGGAAAAACACAGATGGCAAGCAATGGTGGATCTTACAAAAAACTGAATTAGAGATGCAAAAGCTCAAAACAGAGAGATATCTAAATTAAAATATATATATGTATATATATATATATATATATATATATATATATATATATATATATATATATATGTATATATATGTATATATATATATATGTGTGTGTGTGTATATAAAAAGCAGAAAAACTGTTAGGAATTATTCTTTTTTTTCTTTTTTTTTTTTTTACGATAGCTTAAGGACTTTGTAAGATCAAGAAGCTCACTGGGCATTTACTAAAGGAAAAAAAATAACACCAGAGGGAAATGTTTACTATTAGGCACTTCAACTCACTGAAATTATTGCTGTGGTGAAGGCTGTGGAAAAGCTGTGAGAGCTTCAGGTTACACACATTGTGTTTATTGCACATAGCAAGTGTATAAAAACAGGGAAAGCAGTGAATTAGCTAAATGAAATTATGAGGTAGGCAGATTAGCTCGGATGAGAAGAATAATTATAATAATTTAAGCTAAAAATAATAGAAAATAAAACACATATTCCAAATTGGAGCGGAAAATAAAAATAAATCCAAGTCAAATGTGAAAATTGTATGCGTAAGGGATATAATCGAACTATAAGAAGCGATTATGGAACAACAGTCCAAAAGACAATAAATTAAGACTAAATCTGTGATCTAAATCAGGAAACAAATGTGTATTAATAGCAACAATGTGTATTAATAGCAGCTGATGGATTTTCAAAAATATTTGAGCAATACCTTTAAAAGAGACTTTATATATATAAAGTTATTTAACTGAAAAGATGTAGTATTACATAAAACATTAAGTTATGCCCTCAAGAGCATCAGGAGTTGCAGAAGGGGCAATAATATTTATTAAAAAAATACTTTATAACAAATTGTAATAATTTAAGATGTGATGAATGTTGTAAAGATGTAATTTTTAATATTAATTTTACATATATTACTCAAAAGATAGAGGACCAAGCACCGAAAAGAGATAATTGTCTAGTAGGAGATTTCATGTGGATAAGTTTAGATGGAAAAAAATCCAATAAACCTTTTTAAGGATATCATTTCTAAAAAATATAAAGTAATTATATAATTGACAATTATAACGTTGAATGATTACAAAATGGTTTTGGAATTATTTAATCGGTAACACTTTATAATAATGGTCCATCATCAATAGGTAATTATGCAGGAATTAATGCTGGACAAATGAGTGGTACTACATTTACACTTTGATTACTAATATTAACTAATATGGAAAAATGATTTACCAATCAGTTAGTAATAGCGAACTGATGACTGAGGTAGTTCACTGTTAGGTAATCAATAATTACTAATTTTGATCTGCCTCATTAAGAACTATTAACTAACCATGGCTAATAGAAAATAACTGCTAATTATTTTCTAATCAAAACATTAACATGTGCCTAAAATGTGAATGATCAATGTTTTTATTGTGAACAAGATCATGCATGGGTTCTTTGTGGGGATTAATTTATGAATGTAAAAGGTTGCTAAATCAAGGCTACAGTGTCTGGTAGATTATCAAAGTCATGGATGTAACAACATATTCAGGATTAATGGAGACCAAATGTAATAAAGTAATAATTAACCATGGAAAAAAAAAACATATCAGTGGGGGGTTGGACATGTCCCCCTAAATGTCTATGGTGGTTATGGCCATGATCATAGTTCGATTACCTTACATAAATATAGGGATGTATGTGCCCAACCTGTGTATTCATTTGTATATATCTTCTGTTAATTCAAAAAGTATTAACTTCTGCATGTTTGATATTGCTTTAGGTCTTTTTTAAATAAATAATTCTGGTAACACATAAGTAATGAGTCAAGTGTTACCACATAAGTATGAAGGATTTACTAATGATCTGGACCATTATTTTAAAGCGAGGATCATGGGAACGCATTATTAATTAATGAGATATTACTGTTTCCATCCTTGGGAGGAAATGCCTGATTTAGCCAAAACAGCATTTAAATGTAACTATAACTTGCCTATTAGGACATATTTCAAATTTCAATACTCTGAATTCTGGCTGGTAAGTCTGGAAACAGTTCCACTAGTAAAATATGTACATGTTTATATAAGGCAAGGCAAGGCAAGTTTATTTATATAGCACATTTCATACACAATGGTAATTCAAAGTGCTTTACATAGAAGAGATTAAAATAAGAATTAAAAAAAAAAATGTCCTCAGAAGAAGAGCGGTACTCCGATGAACTTTGTATTTTGTAGAGAGACCTGATCCAGCAGCATATAAATTAGCATGTCAACTAATATGTAAGTAAAACTAAATGACTTACTCATCCGAAATTGAATCCTCTGCTGGATCATGTCTCTCTTCAAAATACAAAGTTCATTGGAGTACCGCTCTTCTTCTGAGGAAAATTCTAACTCTTCATCACTATCCAGGAGATTTCTCGCCTGTGTATCGTGCAATCTTCCAAATGCACAGAAAAGTGAATGAACTACATGTTTTTAAGGCAGAGTCGGGGCTGTTTCCCATTTGCATTAATTGCCTCAGCACATTACAGTATGAAGAGTGCCCTCTGCCCGTGGTTGTGATCACATTATGGATAATTAGCTGAGCCAGGAGAAACAGTACATCATTTTGTTTCATACAGATTACATTGCAGGAGAATATTTGTTTTAAATTTGAATAGTTTTATTTAAAAGTAGACATTTTAAGCTTTCTTTAGACATATGTTTATTGTTTGTGTGAAAAGTATTCTCAGAGTTTCAGTTCATTTTTTTTACGTGTTTCAGAAATATGCTCACGAACACAGAGACTGAGACAGCTCACCCTTTTTATTTTATTTATTTTACAAAAGCGCAAGGATTTGTTTTTATTGTGAGTGTACACAAATAAAAGTAGACCCTTTATTTTCTCTAATGATGTCTTACACTTATGTGTATCCCCAAAATGATGGAGTATTTTATGTTGTTTCCGCTGAAATGACAGAAAAATCCAGCAGGACACGCCGGCGCGTCAGTCGACCCTAGAGGGTTAACAGTAAACAAATGTTAGAAATGGACCATTCCATAAATAAAGACTATGTAAATTGGAGGGAGTTGGTCATCTGAATAATTTGAAGGAATTATTCTATTTAAACAAATAACTTGCTATACATTTAATACACAGGTTATGTTCTCAAAAAACAATAGGCATTTTTCTGAATACATAGAGACCAAATATGTTATTGTAAGATATTATATTATGCGTGCATTAATTTATACCACCATTGTTCAGTTTGTGTGAACTATTGTATAAATTGAACAACAGGCATTTACATAAACAGTTCTGTGATTTGATTTGAGATATTATTCTAAAAATCTTTGTTTGTGTTGAGAAAAAGAAATTCATACACATCTGGGATGGCATGAGGGTAAGTAAATGATGAGAGAAAATTATTTGAATGGTGAACAATCTCTTTAAAATATCAAAGGCCAAAAAGCTACAGTCTTGTAAAGTACACTCAGCTTAACAGATAAAACTGGATTTCAACTGCACCCAATCAGTAGTGTCATTAATAAATATACTGATAGTTAACTCTAGTTAACTTTTCTTAACATGCAGTCCATTTTCAATATGGTAGATGGCCTAGTTGTAGGATTATCCACGAACAAAGCCATCAAATGAACACAACAACACATTACACAGATCAGAGAGATCCCCCACTGAGCCATTGGAGAGTCATAAAACTCATCCATCATGCCTAAACTTCTATTAATGGGTAAGTTCACCAAAAAATGAAAATTATCCCATAATTTACTCACACTCAAGCCATCCTGGATGTATGTGACTTTCTTATTTCAGCCAAACACAATCTGAGTTATATTAAAAAATATACTGGCTCTTCCAAGCTTTAAAATCAGAATTAATTGTACCTTATATTTTGAAGCCCGTAAAAGTGCATCCATCCATCAAAAAATGTATCCATATCACACTTTTAAACCCACAATGTGCACAACACGTAGCCTTGCTAGATAATACTGAAAATGACTCTATAACCTGTGATCATTGTTATAACTGACAAATTAATGATTAGAGCCTGATGTAACTTTTAAAATATGTGTAATGATTTGTAATCAGAGATTTTCATGTTTCGTTACGTATAATATTCATGAAAGAATGTCATAATTAGTATGGTAATGATTTTTTTGTTTACGTAGAGAATGTTGATGACAACGAATGTCACGTGTTTTGTACTGTTGAGAAGATATAAAAGTTCATGATTAAACATGCACTATTTTTGAGCTGGAGTTTGTAAGAATCCTGCACAAAGGATCATAAATCAACTCTGAAAAGGGACAGACCAGTCGACCATATGATTCTGGAAAGTCACTTCTGATTGGCTCAAGACACCTTTGGGCTGTGGCCAATTTCAGTTCAAAATGTTCCTACCCAAGGAAGAGCCATCTTCTCATGATCTTCCTCTTCTGCTGAACTTCTCTCTTGCAATGCTCTTTTTGGAAGCATCTCTTGCTTCTTCCAGATCTTCCGTGCAATGTAGAGTCCAACTGAAAACTCGGGACACCAAAGTCTCGAGGAAGCCTCTCACATTCTGCTCTACGTTTCACACACCCAGAAGGAGTTGCGAGTCCTCCTTGCAGAAGGCCTCGCTTCATCCAGATAATAGCTATCTGTGATCATAACAGAGTCCAAAACATCGACAGAATTAACTTTCTACAAACGCCAAAGAACCAAGCAACACAAAGAACACAACACAACGACATGCAATTACATCTCCAAGAATTTTGCTCAAAGTGCTGGAGTATTAGTTAAATACTTTGGGTATTCCGATTGCAAATCAATTTAGACTCAAAGAAGGATAAATGACTCTTAAGGCATTGTCAACAGAATCCATAAAGTTCATTTTCTCTGTATTGATAATTTACTTCACATTCTGTCACTACTCACCAACCTGTTTCATGTTCTTTGTGTTAGATTAGTTTTATGTTTAGAATAGCAATAAAGTTTGGCTGTATTCAAAGATAATTTGACTGTGGTATATTTTGATAAATAATCTCTTTCAGCTGTGAAGATTTTACTTCACAGCTGTACCTACATATGTGTAATATTATTTTGAATATTATATGAGAATAATATTTGTAGGGTATCTAGGTTCAGGTTTGAGGAATGTACAATTAATTGTAATGATCGTAATCAATGATTAATCATACGGTTTGAACTAGATAACAATACATACTAAATCGCCCCAAAAAGGGCTTATATAGTCCAAGAGTCTGCTTCAGATATATATATATATATATATATATATATATATATATATATATATATATATATAATTAAACATAACGAATTATATTTAATTAGGAATATACATCATATGCAGACAGGCTATATTAATTTTCAGAACACCTTAATGGAGTTGACCCGTATCGCGACCAACCAGTTCGTCCACCGAACCACTTTGCTCGATACTCTTGATCAATTCTCCAGAAGGTTTATTCTTAGTGTAAGCTTACTTAATCAAAGCATGTTAACTTACTTTGATAATATCAGCTCGTAGCTTTAGATCGCACATTAAAGAGGCTTTGTTTTATGACCAACAAACACAGACAATCAAGCGTATAATTGGGTTTAATACAAGGAACTAGGATATATAACTACACTTAACAAACAAACATTTAACATAGAATAAACATAAAATGAACACAGTAAACACAGTAAGGGAAAATAAAGATTTAGAGGTATAGCAAACTTATTTCAACAGTTAACCCTTTAGAGCCAGCATGGAAGTTACACACTGTAACACATTTGAATTTCAATGAAATAATATTTGCACAATGGACCATTGTGTCAGCTGAGCAAGACTGCGTGTATGTCGTGTCCTTGTGGCGTCCTTGAGATGGGCTTTCCGTCGGCGTTTCCAGAGCGTGGATTGCTCGCGGAAAGTTCAAAGCATCTTAAGAGTAACTGTTGGAGAGTTGAAACGTTCAGCAGAAGAGAGTGGGAAGAATGCAAAAGAGCGGAGGTGGGAGCAGCAGAAGAGAAAGAGTCAATGCTGGAGCTTGACTTTTAAGGCAGGGAGGTCACACCTCCTTTGGGAGAAATGACCCAATGAGGCTCCTTTAATTTGGGCGCGAGATGGTTTCTTTGTCCTGTCAAGGCTCTTCATTTGCATAATTTACGACCGGGTCAGGATTTTGGGGTTGAATCACTCAAAAGACTGTAACACATAGCAGAATACCTTTTAATGTAACCTTATATTTATATTCAGCTAGGACAAGTCGTGAGGTTTAATTTGATACCAAGAAACGTGTATTTGGTACACTTAAAAGTGGATATACACCCTTAGGCTTTCTATTTAAGCCCCCAGAGTTTAACTAACACAACTTACAATTTTAACTAGTTTGATCTCAATCAGAAATACACAGGCATACTGGGATAAACATATTTCCTTCAAAATAAGCCCTTCTGGGTTTTAAATGAAAGACACACACATTTTTACGTTCAAAGTCTCCCCTTCCTTTTCCACATGGTAAGGCACGAGGGTGTGGGGCGAGTCACATGGGTAGGGGGTTTTGGAAGGCACGAGGATTCTCTATCAATAGCGCATTATACTCCCCAGACTCGCCGGCGCTATTTCAGTGATTTAGATAAGGTTTAACAGTGTGTTCATTGTATTCAGAATCCATGAGTCCATGATTCTCCTCATACTCTACATATTATTCCAATAAGTGAATTAATCATAATTCCCTTATTAAAGCAAATTCCTAACAATAGAAATTGTGAGCGGATAAATTTGGTGGAGAATTTTATTCAGACAAATAATCTAGTTATTTGTAATTTATCTAATTGATAATGTTTGTCGAACATGACAAATTCCATCATAAATTTCTTCTTTCTTTCTAATAATGTAGAATAAGGACAGTTTAATTTAATTCTTAGCTCACACATATGTAAGATTATATATGCAGATGAATTCCAGCAACATGATTTGAATCTATGAAAAAACAGCCTTTCAGTTTGGAATGTGTCAACGTCGTAAATCACATGCCTTCACGGAACCCCCACCCAGTTACACCAGGCTGTTCTGTGTAAGGTTACAAGGATCATCAGATTTGCACAACTCTAAAATATTTCATCTTAATCTAGCCTTGCTAGATAATGCTGAACATCAATTTGAACTGTGGTAACTTGTATAACTGACAAATTAATGATTATAGCCTTATATGCCTCTTTAAAATGTGTGTAGCAATGTGCAATCACCTATAACTGATAAATAGAATGTTTAATTGTGTTTAATTGTGTATGATTTATCTTATTCTACTAAGAATTGTATCTATAAGGTTTAACTTGATAAAATACAATGATGTGTAAAACCAATATGATTTTGTAACCAGGGATTTTCATTTTTTATTACCTACACGTATAACATCCATCATTTTTGTTTTAATGTTTAATATGTAAACATTTTTTGGGGTATGAATAGAAAGCTGATGAAAACGAAAATCATGTCTCTTGTACCATTCTCAAGATATAAAAGCTAATGATTAAATATGCACTATTTTGAATAGGACATTTTTAAGATTTTGAAACAAAGGACCATAACTCATCTGTCGGAGAAGGCAGCCCAGTTGACCATGTGACTCTGAAAAGTCACCTCTGATTGTCGCAGGACACATTTGGGGGATGCGGCCACTTTCAGTTCAAAGATGACGTGACTGTGGTATATTTTGATAAATAATCTCATCCCTGTTTCTACAAGATTTACTTCAAAGCTGTACCTAAATACATGTGATATTATTTTCAATAAACCATGAGAATAATATCACTCCAATAAGTGAATTAATCATAATTCACTTATTAAAGCTAATTCCTTAGAGTAGAAATTGTTAGCTGATATAACTAGATGTTGTATTACGATTTCAATGGTGGAGAATCTATTAAGACAAATAATCTAGTTATTTGTAATTTATCTAATTTATAATGGTCGTCGAATGCGACTAATTCCAGAATACATTTAATTACCTAATAAGGACAGTTTAATTCAGTCCATAGCTCACATATTTCAAGACCCTAAATTCCCTTCTAAATTTAGCATAGCAAATTACCCTACATACAATGGTGGTAAAATGCGTTAAAAATACCCTAGATAACTGATCCCATCCATATTTCTAAATTATATATGTAATACCCTACATATACTTTTCCTTTAAATAATGGTGGAGGTATGTGGGCACTTTAATCTGTACCATGTACATCTGCATTGACCAAATTTCCTACATAGCAATTCAAACACTCCTCCACGTTGTCTGCGGTACAACTGATCCCTTGTTTCATTTGGAAACATTGCGCCATTTGGAATATATTTAATAAAGCTATTATTTTGGAGATTTGTGGCATATAAGGTCTTTGGATTCTTTTTCCCACAAGAAGTCAAATGGAATAAGTTGTTTTCCAAAACTGTATAATGGGACAACTTGCTTGTTCAGAACCTCAGTTTTATAACATAAACAAAATGGAAGTCAAAGGTGGAGTCAAATTGGACCATGCAAGTTGTACAACATTGTACCAAGATTCCTTTCTGCTATGGGTGAGTTGGTGAGTCTTAAAGGCTGTCAGATCTGCTGGGAGCTCAAAATCATGGCATGACCTAAGGAAATGTCTTTGTATTTAAACTAAAAATCAAATATAGCATTGGCTGCCAAAGTTACTCACTGTGGCAACGGGGGTGTAGTCGAGCGTCCGCCCGGAGAGGGAGAGAGAGAAAGCGGTAAGGGTGCATACGCCTGAGCCAGATTATTATTAACACCTGTTTCAAATTGCAGTGAGTTTGGGGAGAGCAGTATATAAGAGACCACGCCACTGACGAGAAGAGAGAGAGTGTGGCACATAGAGACCAGATGAGAAGCTAATGAGTTTGTGAAGCTGAAAAGCTGTTGTGTTATTTTGGAAACTGTAAAGCGTGAGAGTTGATTAATTAAAAAGCCGTACCTGTGATTCAAAGCCCCCTATTTCCCGTGTCCTCCTTCCCTCCTTGTGAGAAGTTTGTTACACTCACTTTGTTGCCTTTCAATGACAAGGGTTCAAAAACCTTAGACCACTAGTGCATATTCTGCTATTGTGCTATTAAAAAAAACAAAAACATTATATAATTATAAATTATACTGTCAGCATAACAATATGAGTGAAATGCTTAATTTTAAAAAATTTCTACTTTCTACTGCTTTAATGAGCTGGCATTGACTCCTCAAGTTTGTGGAAAACCTGATGATCCATGTTATCGCAGCATGATTTAAGAATCTTCCAAAGTGTATCTCAGTTTTCCAGTGTGATCTCAGACATTTGGAACCCACTGTATATGTAATTGTAAATTTGAACTCCATAAAATACTGCCTGATTATCCCAGTGGTAAGTTGTAGCTTATAATTAATTGAGATAGACAGGGCTCATTTCACATTATAGAAAAACAAGCTCAATCCTATTTGACCTTAGCCCTATCAGTAAGCTCCATTTACTCCAGATTGTCTGTGGGATATTAATACACAATAAATAGTTAAATATGGTGATTAATATGTTGCAGCAAATCATATAGTTTTGCTGGCAGTGATGATGCAGATAAGAGTAAGTTCAAAGTCTGTTTTGAAGGCAACCCATGTTATACACTTATGTGCCTGTGAGAATGAGGTAGAGACAGAGCGAGAGGGAGAAAGGCAATCAAAAAGACTGGGAGAGATAGACATGTTTTCTGGGGGAAATTTCCAATTCAGGAGGCAATGATTAATTATGCCATGTAATTAGCCTGTCAAATTAAATGTGTCCTCCTCCCTTGTGACAAGGTGATGTCAGAATATGATGGGACATTAGTGTGGTGCCTTGTTTTACTCGAGATCACATGAATGTCATAACTGTGATGGGGGAGACTGTTTCATCATCGGTCCAGCTCCAACATTCCACATACCACTCGATAGGAGAGGAGGCTAACAGGCCTTCTGACTATATACATAATCATCTGCACCAGTCCCTGTGTGTGCGTGTGTGTGTATCTTGGACTAAGCTCTTTGTATATCCTACTTGGTAAGTTTGTGAGACACTGGGCAAAACCAGAGCTGGTTTAGATAAGCCAAACAATATACCCTCTTCTGTATGACATGAATACAAAATAATCCTTTCTTTTAGAGTTCTGTGCTATATTTGTTTTCAAAATGAATATCAGAATGTTCAAGCAAATATTAAATCATGGGATAAAAAGAGTTTTGTGGTTCTGATGTAATTGTTTGTAAGATTGAAGAAGTGAGAGCTAGAGATAGATGTACAAGACTCTTATCTACTGAGACCAGGATAAACATCATTACATTTAGTAGTGGATGGTGATTACAGACAAGATCTATTAGCGATTCTCATCACACAATCTTAAATCCCTGTTCAGCACCCACCCCTCCCCCCGCCCCACGTTAAATAGGAACTCTACCTGTTTCTGCCAAATAAGAAAGCACTGAAATGTTCTCATAAAATGTTGTGTAAATCTCCCAAGGTGCTAATATAAAAGTCCCTTCAAGCTGTTAGAGCAGTTGTCTTTGATTGTGCAACACTAACGCTGTGTTCACATATCCTCCATGGGTGGGGCGTGAGTGGCACGTTTTTGTTTTCGGCGCCCATATTAACAGATTACACCATTGAAACCGCAAGCATGGGTCATGAGGTTGACGCATCCCAGAAGTGTCCCAGATCTGCATCTGTGTGAGGATAGTTTCAGCATTGAGCCTATTTTTGCCACACGGCTCACGCTGAGCTCAGTGGCTCAGGGTACAGTTCAACACTAAAATAATCAGGAGATTATATAAAGACACAAAAGAAACGAAAAATTATTCAAATCAAACATATACACTACATTTCATATGTCTACATGCAAGTAAACTCAATAAAGAATGAATAAACCACAGAACCGTTTGCCATTCTGTGTGTAATGTTTAATGTGAGTGTTCATGTATTTCATGTCTTTTATTTTGAAAAGTTTAGTTCCTGTTCATATCATGTGTTCCCTAGTCATGTGATTCCTGTTTCCCTCCAAATTCATGTGTCTTGTGTTCATTGGCTTATTGTTTCATTATCTTGTGATCAGTTCTGTCTTTTCATTGGTTAACTTGTTTGTCTTGTTCTCACATGTCATATATTTAAGCCTCATGTTTGACATTGTCAAGTATTATATGTGAGTGTAGCTGTTTATGTTAAGCCATGTTTATGTTGAGCCATGTTTTAGTCAAGTCAAGTCAAGTCAAGTCCATGTTTATGTTTATGTCTATGTCTAGTTTAGTTTTCATTTATAGTAAGTTTATTCATAAATTGCACTTGGGTTCTCACTTCATCATAATCGTCATTGCCTATGCCAGCAGCAGCCATAGTACGGACACAATATTAACCAATCATGACCAAGTATACTGATAAAGATGAAGTACACGTGACTGCCAACTGTTGTCCTTGAAGCAGCAATAACCTCAGCTTATTATGATCTTATTATAGAAAAAATAGCATAGGATAACTTTATTTTCTGTGCAGTGGCATTGCTGTTTCTCACGGAAGAGACGCTGCCAATGTGAACATCCAACGCGACCGCCCCTCTCACGTGCTGCTCGCACCTCGTTCAGGATGTGTGAACCCGGCATAAGCATTACTGTTTCCTGTCTGTCTTTTGGATCAGAAGCTGCTGATATGTCACTCTGACAATGCAACGCATCACTTCAATGATTATTTCTGATTTCAGCGACATTAGCACTGTGATGCATCTGTTTTAATGGGGTTGTTTTATGTTTACTGTTATATAACAGTTTGTTCAGATCCACTAATCTGATTGGACAAGCGACATTCCAGAGATACTGATATTTTGTTTAACATTACTAGGATGATTAACAGCTTTTTATCAAGGTGTGGTCAATAGACTTTGCTGTATTTACTTCCATTCATATGCAAACATGAGAGTGCAGAAACTCAAGTAGACTCTGACCTGTATTGCATAATGAATTTGTATAACAAATATAAAGAATATAAACTTAAAAGCTCCATGTTGCAAACAAGTAACTATTTATTTATTTATTAAAAGCACATAGCAACCACATTGCTGACATCATATACTGTTGCCAAAATGCGATGCAGTGTGAAAAGTAATTTTACATTGTGAAATGCCATTCCTAGAGCCACCACATTAAGCATTAAAATTCACCTATTCATATGTACACAAGTGATCTGTTGCAACGTACAATGCTAGTACAGCAGAACTCTTGCTTGAATGATATTTCTTCAAGATTACAACCTTTTGTTGTCACAGCTGTTAAAACTTTAAATAGGCTTCATTTGCAGTTTTAATCTTCAGGAAGTCGTGGTGAAATTGTTAGGCAGAAGAAGAAAGCAAATCTCAAAATCAGGTTTAGGCATGCTTTTTATTTATTTAATGGTCACTTTATATTTGATTACACTGATTCATGACACTTCATCATGGGTCCTGAAACTGTTTCCATGACAACAGTTTGCTGAGGCGTCTGTCTAGAAACAAAGAGGAGGATTCAAAATTCTGCACACCTCATTTCCACCATTGATAGAGAGAGAGAGAGAGAGAGAGAGAGAGAGAGAGAATGAAAGAGCGAGACCTCAACCACAAAATTGATGGCGAGTGTACACTTCAAATGGTTTTTCATAGATGAAAAGTATTGAAAAACCAGTGAAAGAAAGGCAATCATAGACCTGTTTGTCCAACAACAAGTGCTGTGTAAGATGAGCACAATAATACAGGACTCTAAGTGTCCAATATAAGCATCCTAATTTTTGTTAATCACTACTGTAAATGTAGTCCCTTTAGAATCACTAATTTAAATGATTGTAATTCATCTTCAAAAGAAAATAAAAAATAGGTTTTTTGTTTTTTAATTTTAGAAATTAAACCTGAACCAACATGTTATGTGGTTCCCATACAGTGACAACATGCATATGAAATATATTTTTACATATGGTTTCAATAATATAAGATTGGAACATTTTCACTCTAGGACCATGCATACATGGACGGTTTAGCTGTTGCGCACAATCTCTGTGTTTACATCAGCTTCTCCCGCAGAACGTGTTTACATGTGCGCCCTCCTGAGAACACTGACAGAAAAATACTGTGATTATCCCCTTGTTGCCGCAGACTCTGGGACTTATGCCCAGGTAAGCCTGTGCATTAATGATACCCCATTTTCCGAGGTTGAAGAAGACATATATTTTCAACATGTCGAGGAGGGAACGCTTTCTGTGTTTGTGTCAAAATAAGAGTTTATCAGCAATATACAAGAATGAAACTGACATCCTTCATGTTTTCTCTCCGATAACAAAACACTTGAACATGAGTAAAATATACGCATGATAATTCCGATAGCACTTATGGCAGCATCACTCCCTGATCGAAGCGGATTACTATCACACTACAGCTGAGGAATAGAGTTAAACTAACAGACGCAGGTAATTACACGCTCCGTCACCCACTCTCTCTGTCATGCACAATGTTTTGGGAATTTTGAATATCTAATCACTTTTAAATGTCATATAATTTATGGTGAAAATCTATTTTACTTTTAACAAGAAAATACATGCACTTTTACAGTAAAATATTGTTATAATAATTATTTTTCTTTTTATAGTAAATAATATTAGTCAATATTCTTATACATTTTGTATATATTATTCTTATTTTTATTTCTTATCTTAGTTGATTTTAAAATAGATTTTTATTAATCTTGTATTTTCTTGATATTTTTTGTAAAGCACTTTGAAATACCCTTTTGCTTTGAAATGTGATGAAATGAAATGTGCTATATAATTAAACTTGCCTTACCTTTAAAAATTAATTTAATTTAAATAGTTCTTCTTCTTATTTATTTTTTCAGTAATGTACATTAGGGTATTCAATATTACATTTAATGGTGCTTAGATAATGAGTATTACATTATTTTAGTGCCATGTATGTCACCCTGATAATGTTACAATATGCAGTTATAAAAATACAGTATACAGGCACAAAAAAAGCCATCCCGTAATGTACAGCTGAGATTCTTTTACCAAATAGTTTACAAGATTTTTAGTAAAGTGTAGTCTATACAATCTTAACTGTCTTGATCTACAACATTCTCCACTCTCTTCGCAGGAAATGCACACCCTTGCTTCAACCTCTCCCGAAAGAAAACTAGTGCCCATGGAACAAATGTCCAAAGCCACATGTTCAATAGTTACAGTGTCTTGGGGTTATTGTTATCAGCTCAGTCATTAACACAGGTGAAACATTTAAGCTTATTTGTTTACACACTATCTCGTTTCACCTGACCACAACTTTCATTGAAAAGCTTTTCACAATTAGTCTCTTATGGCCATGCACCTGCGTAAATTACTTAACGATTACTCAGATTGTGTTAGTGCTTACATTAGTGTTCTGAGAGTAAGTGCTGAATTAATGGTTAATGATGTCATAGGCCAGCTGGTTGGGAATTTCTCTGAGCTTTAGTAATTAGCTTGACAATGTGTCGAGGGGGATGTTCAAATTACCTCCTGCCCTCTAACCTTTGGGATACACTATAAAATACCATTTTAAGATCAGGTGAATAATGCTAAAAAACGAATTATTTAAAATAAATGATTTAGTTTATTATTGTAGCATTTTAGGTTTACTTTCAAACAAATTACATGCATCTTTGGATGGTTGTTTTCTTCACTGTATAAACTGCACGTTGCCACAGCTGAAATTTCAATTAGTGCCCTCTGGAGTAAACAGGTGGTAATACAAGCTTGCATTTCAAAGGAATCTTCCTTATTACTGTCCGGGGGCATTGCGATTAATTGCGCTAATTTTTTAAAACCCATTATTTAAAAAAAATTAATCGCACTGAATTAACGCCTTAAATCGACAGCCCTTATATACTGTATGTATATATATATATATATATATATATATATATATATATATATATATATAAATACTATATATTAATGCAACAGTTAGTTCCGGTCCTCGAATCTGATTGGACGAGAGATGCTCCATGAGTACTGATGATCTCACACCATCAGCACTCCACTTGTGTTCATGCCATTCTTAACTAAAGTGTAAGATCAGTGCAGATTTGTTAAGAGCCATCTGTCTCTTTACATTACATTTTGTGACATTACATATTTTAGCCAGCAGGTGGAGGCAAAAGACAATTTTTGCATGTAACATGAGACAGTTGGTGACATGAAGTGAATCAGCGTCACTCAGTGTTTATAGTCAACAGCACTCCATGAACGCTCGTATTACTACTACTCTACTAAAGCTACAAAACAGCTTAAAACGACTTTAATCTAACAACATCAGCATTAAGGATTCATCACAGCTGAGAGACACAACAGACTGATTAATTACACAAACTCAAGGCGCTTACCTCTTACCAGACATTCCGCATTTGAGAGGACAAATTGGCAGAGGACATTGTGGTTTCTATATTGAAAGACTTTTACGCACATGCTACTGTGAAATAGAGAGGAATACCCCTGCTTGGCTATTTTCCCACTGAGAAAATATGATGCATTTCACCAAAATGACATTATCTTCAGAAAGCTGACTAACATACTACAGCATCATCAACATATACATAAATCTCTCTCGCTCTCTCTCTCTCTCTCTCTCTCTCTCTCTCACACACACACACACACACACACACACACACACACACACACATCCTTGTTTCTCCAATAACATGTTAAAAACAGCCCAAGCTGTGATACTGGTATTTCAGAAGTTATGTTTTTGAGAGGCTTGGACGCATCATTTGGTTTGAATCGGCAAAGGCATATTCTGATCCATCGCATAAGAAATTGGTTTCATACACAAATGATTACCTTCGGCACTCGGGCTGTGGCCGAATCACAGCATTGCTGATTTAGGGCCATATAGCACTTTTGCTCATATGATGTTGCTTAAATATTAACGTGTGTGTGTGTGTGTGTGTGTGTATATATATATATATATATATATATATACAATTTGAACATCAAGTAAAAAAAAGGGACCAATTTGCATTGAATGTTTGAAGTTTATACATAGCCAGTGGTGCTTGCAGCTGTACGGCCGTCCGCACTGTGCGCATCATGAGTGCTCTGACCAACCTGAGAAACATTTACTCTCTGAATATTTAATCAATCTTGAAAAGTGTCCTGTATTTCTGTAGGCTGTTATGTCTAATTTTATATTTTGTCATCATATTTTCATCATAATGGTCACATTTCAGCTTTTGAAAAATTGTCAAACTCATTATATTCCATCAATAAATGTCTTGAAGCTGCATTTGCTATTTTGAATACATATATTTGTTACATGTTTATTGTTTACATGCATAGATTGTTCTATTACAATGATTTACATCTAAAGTCAGAACACATGCTAAATTTGTACTGTGTCTTTAAATAGATAACGGCACCTCAGCATAACAACATTTGGTTTTGTTTCTCACATATTCTTTCAGTGGCTTAATGTGAGAAAAATGTTGCATGTATCCCAAGGAGTTCTGGAGAAAAATAACAATTAGGCATCACAGATAAACATCTGACAGTAAACATTTGCACTAAAGTATGTTGACAGTTTGATTTTAACTATGCATGTCACTTTATTAAACAAACATCTGATTGTTGTTGATTAATAAAAAACATGTAATGATGCAGTTTCTAATAATGTTTACCACCTGTTGAATATTTCCCTTTTATTTTCTTGACAAAATAAATGTTTTCACGCATGTGGCGTGAGCAAAATATGTTAATATTGGACCATATTTACATGGATATCAAACTAATATTCACAAATTAGCTATGTTGAGAGGTATTAGTTACTTTTCTTCTGTACAAAAGTTGTAAATATAACTCAAAAATTGTCTTCTACCTCCTGCTCTTTTTCTGCTCCCTTTACTTTTGAAATGCAACATTTTTAATTAATTTCTGTAGATACATTAACGGACTGAAGTAATGTACATCATTACATGTACTCCGTTTGTACCTGACCACTTTTGCTTTGAGGGGGGTGGGGGTCAATAACATGGGAGGAGACAAGGCAGATTAGGGGAATTTGTTACAGGTGGAAAACAGACTCTTACCACCTTTTATTCCAAACACTATCATGTTATTACTAATGATAATATAATGGAATATCGATGTAGCCTTTCTTAAGGTTACATAAGGTTACAACATAAGGTTGTATAGGGCAGATTTATGTGCGTACCCTCACATGAAATCCTGCAGGCGCCCATGTTCATAGTTACTAAATATACAGTACTTTTGTTTAATGATGCCAGTTTTTATGTCATTACAACTTGACATTTTGAGTTTTACACAAATAATATTTTCAAGATTTATGCACTTCTGTAAAGCAGTTCAATGGAAAGGAGGAGGCGAGAACTGGCTTGGCAATATAAACAATATTTTAATGATTAACTTAAACAAAAGACAAACACACACACACGACGGACATGTCCGTAAACGATCTCTCTCTCGTAGCACCACCGTCCGCAATCGGCCTTTATCCCTCTCGGAGGCTTAATTAGCCTGATAAGGGACCGGGTGTGTATAATCACGACCCGGCCCCGCCCTCCACCCTGTCACATTACTTCCCCGTTCTCTCAGGCAGGGGAGCCCCTGGCATGACGTACAACACCCCTTTTCCTTGGGGGAGGGCGTGCCCTAAGCACCGTCTGCCGGCAGGTCATCCCCATCTACCTGGATGAGGGAGGGGACAAACGGAGGGAAACAGAAATATAAAAAATGGGGTGGTTCTTCCTGTAACAGTGTAGTACCCCCCAAAAAAACTCTGTAAAATGTAAACGAGAGGGAAAAGGCCAACGCAGACCGCCGCGTTCTCGGGGAACAGAAGGGATCTACCCCGCCCCTGGCAGCGGTTCTCCCGCTCCATGACGGACATGTCCGTAAACGATCTCTCTCTCTGAGGCTTAATTAGCCTGATAAGGGACAGGGTGTGTATAATCACGACCCGGCCCGCCCTCCACCCTGTCACAACTTCATAACACATTTCTATCAAATTGAATGTTTTCTTGGTTTCATTTGGTTAAAGATTACACAATTTGATTTGATGAAAATGTCTTATGGAGTTAAAGGGTGTACTTTTAAAATATATGCATATACTGGACACCTAATATATTTTTAAGTTTAGGAATGGGGAGAGTGCAGTTTCATTAACATAAAAACCAGAAAGAGAAAATTACTGTAGTATCAATATTTGGCTTAAACTGTGAAGTAGGGAAGTGTTAATAATCCATGGCCTAATGCAGCTGGCCTCTATGCAAACTGGTGCAATGGTCTATAATCTGTAAATGTAATAAGGATAATTCAGCACATACTCAAATGAACATGCCCCCCTACCCTGCCCCCCACACACACACAAATACACACTTTTCTCCCCAAGTCCTTGTGGTGGCGTATTTACTCACCTCAATCCGGGTGAGGAAGGATGAATCGAAGTTTCCTCCGCATCTCAGAGCGTCAATTCATGCATCTTATCACATAGCTTGTTGAGGGCATTACCACGGAGACGTAGCACATGAGGAGGCTTCAAGCTGTTCTCCGCGACATCCACGCATAACTCACCACACGCCCCACCAAGAGCATTAACCCAATGTGACTCTACCCACACTAGCAACTGGGCCAATTGGTTGCTTAAGAAGCCTGACTGGAGTCACTCAGGTGAACATCGTTTGATATGGTTCCACAATCCTCATGGAGGAGGAGGGGGGCTATGGGTGCTGTAGAAAATCTACATTGCCGGACTGATAAAGCATAGCCAGCTTTGCTTCTATGAGGTTAAATAAAGAAGGTTTGAGCCCATAGTCTCTGGCCAATCACATGCCTCCAATCCTTATCCATCTGATTGAGAGGACAAAGACAGACGGCTTTCTGACCTGTCTTACTCAATGTCCACAACCACCACACAGACAGAGTGAGAACTGGATTTAACATCAGGATTTAAACTGTCTTCCTCTTCCCTTGCTTGTGCTCTGTTCTTTCTGTACGTACTGCCTCCAGTAACTAATAAAATCCCTAATAAGAGATACCAGGTGCATTTCTAGACTTCTATCATTACTGGCTCACTGGCCCCCAAAGAATTCTGAAAGTGTCACTTTATTTTCTGGGGTCAGGTCATTCTCCCTCATGTATCATACATTTAAAATTATTTTTTTACAGCTGAATATACAGTAAAGGTTAACATTGCTATTTTTTGTTAGGGGTAAAGTTAACAGTGTAACTACAAATGTAATTAAATGCAACACCATAGTATTTTGTATCAAATTGTTAAGTACTGAGTGGTTAAGGCCACTTAACATAAAGTAGGTCCCTAATTTTTTCTGCACATTCCTATAGGCTACATGATGAGGGAAACCATCCAAAATGCTTTTAAACCAGCAGACTTTGAATTATGAGACATCGGTATGATATCCATTAATGCTGCATGATTGATAGCATTAAGGTTTGAAAACCCAATATTGCTTTGTGCGATTACTAAACCCCGTGAAATCCAAATGAACGTTTTTTCTGCTTGAAGTCATCTATATGACTAGTGCACTTCTAAATGTTGACTAAATTTGTTTTCAGAATCAGAAGATATAAGCATTTAAAATCTGCTGTCTCTTTCTTCCAGCTTAAAAGACTCAGGAACACCCATTACATCACTTTTTTTTTTTATTTCTGAATAACTGTTATTGCCATCTTAAGCTCTCACAGTGGAGGGTAATTGTCATCAAAGGGGATCAGGCACAGGGATGGTCACTTCTGAATGGGACGTGCCAATGCAGGAGCTGGACGGGAGGAACGGTGCTTATTCTTTTACATAAACTTGGTTTCTTGGTATGTTTAGCTTGAGTAAGTATTATTTATTCTTTATGCTTAGTGTATTTTGATTAAAAGCATGGATATATTATCTTTTCTTGCTTGTTTCTTATTCATCTGTTTTGGAACTGGCTCTAACCTTGCGATGCACTGTTTGTTTGTGGGCTGTTATGCAGAATCCAATATAATTATATCATCGTTCAGTTCTCGGGTCTTTAGAACAGCTGGCCGGTAATGAGATTATTTCTTCAGTTTCCCCGGTAAGCATCTCTGACATAAGCAGCATGGTGGAAAGGGGTAAGTTTGTGTGGCTGTAAACTAAAACATATTGGCTATTTTTTTTTTAAATAGGACGTTCCACATGTCCTGCCCCCACTTCTTGTTTTACCAGGAAATACATCAAAACACCACAAATTGTGCTTGTCAAATCACTTCACAGGCATTTTAAAGGCTACGTTTTAAAATATAATCTGGATACTGTGTGAGCAAGCAGCGCCCTCTAGCGGTCTGGATGTATTATCAATTATACGACTATAATACTAATAGAATTTAAAAAGGGCTTTGGTTTCTTTGGTTGAAACTTTTATTTTTACATGATGTGGTTGACATTTCTGTGGAATTGCCCAACATATGCATAGTATGAATTTGTAGTTTTATATAATAGCCTACACAGTACATACAGTACACACAAAATTGGAGTTCTGTTTTTTTTTTTTTAACTGCAAAAACAGAAGAGCATAAATTATTTAAATTGTATACTTTTTTTTCATATCAGTCATCATGATATCATATTTTTTTTTTTATCTTTTTATATTCTATTTAAATTTCATTATGTCTCTTTTTAAATGTTTTGGTCTGTCATGTGTTCAACAGATCCAATCCATTTTCAATGAAAGGTATTTATTGTACGAATGGTAAAAAAATTATTTTATTACATTTTTTTTTAAAATAATTCTTTAATTGTTTTTATCTTTGTCCATTTTTAAAGCATACTTTCAAAGTAAAGCAGTAATCTGAGGACAAAATATTGTAATTGGCAAAATATAGGTTTCGGCTTAGAGTTTTTTTGTTTAAATCGGTATCAGTAATAAAATTACATATTGGTGCATCACTCTTAACTCATGGTGGTTCAGCTTCTTCAACAAGGGGATTTGCTTCAATGTACAGAATGTGTATAGAGCCCAAAAAAATATTAAATGAAGCAAGCCCAGTTGCCAATCATTTTTTCTCCCACTGGTGTTTTATTCATGTACTTTTCACTGCCTTCATACAAGATAAACACGGTTAATTTATGAGCCAGTAATATAATTACTTATTTATTTGAAGCCGTCAAACTAGATATATAAATGTGCTTGTGCCTGTAAGGAACTTCCTGGTCTCCGTGACCCCTGATGGCATCATGGCGAAACCTCTTTACAATTATCACACCTGTGAAGTCTGGCAGGCTGTGTTATTCTCTCAATTCACAACTGTTTCCTCAATTCAAGACCATTAAAAGCCAGAGAATGGCGAAAGAAATTAAATGTTACATAAGAATTACACACATAACAGGACTATAAAATAAACCATATTCAGACACAATTTTTTTTTCAAGGAGAATTTGTGACTTGTGTATAATATATAGTACGGTATAATCTATAGTACGGTATATTAATATAAACGAAAATATATTATTTTATTAAGTGCGTATTTTTTTTATGTTAAGTTATTTTCTCATATTCCTGCTTAATATGCAGAGACAACTGCGAGTTAGCCGTTTATTGATTTACCTGAAAAGTATAAACACTGTTGCTCTGTAGTTTCATCAAAACATTGGCTTGTTTGAACACCCCAACCGGCCCAACTAATGGCATGAGGTTTTCTGCCCAATGGAATATGAGGGAAATGTTTGGAAAAGCCTGTTTGAAAACATTAGTTATTTTTATAGTTCGGTTTGGTGACGCACTTCAGTTAATTAACTAACTGCCAATGTCCAGCACTGTGCTTCCAATTAATAAATAAATAAAACTAACAGATTGGAGAGTGTAAATGTTTTGGTGACTAAGCAGTTAGTTTGTCCCTCAGAACTCCACATGATTTGTTCCACATGAAGTTACTTTCATTTATTTAATTTTCCCTAAGGCATTATATCAGGCTCTTGTTTATGTAACCGATATCTTTTTATACCTTGAATGCACTGTAAGTCACTTTGAATAACAGTGTCTACAAAATGAATAAATATAAATGATTTTGCTCTTTTAATCCATTGGAGATCCACATCCCTATCATTCCCCTGATTATCCTCTCAAATGTTCTTGAATGATCTCAAATATCTCTTTTAAGAATGGCATCCACGCAGCTCCAAAATAATTCAGTATTTTGCATGTACAGGCCATTTAAGTGAAAGATAAACCCTGGATGAGCTATAGAGATGTGAAAATGTTCTGTAAGTAAAAATAATTTTCTTACAATTCTTGATGCGCTTGTCATGATTACACACGATTGTGAACCTTTTGTTAGATTTCTCATACACTACTTCACATAAAGGAACAAGATCTAATAGTTCCTCTTTCATTGGGTAAAACACATTTGGAAGAAAGATTTGGTTTAGTTTGAAGAAAGGCAGGCATAATACAGTCACGGTGGGGCTTCTTTTTTTAACCAATGTAGCATGAAATGTGCATATCTCTACTGAGTGTGGCAAAGAGGATTCAAGTGAAAGCCATAAATGGAATTTTCGCTAACCAGTTCTTTCTAATATAGCATACTGACTGCAAATGTCAGATGCTGTTAGGTATTAGTCGCTCCTCGGTCATTATCACCAGCGGGTACTCTGTGTGGTAAAGCTGGAATAGAGGTGGGAGGAAGTGGCTCTAATAGGCTCGTAAAGCAGTGTTCTACATTGGATTCATACTACAAATGCACACCCCAACAGAAATGTCAAAAATATTTGCTGCCATTGGAACATTACATCCTCAGCACTGGATCCCCCCTGGCAGTTTAAATGAGATACAAACATGTTTTTACTTTTTGAATACATGAGCATGCTGAGGAGGAGGGCGTGGCCGGGCCATTAGGGGGATAAAAACGAGACGGAAGTGTTCGAGAGAGAGAGAGAGAGAGAGAGAGAGAGAGAGAGAGACATACACAGCCGCTGTGTGTGCATGTCTGTGTGTTTTATGTTATGTTTCAGTTACTTTATACCATTAAAAATGTATGATTGACATATCAACATGCGGCCCATTTGTCTGGGATCCATTAGCATTTACACTACAAATGCGACGTGGTCATATGCATTTTCATGTGTTCTTAGTGAACTCAAAACATTTGGACCCTGTTTACACATGTATGTAGCGCATACCTGTCAACAGTTGGGTACCAAAATCCAGGAGACCTCTGAGCGGGGAGGGTGGGGGGTTGCTGGATGGCAGAGGCAGGCTAAATACATACAAATTGTGCCGTGGTGATTTAATTTGCTTGTTATTTTTCAACTGTTGTTAAATTTACGTGTATATTTAGTTTTTTCATCGGAGTACCTCCTGAGTCTTCTCCCATCAGGGCTGGACTGGGAAGAAAAAAGGTGAGGGGGTGTTGGGGGGTGTTCGCTGTCTTTTTCTGCATATCACGGCGCCGTTTTGTGTTCCGTTTTGCATAACGCCGCGGCTAATTTTAGCTTATCGCGGCCCATTTGGCCCATTTTGCAGCCAACCCACTGGCCCGCTCGGTTCTCCCAATGGCCAGTCCACCCCTGATCGGCCCCAAAGTGTGTCGACCCACCAGAAAAATGCCCAGTATGCTAGATTACCATTCCAACCCTGCCTCCCATCTACCAGTGATGCTTGATTAAATTTCCCGCATCAACTACCTGCACAGATATCAACAGCGCAACTGGGTTGTAGGTTGCCAGGTTGAGTTCACAAATAAGTTGAAATTTGTATGATGTGTCGATTGTGTGAGTAGGATGCGTTTAATACAAGATCTGGCAAATGGACAACATTGGAATAATATATTGATGTGATTATTCATATAACGAGGTTTGGGCCATACAAATTACGGGTTTCCTGGGAGAAATAACAAAACGAGATGGGGTCGGGACATGGGTGTGAAATATGGGAGACTCCCGGGAAAAACGGGAGTGTTGACAGGTATGATTTAGCGCTGTCCACTTATGATCAGGTATAAATGTTCCTCTACTGTGTTTGGTTTGAAATTGTATGGTACCATGAAATTCCATACTTATGTGGTTCTTTTTATCAGATGAAATTATATAAAAGCACAAATAAAAGCAGACATAATTCTGAGTGTTATTGTAGACCCCTTTTCAAACTCTCACATTACTTTCAGATTATTAGCCAAAGCAGGGTGAGGTTCTTCATTCTGCTACTGTGGTGCTTGGCATTATTTGCAGTGAGTGTTTTTTTGTACATTTTGTATCTTTTTTATTAACTTTTCTGCACAGCAACAGACTTTTTATGTTAAATTGATTTGATTAGGCCATCTCTGTTCCAGGAAGAGCATTGTTTGCTGTGGCTAATTCTCTCCACTTAATGCTTGTCTCTTTTGCCCGCATCAGATCTCTAGCTCTCTAATACACACGTCTCTCTAGTTGGGTTTTCTCATCATATTTTGTATAGCACTCAATATGTTCTATTGACCTTGTGCGCACGGGCCCTCGGCACAAATGGATCACATTGCTGTAGCCAAAAGCAAGCTAATTTCAAACACCATTGCATGAGTTAAAGTTTAATGAAGCCACTGAACCATACATTGAGAGAATAACATAAAGCTCTCTGTGAAGGCAGCACTTTTTAACATACAGCTACGGCATGGAGTGTGAAGAGAAAGTTTGTTCCAGGTGTTGTGAACGCGGACGGCTGAACCATTTGGATTAGCGTCTAGGTAAAGGGGGTTTCAGAGTAGACCTGTGTTTGCTAATGAATAAAGCATTAACCCCTGTCATACATCATCTTGTAAGACTCGATCAATTCTGTCTTTTGCAGGGCCTTGGCTTTTAAATATTGTATACCTAACAAAGTAGCCTGGTAAAAGTGATGACAGAGAGAAAAATCAAAGTATTTGACATCATAGTAATTTATTGGAAGAAATGAATATTTTGTGATGAGAATAGCACTAGGAACTTAAAGGAAGTTTTAGAGGCTAGTCGTCATAACGCTGCTAAAGCAAACTAACGAATTAGCCACAAACCTTTTCTGGATAGACCTGAATCTTTTAGAGGCACAAAGGTATTATAGATGGGTCATTAAGGCCTTGTTCAGACAGGCTTTTTTACCTTA